>NW_026889806.1:0-412500 GCF_033153115.1 Saccostrea echinata | reverse complement strand
GCCACACATAACAAAAATAACAACTTCAGCTGACGCAATATCTATTGATAATATTAAAGTATCGTAACAATGGAAAGAAATC
Organism: Saccostrea echinata; assembly: GCF_033153115.1. Lineage (NCBI taxonomy): Eukaryota > Metazoa > Mollusca > Bivalvia > Ostreida > Ostreidae > Saccostrea > Saccostrea echinata. Next base: position 412,418 of record NW_026889806.1, on the reverse strand, counting down.
CCATTTTTCGACAGCGGTAAATTCTACAAAATTCTTTAAAAGTGTGATGCTAATCATCGATATTTCCCTAAGAGTGGCAAATTGGAACAACTTTTGGGGTTTGGATTCAAAAGTTTTAAGATCTAATGAAGAAGATGAAGATAACGAACTGCGATCGATCTCATAAAAACTAGGCATATGCATGTACAAACAATACAATTCTGTGAACGATCATCTCATAAAAACTAGGCATATACATGTACAAACAATACAATTCTGTGAACAGGGCTTAAACAAAGAGTTGTACATGTACCAACATCAAAGCACCTGACATTTGACCCAAATATTTGTAAATGTCATTGTAATTCAATATATACCACATACGTTTTCTGTTTTATTATTGAGTGCATATATTAAGGACCCCCCCCCCCTCCTTTCCAAGGTTGAAAACCATTCTTTACTGCTATTGACAATTATTGCCTGGGTCACTACCGTGGAAAATCACCGATTAGCGCTTATTGCACTTTTACTGAGTTCACTAAAAAATTAGAGTGCTATTTTTTTTGCCACGGTTTGATTTAAAAAAAAAGGGGGGGGGGGCACAAATATGATACTTTCAAGTAATCTTATACATTTCTTTATATTTAAGGACAATATCCAGGACTACTCTTGGGGGACTCTGGTTACCCTTGCAAACCCCACCTAATGACACCGTACCCCGTCCCTTCAAATGATGCGGAAGCAAGATTTAACAATGCTCACGCTAGAACCAGAGTTGTCATCGAACAGACCTTTGGCATCTTGAAGAAGAGATTTCCATGTCTCCACAGCGGCTTAAGAACAACTCCTGAAAAGGCGTGTGATATCACTCTGGCCTGTGCAGTTTTGCATAATATAGGAATAGATCATAATGACATACTGGATATTGATGATGGCGTATATATCAACCAAGGGGATGTAAATTTTAATGTTAGGGATCAGTGGGATGGCAAAGATGTTAGAAATTACATATGTAGGTCGTTTTTTTCATAAAGTATTATGCCACAACTGTATCCCTGGTACAGTTGTCTATACATGTATGATATTTACATTTGAGTTTATATAGAGTTTACAAATCATAATAGACTAGTATGGAAAAAGAATAACAGGGTTTGAACAGCATGTGAATGCAGATATACATAATTTGTTATGCCCCCGTAATTATAAATTCGAGGGTACATGTATTTAGTTTTTGCCCTGTCCGTCCGTCTGTCTGTCTAGCTGTCTGTCTGTTTGTCCGCAAAAACTTTAACCTTGTCCATAACTTTTGATTGGTTGAAGCTATAACTTTCATATTTCAAGTGTATTCCTTGTGATAGGAACAATCTTTGGGTATCAACAAATTTGACATTTTGTCCTTGATTTTGGAGTTTTACCCACTTTAAAAACAACTTTATCCTGGGCCATAACTTCCGAATGGTTGTTGTTTAGGCTTGCATATTCATTAAGACAGGTCCTTATCTTTTATAACAACACTTTTGATCTTTTGACCTAGACCTTGGACTTTGACCTTCGCCAAAAGCTGTCATACAGGGGGAATCAGTGTTTTACAAACAAATCTTGATTTATATTATGCATGCTATACAACCTTTTGGGTTATAAGTGGTAAAAACAATTTATATGGCATTGAAATACGAGGGGTTATCAAAAAGTTCGTGGACTGATGCGATAAAATTAATACTATGTAGTCGTTGATTACAAAATTTATAGGGAACATAAAACAACAAAAGTTGAAGAAGTGTTGAAAATTTCAGCTTGATATGTTGATTATTTGCCAAATTATCATTAAATAAAAAATGCATTATATGATCACCCGGCGCTGTCACCGTTTGGTTTCATGACGTCCGGCAACGTCATTGTTTCTCAATGCACGCTCTTTCTGCCTCAATACACTTATCTTGATGAGATTCTCTGGAGAAAAGTAAAATTCTAAATCCCTCTTGTTTATATGACTTTACAATGTTATGAACTCTTGATTTCAATGCATCAATATTGTAAATATTAAATCTATACATACATGTAGGAAAATTAAGATCCTCGCTTGATTTTGCCAGCATAATTTTCTTGTCGGAGTTCAATGTCAACCAAAGATCAACGTCACTTTTCGACATGACTTACTTTGGACACCCTGACTACAAATCGATATTAACCGTGGGTCTCTTTTCTTGCTGAATTTCTTTTGGTATTTAAAAACAAGTACTTTGGGTAAATTGTATTTCTCTGTAGCTTGTTTAAACATTTTCTGAGGCTATGCCAGGTTTTCCAGGGGCTGAGGCTTTATAGAATGTTGTAAAATGACACCCTACCCCCTTTCGAGGTCATTTTAAACCCTTTATTGTTTGGACATTCAAAATAAAATTTACGATAAAATTTCATTGAATGTACAGAATGAGGTAAAACTTGCAACTCTTACGAAAAAATTGTGTCATATCAGATGAGTGAATTAATGTGATTTTCGGATGCCAAATGCTCATATAAGGAGAGTTTTCTCAGTTACACTCAGGTAGAAAATACGTTCTTTTCGGGGTTGCGCCGCCTGGACATACCATTACTTACAAAAACAGTTACGATTCACTAAAAAAATAAAACTTACGATTTATAGTTTATTTTACAGATAGAAAAGATGATGCTTATTAAATGTTTAAAAATTCATTGATGTACATATAACGGTTTTAATTTTATGGCGCTAGTCCACGAACTTTTTGATAACCCCTCGTACAGATTTAAGTAAAAAAAAATTCAGTACAACGATGAACACTTTGAAAATATTTTTGAACTTCTTAAAAATTACCAGTAATGATATATCAGATATCAATAAAAGAAAATGCAAGTAACTAATTATGTAATTGTTTATTATATTAACGCTGTACTGCTACATGTATCACTTTACAAACAGAATATTATAAATTAAATTTTATAGAAAATTAGTTAGTTCAGTGAATTAAGAAAATAAAATAAGAAAAAAAGTAAAATTATGGGTACAGTATTTAGAACAGTGATATACACTGAGAATTTTTAGAGAGTATCTGTATGATTTTTTTTAGAACATTTAGGAAATGATGAAAGATGAAACATTTCTCTTGCAAAATATACAAATGTAACACATTCTTTTGGTCAAATTCCATATAATTAACTTATGCTGATTAAACAAAATAAAAATACTATATAAATACCAGTACTACATGTATATTTACATAATACACAATTATTTTTAAAATCTTGACATGTAATAATCAAACAGTGATTTCTTAATCAATGTTCAATAAATTTACACCAAAAACTTGCTGAGAGTTTTTTTTCTTTATAAATGAACACAAGCATTTAGATAGCAGATTTAGTGATGGAATCATTAGTAAGGCAAGAGATTTTTTATTATAGGTATCTGGATATAAGGATGTCTGTCCCATAGGAAGGAACCATAACTCTTGAAAATATCATTTATTTGGATGTCTTAAAATTTTGCTTTATTTGAAATCAATTAATTGTGTGCACCAATTTTTAGTTCATGCTTTTAAAATAATCAAAGTTCCACGTAGTTTAAAAACTTTAAAACAGTCTTATAAATAATTGACAAGTGCTCCCTTTACAAGAACAAAAATTAACATTCTGTAAGATGTAATTTTCTGTAAAATTTGTTACAATTCTTTTGAAACCTTGCAGTATTTAATATCTCAGAAAGAAAATTTCTGTTCAAGAAGAGTTCATGAATAGATGCATTTTGCTAAAATGTGGCTAGAAAATGTTTATATACATGTGTATCTATCTTTACCACTTACAACATATTTTTTATAATACTAGTAATGTTGTTTTAGTATTTAATAGTGGTAATAAAATATTTTATTATTTCAAAAAATTATTTTATTATTTAAAAAAAAAAAAATTCATGCAAATGAACAATAAAAAAAATTAATACATGTACCCGGTATCATCTTAAAGTGGAGAGTCTAAGAAAGGTGAAATAAATCATCATGTTAAAAATATAGCATCCATGTATTAAAAAATACATTTTTGTTCCTATATAAATGGAGATTAAAGTTTTTGACAGAAGTGCATGTACAGATGGCAAATTTAGAATAACTGATTCTCAGGCAGTACAAAAAAATTGTCCCCTAATCTTTGACCTCAGGCATAATGTAAAGAAAATTCAACATTTGTAGTTGAATGAGGAATTTATTTCACTCATGACACAGGATTTTTGGAAAAAATATTTTTACTCTGCTAGTACTCATGAAAAAAAGTCCCATCAATGAAAATAAATTCTGTATTCAACTAGTAAACACATAGAATATACTTTATATACTCATATATGTAGGCCTACAGTGAATTTCTTTCTTTATAAAACTTATTGTTCTGAATTTCTTTTTGATTGTGACATTTCATTAATCTTCTTTTTTAAGAACAATGTTTTGATTCTATAATATTCAGCTTCTTCTTTCAGCTTGATTGTCTCCTGAATATACTTCTCCCTCTCTGCCTTAAGGGTTTTAATCTCCTCATCCTCCATGGTTTTCCTCCTTTTGGATGTCTTAGTTGAGATAGTTGATGGCAACTGTAGATCAATAATTTGACCAAACTGGGTGCTGTTATTTATAGGAATTTCCATGTTTGTACATGAAATACCTAAAAAAAAATAAGCAAATGTAATATGTTCTTTTATTAGATAAAAATTTCAAAACATAAAAATTGCATTATTCATATTAATTATCATACTTTGATGTAAATTACTAGAATCCGAATGGTCATTTAGATTTGGAGCCCTTGAGGGCATACAGGTAAATATTTATCTTTTCCTTGCATTGATGCTGACAGTTTAGTATAATTCTTTACACAAATATTGCATGAAGCTGAGGGTAACAATGGTTGACAATGATTTTTTCAACTATGTATGAATCTATTATCATTACATCTAATTAAAACAAACAAATTAACATTACTAATATTAAGTTCTTACTGTTTCCTAAGCAAGTATCTCCACTAGCTAGCACCTCTGAGAATGAATCACCAGCAGTACTTTGAAGACAACCAAGAACTACTGAAAAATAGTACAGTTGTAATATGGATTATAAAAATGTAATACCTGTCCTTTCTTATACCCAATATGTAATTAACGGATATCTTATCAAACCTTAGGTATAAATATTTTTTTTAGCTACCGATACTCAAATAATAAAATACCTTCTTCTGTATCATGACCTGAAGACAGACCACAAAGAGTGGGTCTGTCTTCAAGATGATTTAGTATTTCTGTTTCCACTGGAGAAGGAGAGGGGGGTTTTGGACCTCCACCAGTGACAGGACGTCTAATTGCATCTGATTTTTCTTTAGCTGCATAAAAACAAAATATTAATATTGTCATCCATAATTTTGCCATTACTTATTGGAGAGATTTCCCAGAGAAACAAAATCATAAGATTTTTTTATATACCTGAAAATTCTCCATTCATATATTTAGGTTATCATAAAAGTGTCTCTTAAATTGAAGGTTATAAGTGATATATGGACACATTTTAAAAACAGGTGAAAAAATTAAATAAATAATTGATTAATAAAATTCTAAATACTGTACCTCTTTGTTTGATGTTTGCATATTGCTTCCAGACTTCTTCAACAGTTCTTTCAACTGTATCGGACTGTCTGTAATCAATTTATAATATTTTATTTGTCAAGGTATTTCCACAACAAGCTTTCAAAAATGATGTATACAAGGGTACCCATTTCCAGTATTTTAAAACAAATGCAAATGACACTGAGCTTGAAACAAGATTGAACTTTAAATAGGCAGTTTTTATTTCATTTCAAATGTGTTTATTCTATTAAATAAAGAAAAAAAATTATAGAAATTTTTACTTTACTAGTCTATAATCTGAATTTAGTAAAATAAAGAGGGGTAACTCTCACTATACAGCACTGTATAAATATATAATAGATGTACAAAATGTACGAGTACTTTCTGAATTTTGCTAGGGAAAAGACTTCTTTAGATTGATGCTCACGAATGTTAACTTTCATGTTAATAACCATTATGCCAATCTACGTGTCTGGTCCCTGCCCTTTGCATTCGGTGGACAATCTAGTTGTCAACCCGCATTGCCTCCGTGTAGAGAAGTGTAGCAGCTGACTTGTCATATTTAATCATTGTGTATTTTTTTTTTAAATAATACAGAAAACAATGTAGGCCTATAATTATGCTACACATCCTCTCTACCCAAGCATATATCTAGATATATAGCAATTTTAAAATGACTGAACTTTTTAAATGTCCGTTTGTTGTCTCAAGAACTTAGAAAATTCCCCTTGATACGTTCTGAAAACTTATTATAGCAAAGAAGAGGAATAACTCTAATTCTTAAAACAAAACAACACACACACACGAGGCACTCGTTTTCTATTAAAACAATAGTAATACTTATCAATTATGCATAATTAGGCATAATATATACGTGTTCATGATTATAAAATATACTGCAAATGGTACTTACGCATTCACCGCCTCTGCTACCTTCTCCCACGCCCCCTCTTTGAGTTTCACATTTTTGACACCCCCCGACCCTTTCATTTTTCCGAAGAGGCGGTCCTCGCGTTGTCGGACCGCCTCAACCAAAACCAGTTTTTCCTTCTCGGTCCAATTTGGCCGGCGGGGTGTCTTTGGAACTTTCACTTCCATAACAGACTGCATAATATAGGCCTAGATTGCCGTAGCAGACGATTATTTACATTGGATACTTTAACCGGAAGTAAGGAGTAAGGCCGCTTATGTGACGTTGAAAAAACTCAGTTGAGAAAAAAATAAACTTAGCTGAGAATTGACTGAGTTTGTTTCGAGAAACGCGATTTGAGAAAAATCTTAGCTGAGTTTTTTCTCAGGATTTGAGATTGAACTTGAGTAAAAACTTAAGATTTTTTCGAGAAATCCAAGCCAGATATCAAATCAGCATGTAGATTGCTACCAGTTAGTAGCACTGATTTTGATTTGTTAGGTTTTTCGATTTAATGATGTTTTTTATTAGCATAAGATGCTACCATTTGGGCGTAAGCGTAAGATAAGTTGTGCAATCTAGGACATATTTGCTAGCTTTCTGCATTGGCTGACACAGGATCTCTCACAAAATTCCTACATTATGCATTGTCTGGATGACCATATCTGTAGCAGTGGGCATTCTATCAGGAAAACTACCTTCTTGGGCATTGAGTCTTATTGGTAGATATGATCATAAAGTTACCATCAGAAAAGATAGATGAAATTAAACAAAAGATTTTTGACATTATGACAATAAAGAAGGTAACAATTAAGCTGCTTCAATCCATACTAAGGCTTTTAAATTTTTACATGTTGTCATAGCTCCAGGCAGGCCTTTCTGTCGACGACTGAATGATGCAACAATTGCCTTAGGAAACAACATCACCATACAGGGGTAACATTAGAAATGAAAGCTGACCTTCTAGTCTGGCTCACCTTTCTACAATCTTTTAATGGCATTTCAGTCATTACAGAGGGCATATTGGTCAATAACGACACTCTACAACTTTGCACTGACAATGCAGGGGGAGACTTGAGGGGTTTTGGTGTAGCTTTTGTCGCAAGTGGGCGTGCGATCAATGGCCGAATACTTGGTTTGCAGAAGGCAAAACCCGAGATCGAGACAAGACCTTTTTTGAGCTTTTTCTAGTCCAAGTAGCTATTGAATTGTAGAAGCATATATTTTCCAACTATAGAATTTTGTTTTACTTTAACAATATTGCAGTGGTACATGTCATTAAAAGAACAACAAGTTCACCGAGGGTCATGAAAATTTAAAAAAAAAACTGTGCTCAAATGTCTCAAGTATAAATACCATATAAGTCAAATTCAATTACGGATAGTCTCTCTCTCTTTCACAATGTGCAAATTCTGACGGCTGGCAAATACAGTACTTCCCAAGAATATCTGGGGAATTTAAGAAGTGAGGCCAGCATGCTTATCAAACTTTCCCTGTCAGCAATCACAACAAATCTTATCAAGATGCTTTTACTTATTAAAAAAAACCTTTAGTAATTGTGGGATAACATTAATTTTTCCATAATCATAACCACTTCTTATGTTCCCCAAACGAAGCTTGGGAACATATTGTTTTTACTCTGTTATTATTATTAAGGTCTTCTGACTTCCTTCGGAAGACCTTATAATTGTTTTCCTTCTGTTTTCTATTATTGTTTTATATTAGCTCTCTCGTTCACAACAGAAGACCAAAAGTGATTGTATTGTTTTCCCTTTATTATTTTTATTATTCCTCCCAAATTTTGTGAGCGCGATATCTCAGAGATGTCTCAATAGATTTTGACAAATTTTCACAGGATATTAAGTTGATATATGAAGTTTATATAAAATTCCTTTTTTGAAAAAATTGGAATACTTAAATAGAAGTGTATATAGTCCTTCTGCAAAACTTTTCCTCAAAACTGTCTCTATCTTGAAAGAAATGGTTTAATTTCTGTAATAAAAATCTCAACTTTGGATTACCTTGAATCACTTGACATACATTTTCCCTTCTTTTCAAATTCAAAAACATCTTATTCTATCATCATTTTACCTCTGCGTTATTGCACACCTTTGTGTTAATATCAATTTATGAGTATGTTTGATGATCTTCAATTAACTAAAATATTGACTTCAACCTATGCGTTGTTTTTGTTAGATTTTTTAGAACACTGAGATATTTTAACATAATTGAATTGTTTGTTAATATCTATAAAAAAAAAAAGGAATGAAAGAGAAAAGTTGTAAGAAAACAGAATAAAATTTGAAACATCTTCACATCTAATTCAACATTGCCCCAGCAGCAAACTGATACCAATGTCATTGAATTTATTTTCAGGTTAATATAGAATACAGAAATAGATTTAAGAAAGTTTAGATCATCTTTTTACTACAATGCAAATTCAGAACAAAGCCAGTGAATTGTTTTGAATGATTGTAATGGTAATTTTATCTTGCATAACTTTTTCAGGTGAAAAAGGATTTGATTGATTGTATGTTATTTTACGACACATTCGAGAATTTTTCGCTCTTATAGCGTCGTCAACATGTACCGGAGAAGGGCTTCAAATTTAGACCTATATTCTGCACGCAGGGACATTGAGCAGTCTACCGTGACATGGGACTTCGGATTTTTTGGGGGGTTTCATTCAAAAGACCCGTGACTTTCATTTCTAATGCCGGGCGCTTGGGGAAGGAACAGCCACTAATTATGTTCACGTCTTGGGTTTGACTCGGTGCGGCGAACGAGATCAGGAAGACGCACTAGCACTAGCCTACCGTGGCCGGTTTTAGAAAAAAGTGGAGATAAGTATAATTGGTTGAACAAAAGAAACCTACAAGCAATACAAATCTAAAAGCAGGGCATAAAACACGGACCCCAGGAAATTCTGGATGTGGGATTGAGTGCCGAGGAGGAGAAAGCACCCCTTGTCAACCATGAGCTTTATGTATTGTTCTTGTAGACGGGATATTCCGTAATCAAATTTATTATTTAAAAAAGCCTATCAATTAGTATGAAATATGTCAGACAAAATATAACCCATTGATATCATAGGTTATATTTGCTAACCAGGTCATTATAACAACTATAGAATTGGTTTTAGTAAATTGCAAAAAAAAAGTTCCTCCAAGAATAATCTATTACAAACTGTATAAATCAACATGGAAGACATTCAGTTGCTCTATGTTCATACTTTTAAATAGATTTATATGTGTATCTTTAAATGCAAAGTCATATTGTGACTCTTCTGCAAGCTTGCCGCCGACTGGCATTAAGAAGTCTAACCCTTTCTCTCTGAAGGTCTTAAGGAAATATGAAGATAAAGAACACTAATCAAGCTCCATTGTCTAAGTCTCCTTTATCATCAAGTCTTTTTGTTAGGTTGGCATTAATTTTTTTCTAGTAAAATATCCAAATATGAAACACTCTGTGAGTGAAAAGTGAAAAGGTGAGTGAAAAAGACTCTGTGATGTCTTTTATTTCGAGTTCCAAGGGAAAGATCGAATCAATGTAGGAATGAAAATGAATATTTTTAATTGTAGGAATGAAAATGAACATTGTAAATTGATAAAACGTAGTCGATATATCTATATTTCGAATTAAATTTCACATCAAGAGACTTCTTTTAATGTAGAAGTTTTGAATAAGTTCTGCTTCATATAAATACGAAAAATACGTCTGCTGATAACGGGGAACAATTAGTACCCATGGGAATTCCAATAAATTGATCTCTAAAGACTACATAGATATTGTCTATCTGAAACTTAAGCATCTTGTTACCTATCAACTTCGGATTTCTTGTTTGTACAATCAGAATAATTTTTTAACAAAATAATTTTACAAATGACCAATGACAAGGTAATAAATATACAGTTCAATTTTTAAGTCACCTGAGTCACCGGGTGACTTATTGCTATCTGTTTTCGTCCGTCGTGCGTTAACATTTGAATTTTCAACTTCTTCTCTGAAACCTCTGAACCGATTTCAACCATTTTAGTACATGACATTTATGAGTAAATGGAAACGAATATTGCGAGTTTCGTGATCCCAGTCCCCTAGAGCCTGAGGGGTGGGACTAAATCTCTAAAAATGAGTGCATTCTTGAAATTCTTCTGCTTTACTTATGGACGTCTGGCAGTCAAAGTTTGGCAAAGTTGTAATAAGCATTAAACCCGCTGTCACAATTGTGAAATTCTTTACTCCTGGGTCAGGAATCCTTGTGCTAGGGCGGGGTTCAATAGATCATGTAGTGAATGTGCATTGCTTCTTTGAAAATCCTCTCTGCTCATGGATATTAAGCAAACAAACTTAGTGAATATTTATTAGCAGGAAGGGTGCCTCTCCCAAAATTTTGAATTTTACGGCCCCTATGTCAGGGATTCTGGTGTAAGGGCGGGGCTCTGTTGATTATATAGCAAGAATGCATTAATTGTTTGAAAATCTTCTTCTTTGCTCCTGAATATTAAGCAAACAAACTAAGTGCATAGTTATGATGAAGAAGAGTGTCCTTCCAAAATTGTGAATTTCATGGCCCCTGGGGCAAGGGTTCTGGTGTTAGGGCAGGACTCTATTGATTATATAGTAAAAATTACATTGATTCTTTGAAAATCCTCTCTGCTTCTGAGTATTAAGCAAACAAACTTGTGCATAGTTATGATTAGGAAGGGTTATTTGGGATGAATAAAAATGAGACAAAAATAGATTTATTTAATAACCAAAACGTAAAAATCAAATGTTCTTCAAAGACCAAAAGAAACCAATGTGAGAAGGAATGAGATGGGATTATGAAAAAGTGTTTAAGAACTAATGGTTTGTTTAGTCTGCATAGTAATAGTTACAATTTGGAAAGAAGATCTATTCTACGATTTGTTACAGATTACTTATTATTTTGTTGATCCCTTATCATCTTATTTTCTTTCTTTCGGCAACATAGTTTCAAGATATTATAAACTTCTGTGGATCCTTTACATTGTTGTATTATAATCAGTTGACTATTAAGGACCTTGGACATCTTGCTATTGAATAAGCAGCTGTCTATGATGTGTAAATACCTGGACGTTTATTTATCTCGGGGAATTGTTGAATAAAGTGTTTTAAAAGTCGTTTGCTTTGATGTTATTGATTTGTATCTTTGTTTGTAAAGATTTTATGAATAGTTTTGGAATCCAGTATAGGTATGGTTAATCAAATTCAATTTGATTGTTGTTTGATTTAAAATATTTAAAACTGAAATATTTTTGAAAATTTCCTCGTTAGAAAGGGTACTATGAGAATAAGTTGGATTACCACTTGCAGAATTTAATTCAAGTTCCTCTAAAATACAAATAAAAAATAAGCCTTACAAAGTCTGTATTGTTACCTGCTTTGTCAACCGGTACAATAATATATTAATCGTTTGATCCAGTCGTATCTATCTTTTTTCACTCCCAAATTATTGAAGAGAGAAGGATATATGTTTTTCATATTGCCCTGTTTAACTGATTTATACGAGATTTTAACATTCATCTGATACCTTTAATTCATTCTGACAAAGCGTCAAGGTCTTCTTTTTTCATGTTCGGCCCATCGCCTGGCGTATGAAATTATGATGTCAGTTTCAGAATGCACATCTTTACTTAAATATTTCTAATTGCCTTATAAACGTCTGCTCTTGAATATTTCTACAAGCTAGATAAAAAAATCTTTAAGGAGACTTGTAATAATTGTAGCTCATCTTAGGTTAAAATGCTCAAGTGAGCTTTTGTGATCCGTCCGTCTAGCTATCTGTCCCTGTAAACTATTCATTTATGTTTACTTCTTCACGAGGACTTTTTAACAATTTAAACCAAAAATGGCACATAGCACCCTTGGGTACAGGATATTAAAAATTACTAGTAAAGGACAAAGGCCTCTCCTAATGGGACATAATGAAGAAAAGACAAAAATAATGAAAGGTCACAAAAATTCTTCTCAAGAACCAATGGACCAGGAAAGATGAAACGTATGTGTACATTTAACCTTCCTAATATAATGTAGATTCCAAATTATTCAAATTATGACCCCAGGAGATAGGTGGGGCCACAATAGGGGATTAAAGTTTTTCAAGGAAATATATAGGGGAAAATCTTTTCAATAACCATATTGTTAGAAAGTAGTGATACGTAGTGTAAGCTCCCTGATATTGTGTAAATTTTAAATTGTGTAAACCATGGAGAAGGGTGGTGCCACAACAAGATAAAAGTTCTACATAGCAGTATGTAGAAAAAAAATTAAAAATATTCTTATCAAGATCCATAATTTTCATTTTTTTTCAAGGATCCCCAATGTGATGTGTGTGAATTCTTCTTCTTTTTTTTTTTTAATAATTAATGATGACACCGGGGCTAGGGTTTGGCCAATAAATCTCAGAGATCAAATTTTACGCAATGCATGTATATTGGATTTTTTTTTTTCTATCGGAGCGAGGTTATGTTAGTCAAACTAATATTGAAGCATCCTAATAATTTGTAGATTCGATTCTCAGTACCCCTTTGGTCCAGGGTGGGGACACAATATGGAGTCAAAGTATTTCAAAAAGGCAAATAGGAAATAACAATTTTTATAATCTTGTTAGGAAGATTTTTTTGTTCAGTGTGACCCAGGTGAGCGATGTGGCCCTTGGTCATTTGGCCTTTTGTTTATTCAGAGATATTCCATCATTCTTATTAAATTCATAAAAATGTGATAGTTCTTGAATTTTGAAATGAATACAAAATTTGTCGTTGATGCCTGTTTTATTGTAGCTGGCAACCATATATCTATCAGGAATATCGAATTTTTCATGTTACAAAGAAATCATGTCGTCCTATGTTTTTTTTTTTTTTCAGTTTGTACCCCCCCTCCCACCCCCCAATCTTTGAAAAAAATGCTAATAAATGTTTAGAAAAGAAAAAAATACGAAAAAATGAATGAAAAAAAAAAGAAAGTTAAATATGCAGATACTTGATTCCATTACTATCAAGTCTTATCACAATAAAAGCTCTCATTGAACTCTAGCAGTATGAACTGTTTTAAAGAGTTTTTTTTTTAAAGAAAAAAGAAACCAAGCAGCAATGAATTACATTTGTGCAAATATCTTAAGGACGCGAATGTTTATTTGTGCTATGTGAATTGCGTGAATTTTGCAAAGGATGTAACATACTGAGTAATTGACTTTTGAAAGAAGCACTGAATTTTACAGTCGACGGCTTACTTTCATATTGAAACCTGTGTTACGTACGGAGGTACAGAATTGAAGGCAGGTAGGAAAGCCTTGCTAGTTGTCATAGGTGTGGTGGTAGGTGCACTACCATGATTTACAGGTGTGCAATCAACACACGAAATGATGGAAGGCAGAATAACAAAACTTAGAATACCTTATTCGTGAGGGATAGTATCCCCTTTCAATCTCATTTTCATTTCTAAAGGTATCAAATAAGGAAGAAAAAAACATTCCTGAAGGGAAAAAATGCAGGAATTGGTCAAGGTGGGAAGGGAGGGGTTGAGGATAGGGCGGTTGTTGTTCCCTTCCTAGACAATGTAATATGTGCTTTGAAATGTCTCATTATTATCGTTTTTTAACTGTTAAGCTTTTTATTTATATTGCAAAAGAGCTTCCTTATATTGTCCCGGTTTAATAGTATGCCGTCGATTTTAAAAGTCAGCACTTCTCGCAAAATTCCAATATTCTTACTTAGATATCATATGAAAGATTTAGATAAAAACGGCGAACATATACTGTATATTCTGAGTAAAATCAAATTAAAAACAGAGGCAGGCTTCTGAGAAATAAGTTGATGTTACAGGGTTTTAAAGTATCTCGTTCAAAGTCAGAATTTGGCAAATTTTATATTCCTTATAATGACTTTATTTGCAAATACAACCTATCATTGGGTCGTATTCTGACCAACGAGTTTTCCACCAATTTTTAAAAAAAAATGTTTTTATTAAAGAAATGAACAACCTTTTTCAGCGAACATGGTGTTATGAACAACATTTGCACTGCAGACATATTCCATTGCACCCGTTAGAGCGTCATGGTAAATATATCTACATAGTTAATGTTCTTCATAACCCAATGTTCCTTAAAACAACGTTGTTTATTACTTATATTTGCATTCTGTGATGTTGTCAAGAATGTCAGAGCAAATCCTAACCTGGATAACAGCACGACTGCTTGTCTTCATTGGAATAAATAACTGATGACAATAAAATCAACAGACCTGATAAATCCACCTTATTTTCAATTAATCAAACACGTGGTATTTGCTAATTAGCCCTCGTTATCTGCCTAAACACCGCGCCGTCTTCAAAGAACTATATACGGTAAGGGCGTATTCCTGCCCCCATAATAGTCAAATTTTGAAAATCTCTTGAAATGAGCAAAAGTGCATATATTGTATAAAATAATCCAAATTAAGACAATATATTATGAAATTGGAAAAATTAGTTGGCTTTTCTTGTCTCTGTGACGTCAAAAACTATTTGGATTTCCGTTATTTTTAAAATAGAGGCCAAAATGCACAGAGTTTGTTCAAATTTGACTATAGTATTCATAGAGCGCAAGCTTGCTCAGGTACCATATTCACATATTTCATTGATATTATCATTCTACACATTATATCAAAAGATCTAGTCTGAGCAGACCTGCGCTCGATAATTTTCAATCAAAATACCGACGTAAAATACACTATTTTCTCTCAAAATCATTGCAATTTGGAATTTACGTCATTTTATTGACGTCATATCTAACTAATGATGTCATAGTTGATAAAAATATTTAATGCTTTGAAGTCTACAAATATCCACCTGGTTTAGAACATAATTAAAGATTTCTCCATCAAAGTTTTATTTTGGGGGCAGATATTGGCCACTACAGAATATAGTCCTTTTCACAGGCTCTTAATTTTTGTTTTGATACAGTTGTGACGTCATCGTTCAAGGTATTGAACCTTGAAGAGGAATATAAAATTATGGAAAAAGATAATGTTTTGAAATTGATTTTAAATTAAATAAGAGTTAAAATCGATCTCGCAATAGATACGGAAATTTCGCTTTTTCTGAACTTAACACATCCCGCGTGAAGAGTTATCTTTCTTCGTAACTATATGCGTAAAATTGTTACAAATAAAGAAATAGCAGCTCTTTTTAATTTGTAGAAAGTATTTTTATGTAATTAAAAAGATTAATGAAAATAGGATTTAAAAAATCAGATACACCTCAATCAGCAATTGTAATCATTTAATTTTTTTTATGAGCTTTTCATTATAATTTACATTTTATTCCGTTTGTACAATCTTTCAGGAGAATACTTCTTACAAGTAAAAATATTGTATCTTCTGTGCGAGCCGTCACGGTAGGTCTCTCTCCGTGATCGGAAGGTCGTTTGTTTGAATCACGGCCGCGACTGACCTAAGTCGACAAAAAATAGGTAGCAACTGTTCTTCCGCCAAGCGCTCGGCACTTTGAGGTGAAAGTTGCGGATTCTTCGGATGAGACCTTAAAAACCGAGGCCCCGTATCATGGTAGGCGTTGGCACGATAAAGAACCCTGACTTCTAAATGACCCTGAGTGTCAAGTAAAGGTCTAAATTTGAAGCCCTTCACCGGTATATGGTTACGTCTCTTTATGAGTGAAACATTCTCGAACGGGACAGAAAATAACATACAATCAATAAATCAATCTTCTGTGCGAGTGTGAAAAATAAACTGGGGGAATTTCTGTTTGCTTCTGCAGAGTCAGCACGAGGAATTTTGCTTGCGGAATATAAGCTTTAATCTAATCTGTAAGATGTGAATACCTGCCATTTGTCTTTTTACAGAAGGTATACTGTATATGAGTTCGTGTTTAATGTGTAATTAAGCTACATTTTCAGTATTTGTTGAACATTGGCATAAAACTAGTTAAGGATGGAAGCAATAGATAAGCTAAAGTGTGTTCGTTATGCTATTTGTGTGCTTGTTTTTGAAAGTGTACACAGCAAGGACATTATACAAGAGTATGTCAAACTTCATCATGTTATCGATGTGGAAAATGAAACACACAGCAAATGTGTTCATGATTCACAATGAATGCCAAAGATCAGAGACAGAGCTCAAAAAAGAGAACGAAAGCAGTGAACAAATAAACATGGATTCTGAAGGGGTACAAGACATGGAACCTGATGGAAACGATAAAGAGAACGAGTTAAAAAAGAATCGGAATGAAAAGGTACAAGAAATAAAAATAGACTCCTTTGTAAAAACAGACACACAAGAAGGAAAGTTTGAAGCCGATGAATATTGCTCTGTTACAAACTCGGGACAAGACACAGAAATTGTAATTAACGGTAAGACAAAATGGAAGGAAAAAAGTAAAAAAAGGAGATAAATAAAATGAAGAAATAATTAATGAATGAAAAATGGAGATAACAAACAGTAATCAAGCTCAGAATCCATTGAAACAACACAAATCGGGATCAGAGCAAATAGGGACCTCTAAAAACATCAGAGTTGGGATCAGGTGCCATGGAGGAGTTAGCATCCCCTGTCAACCGGTCACACCCGTCGCTCCTTGTCATGATCAGGCATACGGAAAAATCCGTAGACAATTCAGTGTGGAAATAATGGTCTCACAATAAGGATGAAAAGTCAGTCAGCATTCGACTAAATGATAGTTTGTATTTGCTGACAAGGTCATTGTATCGACCATAAAACTTGCAAAATGTTGACTTCAATCGAGACTCTGTATATCTTTGTATCATCACCTTATTTGTCAATAGCTTGCCTCGTTTTAGAAATTGTTCGTACATGGAGCATGCTCTTGTTTATTGAATCAACTTGGAGACATAAACTCCATATGCAGGTGATAAGGGTATTTTGCTACAAAAGTAAGAAAGTTAACGATATAAAATTTAAAGTCATCACTTTTATCATAAAGTTTTGTTGCTAAGTTACCATTAGGTCTTTTTTAAGTAAAATATCCAAATATGAAACAGATGTGTCAGTCTCTGTGGAATCTTTTATTTCATGTTCACGGGGATATATCGAGTCGATATATGAATGGAAGTAACTATTGTTAATTGATAATACGTAATCGATATATCGAAATGTCGAGTTGAAGGCCACAGCAAGCGTTTTTCTTCTTCTCATGTAGAAGTTTTGAATAAATTCTGCTTCATATGAATACAAAAATAGGTCTGCGTAGAACGGGGCGCAATTGATACCCATGGAAATTCCAACGAATTGTTGGAGGAGCTGAAAAAAACTACATGGATATTGTCAGTCAGAAACTAAAGCACCTTTTAAATATCAACTTCAGAGTACTTGTGTGGACAATCAGAATGCTTTTTAACAAACTATTTTTGCAAATGACCAATGACAAGGTAAGTATATATTTACGAGTTCCATTTTTATTGAAAAAGCAGTTGTCTATGATGTCAAAAAGCCTGGACTTCAATTTATGGTGGGAAATGTTGTATATAGTGTTAAAAAGTCGTATGTTTTGATGTTATTGAAATTGGTAAAATATTGTGATTTCAAATTTTCTGAAAGTTCCTTGGGGTTTTCAAGTATCCACATACAATGTATCTGATTTATACCAATCTCGAATATACTGTTGTACAATACTCCTGAAGTTTCTCCTTAACTACAATAAATATTTTAGTGAGGAGTAAAGAAAGAGGCGTGGTAGAACATGTACATTTACTGAAACCCGCAATGTATCTTTGTAAGGATTTTTATGAAGTTTAGGAATCCAGTAAATATAGAATAATTCATATTTATTCTGATTGTTGGGAGTATTTTTTTCTTCCTATTTTAGAGCCCGCGGACGGATTAGTCCTGAGGTTACAGATTTAAAATCAAATACACACTAAATATGAATAAATACAAGTACTAGTAACACAATTTACTCTTTTTAGATCGGCATCGCATTTTTTATGGTTGTGTACCAAAAATTCTAAATTCACTGAACAAATTAATCTTTGTTACAATGCGAAGAAAAATCCTCAGATGGTGATGATAATTATAATTAATAATTATAATGTTATTTTTTTCCCTTTCCGCTAGTTAGTTTTCCCAGATGATTTTTTTTTATTTTAGGGTCGACGCTAATCATAGAAAAAACTTGAAATGACCTTAATCACTTCGGTTATCTTCTCTTTTTCCGCTAAAGACTTGAGATAAGGAATAAATGGTAATATATTTTTAAATAAAAAAAAAGATTCTATTCATATTGACCTCTATATGAGATTACACAGGAGACAAGGAAAAAGAGAACATTTCAATGTATTTATTGAAAACCCGACTAAAATAAACAAGAGGCCCATGGGCCACAACGCTCACCTGCGTAACTTTGGCCCTGCTGTTCTTCACCAGATTTCCCCCTTGTAATACATATTGTGGCCCCACCCTATATTACTATCCCCTGGGGTCAGGATTGGAACAATTTAAATTCTACACTATTCCAGGATACTTTCTTGTAAGTTTCAGCTTTTCTGACCCAGTGGTTCTTGAGAGGAAAATTTTAACAGATTTTCCCTATATATTTTAATGTAAAACTTTGATTCCCGATTTTGGCCCACCCTACCCCTAGGGGTTAAGATTTGAACAATTTAGAATCTTCACTACCCTGGGATGCTTCCATGTAAGTTTCAGCTTTTCTGAAGAAGATTTTTCCTATTTATTCATTGTAAAATTTTGATTCCCCTTTGTGGCCCCACCCTAACCCAAGGGGTATTGATTTGAACAATTAAGAATTTACATTACCCCAGAATGCTTCCATGTAAGTTTCAGCTTTTCTGGCCCAGTGGTTCTTGAGAAGACGATTTTTAAAGATTGTTCCTATATATTTTTATGTAAAACTTTGATTCCCCATTGTAGCCCCCCTACCCCTGGTGGTCATGATTTGAATAATTCAGAATCTTCATCGCCCCAGAATGCTTCCATGTAAGTTTCAGCTTTTCTGGCCCAGTGGTTCTTGAGAAGACGATTTTTAAAGATTGTTCCTATATATTTTAATGTAAAACTTTGATTCCCCATTGTAGCCCCCCTACCCCTGGTGGTCATGATTTGAATAATTCAGAATCTTCATCGCCCCAGAATGCTTCCATGTAAGTTTCAGCTTTTCTGACCCAGTGGTTCTTGAGAAGAAGATTTTTCCTATATATTTTAATGTATAACTTTGATTCCCCATTGTGGCCCCACCCTACCCCCAGGGATCATGATGTGAACAATTTAGAATCTTCACTACCCCAGGATGCTTCCATATAAGTTTCAGCTTTTCTGGCCCAGTGGTTCTTGAGAAAAAGATTTTTTAATGATCCCACCTTTTTTTGTTTCTTGATTTTCTCCCCTTGTAAGGGGGCTTGGTCCTTCATTTTAACAATTAAAACTTCCCTTCACCCAAGAATGCTTTGTACCAACTTTGGTCAAAATTGGCACAGTGGTTCTTGAGAAGAAGTTTGAAATGTGAAAAGTTTACAGACAGACAAACGGACGGACAGACAGACGGACGGATGAGGGACGAAAGGTGATCAGAAAAGCTCACTTGAGCATTCAGCTCAGGTAAGCTAAAAATTGTAAATACTTTTTACTTTTAGATTTATTACACTGAGTAACTGCAATTGATAAAAAAGAAAATTTATCATATTCACATCATTATTTATATTTTATATTATCTGTAAGTTAGAAATCTTATATTTTAATATCATCTATTAGAATGTAACAATTATCGAACTTAAACGAACATGATTATGAAGTGTTTTGCAAACATCACTTATAGCCCATGCCATACAGCTTAATGAGGATTTATTTCAAAGTTGTAGAGAGATAATTCACAATGAACACTTCAGAATTCATGTCTTTTTTTATCTTTCGTTTCATTTAGGACTCCTTCATTCTTCCAGAAGAAAGTATGGACGGACGTTCTGGTTGTTGAGTTCCAATCTCATTTTGTTGTCAAAATGGGGTAAGCTGTATGGAAAAAAATGCCATAAATATTTAATTCATTCGTAATAGTGTTATTATTGAAATACTTGAATTTTAAAATTAAGAGAACTAAATCAAACCTTATCAGTCCCGTATTTACTTGTTGTTAGCTTTGGTCTTGTTATCTGAAAGCGTGTATAGCAGTTTTAAAGAACCTTAATTATATTTACATCTACTGTCTTGTATTAATTACAATCATCCAACAATGAAATTAAAATGCAGTTAGCAAATCTGTATGTCGCCACATCAAACTCATAAATTAATTATAAAAAGTCACGCCGGTATAGACAAATAATACTAGTTTTTACAGAAACCATACTACATGAAGTATTTAAGGTCACTAATTAGCTATCTCCTGCTTGTGTGTCTAGCAACCATTTAGAAAAGTTTCTATCACTCCCATCCAGAGCCTTTTTACTGTGTATTTAGATAAGAAAAATATACCTGAGCATGAAAGGCTGGATCTTGGAAGTGTCTGTCCATGGAAGCATAGGTATCTTTGCTGTCTGATGGTTCCCAGTGGTCATAACCCCGGTTCTCAAAGGACTGTAAGTTCTACAAATGTCAAATTAGTAATGTTTGCATAAGATAGCTATAAAATGAAAAAGGGGAAGTTAATGAACAGTGGTCGATCTCAAAATCTGTGAACAGGTCATAAAAACAATTAAAATCATATTCAATACCCTGCTTTCTGTGAAACGACTGTGTGTAACATTTGTTTTTAAAAAGTTGTTTGTTGAAAATATTACAGTTTGAATTATTACAGAATACTGGCAGAATTCAAACAGTGTTAGTTGTCCAAATATTCACGGCGTAGTTAACTAATTTTTATTATCATTATTATAATTTTATGGTTTTCTGTTTCTTTGAATCCATATATTGGCATTTTGTTGCTCATTTTCTTGTTAATTATCTGAATTGATAAAATTTTCTACATGCTTATACAGCTACTTACTCAGTAGAAAGTCTGTGTCATAAATCTGGAACCTTTCATATCAATTTAAAGAAATTGAAACTATTGTATGTTGTTACCCACGACCGAGTGTCATGACTTTCTCAAAAGACAATGACTAGTTTAGGTAACTGGAACATAGTTCAAAATACAATATTGAAACCATTTAGGTGAGGAGTAAAGAAAGAGGCAGTTTTGGATATTCCTCAAAATCATTATCCTAGTCCTGTCATCACAGTAACTTTGAATTTGTCAATTCAAGAATGTTTATTTTCCTACTTTTTAATAACCATTAATATAGAGGATATTAACAGTTAAATATAAAAATACATGTATTTAAAAACAGGTGTGATGCATTTATGATTGTTATGTTGAAGAACCATAGGGCAAGAAAAGATTAAACGTTGTGTAAGAGCTCTCTTATAACAAGCTGCTGGAATTCCGTTGGGGTCTAATTGTGCTCCTTAAGTTGCCGACCCGAAGCAGAATTTATTCAAAAACCTACAGGAGAAGAAGAAAACACTCGCTGTGGCCTTCAACTCGACATTCAGATATATAGAGTCGCCCGAGTGGCGCAGTGGTTAGAGCGTTCGCTTTAGAGTCGCGGAGTAAGGAGTTGATCCTTACGTCGCGGGTTCGAATCCCACTGTGGGACGTGGAGACCGGTCTTTCGGATGAGACCGTATAAACCGAGGTCCCGTGTCGCAGTAGGTGTTGGCACGAAAAAGATCCCTCACTGCTCAATGGCCCTAAGTGCGGAGTATAGGTCAAAATTTGTAGCTCTCCATCGGCAAATGGTGGCGTCTCCATATGAGTGAAAAATTCTCGAGAGGGACGTTAAACAATAAACAAACAAACAAACAAACAAACAGATATATCGACGACGTTTTCTCAAATAACAATAGATACTTCCATTCATATGTCGACTCGAGGTATACCAGTAAATTCAATTAATAGATTACCTCATAGTCTCCCACATCTGTTTTGTATTTTTATGTTTTACTGAATTAGTTGCCGACAATGGCCAACTAACAGCCTAAATTGTATGACAAACGTGATGACCTCAGCTTTTCCCCCGTCAACTTTCTTTAATTATGTAATACCTGCAAATGGTGTTTATGTCTCCCAACTTGTTTGATACTCAAGGACAAGCTCTGAGAACAATCAATTCTTAAACCAAGGCACCGTTCACGGTAGCTCAGTCGGTAGAGCGCTCGCTCCGTGATCGGGAGGTCGTGAGTTCGAATCTCAGCCGCGACTGACCTAAGTCGATAAAAAATGGGTAGCAACTTTTCCTTCGCCATGCGCTCGGCACTTTGAAGTGAAAGTTGCGGGTCCTTCGGATGAGACCTGTCACGGCAGGCGATCATTCACTGCTCAATGGCCCTGAGTGCCGAGTAAAGGTCAAAATTTGAAGCCCTTCACCGGTATCTCTATGTGAGTGAAAAATTCTCAAATGGGACGTAAAACAACATACAATCAATCAATCATTAAACCAAGGTAGGCTACCGACAGACAAGTTGATGTTACAGGGATTTCAACATCCTCGTTTAGAGTCAGCATTTCTTAAGGTCTATGATTGTTTTAATGACCTTACAAGCAAACGTAACCTATCATTTGGTCGTATTCTGACTGACATATTTCATACCAATTGTTAGGCCTTTGTTTTATACTAAATTTGACTAAGGAATATTCCGCCTACCTGATCAATACATAGGGCTCACGGCAAATGTACGTGTTTTGTACTCTGTTAACAAATCTGTATTGTTTGTAGGTTTTTTAGATCGATCTCTGTTTGTTATCTTCACCATTTTCATGGCATAGCTTCAATTATTTTTTTCTTCAAATATTTAGCCCTGAGCTTGACTAAGGTCGCATCATGGGGTCAAAGTTTTTATTAGGGATGTATGGGAAATATTTCGAAATCATTCTCTAGAAACCAGCTGATGCAAAGTTATCTGTATTAATATGAATACATTGTTTACATAAATAAGGCAGATGGCCACAAGAAGGTTTTTCATTTATTAGAATATTCATTGGGGGAGGGGGATGACTCAGATGTTGGATTGTGCATGAGGTTCTTGTTGTACGCTTCTTCAAGGACACGACTTCAATGTGTAGTGATGCCTAGGAGAATAGGAACTTGGAAACATCAAATTCGATTCTGTCAGACAAGAAAAGCAGAACCTTCTCGTTCTTATAAATTAAAGTATTGTAAAACTGCAAGAAGTAAACCACGTCTTGTCACGTTAGCATATTAACGAAGTACGAATAAATCACAAAATAAAGAGGGAAACTGGTTTACAGAATAAAAACAGGCGAAGCACACTAATCGGAGACAGAAAAAACAAACCACTTGATCCGCTGTGTCTTCGTCCCGTGGTAGGGGTTTTCTGTGGTATTCGTCTGGGCTAACATACCTTCTATCATACATCAAATTCTCACGGTCGTCAAACCTAAATGTCAATTACACACTGTTAATTAAGTATTATTTTGAATATTATATTAGATGACATACTTCTATTTGACTTGTTTGTTATAATATTGGTTTTTTAGAGAGTAATAATGTCCAGAAAAATAAAATGAATTTCTAATGGAAACTCTTACTGCCAAATTATAAAACCCCCATAAAGAATAAACATGTATACCCTGAATCATAGCCATATTTTTGATTAGATGATCCCGCTTTCTTCCTTGCACACTGTATGACGACGGCAAAGAGGAGAATAACAATGATTCCCCCTCCTACACCAGAAGCGATGATTGTCCACAATTTCCATGAATAAGTTTTACTCTCACACTGACTACCTGAATAAGTATACATATCATCATCTGTGCACCTGAAAAATATTTATAAAAACAACTTCATAAAGATTATACTCTTCTTGTTAAAAAGTATTTTAAAAAATCCCCTTTCAAAATCATAGGGCGGACTTCTATTTTTCTCCTGTTGTGGCCCCGGCCTAACTCCAGGGGACGTAATATGAAAAAAATTGATTTACAGTATATAATGAAGCTCGCAAATAAGTTTCATCTTTTCTGGCCCAGTGGCACCTAAGAAGATTTTTTTTAAAAGATGAACCGAATTTTTACGAATCCTTTGTTATCTTCTCTTAAAAGAGGATGTGGCACTTCCTGTGAACAAACTTAAATCCCATCTACGTATGTATGCTTTATGGCAAGTTTTGTGGAAATTGGCCCAGTGGTTCTTGAGAAGAAGTCGAAAATGTGAAACGTTTACAGACTACAGATTACACACGACAGACGGACGCCGGACATTCTTCGATCAGATGCAGGTGAGCTAAATATAGTAAAGTTTCTTAACTCCATCGTTAAAACGTAATAACGTCCAAATTTTATCAATATGCAAACATGTAGGCAATCATGACTTGGACTTACTTGCAAAGGCCAAGATAATGTGTGCCGTTGGTCTGTACATAGCATGATCCATGATCTTTTGAACAAAGACCATTATCTTTACAAGGGGACGACAATATGCAGTTACTGCCGTTGTTTTCGCAATGAAATCCTTTATAGTTTGAGAGAGCATTTTGGCAAATGTTTGAATTACACACAGTTATGCTGGAGTAGGCCAAAACTACAAGAAAATTAAATGTAGTTTTAGGAATAATTCAAAATGATCTTTAGAATTAAGAAGTTCGAGATGATATGGGAGGTGGAAAGACATTAATGCATATCAAACAATGCAATTCCGTACTGAAATACAAAATAACAAACAACTTAAAAATAAAACCAACAGACTCCGTTGCAAAAAGAACAATCACCGATGCAAAACCAACAGTCATTGATATTGAATTGATGTTATATGGCGTCCAAAAAAGGACGGACATAATCTGAATTAACGGTAGATGAGGCACGAGTCTGTAAATTATGGGAAGCAAACGGGTTCAACTCTATAATTTCATAAACTTATTTTGCTGTATATTTGTGATTTGCAAATTAAACTATAACAACTTGTTTATGTTAACTATCGAACTTAATAGGCCTGGTCAAAATGTAAAAGAAATTTAACTAATACGTAATGTCAATGCACAACACTGTAATTTGAAGACCTGCGATATGTCAAACTGTAAACTTTGTAACGTTACATTACTCTAATAACGGCAATAAAGTACTGGAATAAATGTTTGTTTAAAAAAGATAATTATGCAAGCACAGGATGAACTCTGCCATTCAGTTAACTGAAATGTGACTGAAAGATGCCTGAAGGACAGAGCTCAGCTGCCATTCAGTCACCTTTCTAGATCTGACTATAAATGTAATCATATATAGTCATATTAATATGACATCGCGTATATAGTTCCGATATCATATCATATGAAACTGAGAGTATGATTTTATTAATATACCAAAAGGTTTATTTCACTTGATTTATTTTACATATTGGACACTTTTTTAATCTGTGCTAGAAAAATATTTAATGAACAAAAAACCTACAAAAGCACGTGCGGCTTCTCTCAGCAAGAAAGTACCAATAAATCAACCAAAACATTCTAAAGATTCCTTTTTTAAGAATAAGTTCAAATATATATATATATATATATATATATATATATATATATATATATATATATATATATATATATATATATATATATATATATATATATATATAGAATCTATTGTCTTGAAATAAAAAAAAAAAATAGAGCAGCCCTGTTCCTACCATAACCTTAATGTTATTGTTACGTTCTTGTCAGCTATTGAACTGAAGTGTTCCCGTAATATCATATGTAATTTCCTATTCAGCAGGTATAAAAGCCCCTCCCCCTTTCTGAAAGAGAAAAAAAAGGTCGGTATTTCGGCATTGTTAATAATAATCGAACAACACATGCCAACTACAATATTCGTTGTTATATAGATAGACAATCATAGACCCCCACCCAAGAATTTTCATTTTTCCACCTCATCATCATAATTTAAAAGAAGGATTAGACGTTTAAGCTAACAGAAATGAATCCCTTACGAAAATTTAAGCATAACCACCTTCCACATAAGATATTTTTGTCGTCCTATGTATTTTAGCTACGCCCCAAAATTTATTCCCCCACCTATCAAACCACACCACAAAACGGAATTTTCCTTCTTTTTTTGTTAATAACCCCCTCTCCCAAAAGCAAAGAAAACTATTAACGAGTATGATTTATTGTCCAATGCTCTAGGAAAAGCGAGGGGAGATTAAACCTCATTCGTCTGTTAGTCTTTCAGTCTGACTGTCTATCACAAAAAAACATAACCTTGGTTATGACTTTTGAGTGAGAAAAGAAAGGATTTTCATATTTCACATGTACATTAACTGTGACAAGACCTTTCCAAATGAACTATGACTTAACCCCGTTACCTTGACCTTTCACCTACATTTAAATTTTATTTAGCAGTGATAACTTTTGAATGAGAGAACATTAGGGTGTTCTTATTTGACATGTTCATTACCTGTGTCAATATCTTTCCAAATACAAATACATGTGTACTATGATACTATGATTTTTAACTCTGTTAACTTGACCATTAACTTATTTTTATTTTACCAAACTTATTTCAAGATATTTCATAATAATCTATCTATCTATCTACACAGCAAAATATGCCACGTACGTATCACATACGTTAAATGTATGTGATACGTACGTGACTTCACGTACGTATCACATGAAAAAAGCACCACGGATGTTAAACATACGTTTTCACACGTATGAATATCATGCGTGACACGTACGTTTAACACACGTATTGACTACCATACGTTACACACATGTTGCACACGTACGTTATTCATATGGTTCACGTATGAATAACGTACGTGCAACGTGTGTGTAACGTATGTTTTTAGAAACATGCGTTTAACATGTTTGTTAAATGCACTGCTCATATGATAAATGTATAAGTACCATACATGTGCCAAACCATGGTTAAACATATGTTTTGACCACCGAACATTCTTTTTCACATATATATTGTAAACATACGTGAAACAAAAATGATGTGCAATTGAAATATTCATTTCATGCATTTGACATAATTTTCTTCAGGGGCTTATTTTCTTTTCATCTGTTGAATGATCCACATTTTGAAGGTACATATCTGGATATCCTTCACCTCAAATTTCCTGATCCTAATTGCTCTTTAGGCAATCACAACAAAAGACATATTCAAATTTAAGCCAAATTTAATGTTGAGATGTTAACATCAATTCATTCTTCTGCAATTCCCTTTCATCTGTAAAGAAAAAGAAAATATTAAATGAATTTGCATATGGAAAAACACATAGTTTTTTTCAGAACATTATTATTTTCTACATATAACTCCTGGTTGATTCCCTTTAGAACTAAACTAGAACTGTCCAATATGGACAAATACCCCCCACTGGGTTTTTCAGAGAAGATGCCAAGTCACTAATACTAGTATTTTAGGATCTAAAAGGCGTTCAAAAATTGTTTATACATTTAGAGAGAAAATTTACCGGTAATTGCTTATTATATTTTTTTAATGAATGAAACTTTGGCATAGCCTAGTAAAACAGCAATACTAATAATAATATTGTTTTTTATTACATTGAAAAATTAATAACAATTTTTCAAGTATTCCTCTGTTGGAAAGTATGGATGCATCATTTATCCATTTTTTCTACAGTATGTGACTATAGGTCAGGATCATGACACACCCTCAGGTCATAACAATCTTTGTGTGAAGTGGATACTCCCAACATCCAAAATTATTCTCCATAGGAAAGATACGGATTGAACACGAATTATGAACTTTTTCTGTCAGTGACCTTGAACTTGTCCAAATGACCTTGGGTCAAGGTCATGACACACCTTCAGGTCATAAGCAATCTTTGTGTAAACACGAATTATGATTTTTTTTCTGTCAGCGACCTTGAACTTGCCCAAATGACCTTAGGTCAAGGTGATGACACACCCGCAGGCCATAAGAAATATTCATAAAACATATGGTTTTGTTGTTCTTGAGCAGAAATTTTTTAAAAATTTTTCCCTCCATATGCCTTTGTAAAAACTTGATCCCCAATTGTGGCCTCTCCCTACCCCAGGGTTCACGATTTGAACAAAATTGAATCTACACTACCTGATGATGCTTTCATATAAACATGACTAATCATGGCTTTTCTGTTCTTGAGAAGAAGATTTTTTCCTATATATTCTTATGTAAAACTTTGATCTCCCATTATGGTTCAATCCTATCCCCAGAGGATCATGATTTAAACAAACTTGAATCTACACAGCCTGAGGATGCTTCCATTTCAAAATGACTATTCATGGCTTTGCTATTCTTGAGAAGAAGAATTTTAAAGTTTTTTTCCTATGTATTCCTATGTAAAATATTGATCCCCCACTGTGGCCCCTCCCTACCCCTGGAGGGTCATGATTTGAACAAACTTGAATCTACACTACTTGATGATGCTTCCTTATCAATATGACTAAACAAGGCTTTGCTGTTCTTGAGAAGAAGATTTTTTAAGATTTTTTCTTATATATTCCTATGTAAAACTTTGATCCCCCATTGTGGCCCCAACCTACCCCCGGGGCTCATGATTAAAACAAATTTGAATTTACACTTTGACATACAAGGTTTCCTATAAGTTTCAACTTTTTTGGCCCAGTGGTTCTTGAGAAGAAGATTTTTAAAACATCCCACTACATTTTCACTATTTCTTAATTACCTCCCTTTTATTGAGGGTGTGGCCCTTTATTTGAACAAAATTGAATCCCCTTTACCCAAGGATGGTTTGTGGCAAGTTTGGTTGAAATAGGCCAGTGGTTCTGGAGAAGAAGTCAAAAATGTGAAAGTTTACAGACAGACAGACAGACAGACTACAGACAAAATGTGATCAGCAAAATCTCACTTGAGCTTTCAGCTCAGGTGAGCTAAAAACAGATAGCAATAGGTCATGACTGACTCAGGTTATCTAATTAGTTATAACATTTTTTTGTGATACATGTAAGTCAGCTCAGGTGCAAAATATTGCTTATCACTGATATAAATACAACAGTAAAATTTTAGACATAACCCTATGTCTGACAATTAAATTCTAATATATAATAACAGAACTTACCCTCAGCATAAATCTTTCATAGCTTGGCATGGACCTATATGTTTTTGTGTCTGTTCTAAGTGTATTCTTTTTGTCCTTGGGGTTAAAAAGAAAATATATGTTTAAAAAATTGCATTTCAGACTTGTAAAGCAAAACAAACAATATGAAAAATTACTTATTTTACTGATAACATTTAACATTTTCTCCTCCTGTGATTGAAATGTAATGCACATCATTACATGATATTACATGTGTTAAATCGCAAGTCTAAAAGTAATGGGATCAGAAAATTTGATTTCTTTTTTAAGAATATTACCATAATGCTGGTTAAACTTTCAGAATCTATTTTTGAAGTCCAGACTTGGCATTTAGGTGTTTACATAGGAGATGAGCTTCAGCCACCATCCTGGAGTGTACATTTAAAATCACATAAAAAATCACAATCTCAAAACACATTATTTATATTCATAAAGACTGTATGAAAAAGACGGGTAGACTTTACTTTACCGGTCCCCAGATCCGCAAGATCCGCGCGCTCATTGCACTATGACGTAAGATTTACGTCACTCAACTGATAAGGGTTAGTCTTGCACATTTTTTGACTGGTTAGGGTTAGTCTTGCACCCACCTGAGAGATTAGGGTTAGTCCTTGCACAAGTTTTCAACTGATTAGGGTTAGTCTCGCATCCATCCGAGAGATTAGGGTTAGTCCTCGCAAATGGGATAGTCTAGCATCCGCCCGGGAGATTTGGGTTAGTCCTCGCATACCATCCGAGGGATTAGGGTTAGTTTCTTGTTTGTTTGTTTTTTTTTAAGATAAATTAAGAAATTCAGTTGCATATCTGTATTTTTTTGCAAGATCTAAATTCAGCTTTCACGACATCTCTTTGGTTTGTTTACATGAAAAAATGGCTAAGTACGAAAGAAACGGCACTAAGCATGCGCCGCACGCGCTTCGTTGACAATTATTTTTCGTCTCCTTTTCACTGAATAAACAATATTAATCACTTTTTTTCAGAAAACTTGGTTAAAAACTTCGTTTTTAAACGAAGTTTTAAACTAAACTTTTAACCGTAGAATTCGATTTTGGGGTCAAAAAGGCTAAAAACCTCATACTTTTAATTTTTTTCGATCGCTCACGCGATCTCATATATACTGAAGTCGACTGCGGAGACACTATATTTTAGCGCGTTTTTCTGGGGACCGGTAAAGTAAAGTCGTTCCAAAAAGACATCTGAAAAATAAGTGTTACACCCTTATTGCCCTAAAAGATAATTTATATTTCCTCTACATGTTCTGTAAAGAAATACATTGGGTGGGTGGAACTTTTTCCATCAAGGGTTTTATTGCATCTTATTGGTAGGCTAAAAAAAATCTTACAATAAATATTTTTTTTATAACAGTATGTTTTATACCTCACCTTAATTTTGATATAATGTGCCAGTGTTGATTCACACCTGGGCTGGGGTGCTGACCAAGACAGTTGACTGCGTCAATTTTCTTACTTATTTGGTAAACTAAGTTTACATTATGTTATACACTAAAATGAAAGAAACACCCGTTAGTTTACATGCAACACAGTCTGAAATATAAAGTAAATAAATAACTGTTGATGTTATGTATATATTCCTCACCGTTTTTCCTAGCCTTACTCCAGACACTGTCTTGCAGACGTCAGACTTCTTACCAGTGACGTCACCCGTTAACGTAAATAATAATCGGAGGTGAAAATTCCGGAACGTACCTTTTGTTATACGGACGCTACCAACTGTATAATTATGTAATATCTATTTAGGTGAATTCCATTTGAGTTCTGTTGTGAAATTATCGTGATTTTCTTTTTTTTCAAATTCAGTTTTTGCTCCTGAATTCGGAATGATTATATCTACCGATGATCGAGTTCAATTTTATGTGCCTCGACCGATATCCGATATACACATTACGAGATTGCTGAACTTGTATGTACTATGTAGACTGTGTTTTACTGCTCTAAGAGTAAATTATACACAAATGCGAACTGATTACTCCATGTCAGACATGCAAGTGGACGTAAGGTAAACAATGTGAAATAAATTGGAACATTAAAGACGCAAAACACGCACAACAAGTCAACAATGCACACACCTGTGAGCTTTCAGAGGTGATTGGGTTTTAATCATCATTATCATAGATCATGATATGATATTATTTTTTTGAAAAAAAAAATAGTTAAATCTTTAAAATATATTACAGTATAATGATTATGATCTAGGGTCCTGTTTTAAGAGGGATTTTATACTTGGACCAAGTTGGTCGCAATATGCAATACTCTGTTTCATGAATTACAGGTTATTGATCAGGTCCGGCACAATCTCTTGATTAAGCTATATAGTTTGATTTAGCTATATAGCTTTATTAAGCTATTCAGAATAGCTTGATTTAGCTATTTTATCACACTTTTTTCTCAAATTGTTATTTTCCAAGTATGTACAAAAAGTCGCAACTTGGTGCAGTGATGATATTCAACCTTGAACTCTAATGAAAATAATGCATGTAAAAATCACTCATCAAATTTGTGGCTCCTTAAGAGACTTTGTACTCAAAGTTCTAAAAGTTTTGGGGGCTATATAAAGCAATTGATACAGTTACCTCTTCAATGAAATTATAAAGGAGGCCAATTATGGTCAACAAGATAATTGATTGGTAATAATTCAGTACAATGAGAAGCAATCATACTTATCCATGCCTCAACTCACACAAGGTAGTGTACAGTTACCCAAACAATGGAAATACATCTTTTGCTTAAAAGTATTCAAATGCTGCAATGTTAGAACTATCTTTGATTTGGGTTGTTGATTTGATAACCCATATTACATGTACATATATGAATAGTCAAATACTTGCGACTTTTTGTCTATAATTTGTACAAATAACATTTTTGTGAAAACCTGCATATGAATAGCTTTATCAAGCTATTTTGAATAGCTTAATAAAGCTAGCTATTTTAAGCTTTATGTTGATTGTTAAAGATTATCTTGATTAGTTCTCCAAATTCACTCTGAACTATTAAGTTAAAAAAAAGTATTTGGTCTGAGGTGTACTTTAATTTGTACAAAAAGTTCCTGTTACAGTATTTGAAAATGTCACCAATTTAAGAATATTATATAGTCCCAGCAACAATCAAAACTTTTAGGGATTTTTTTCACTTATTGACAAAAATTAAATAATAATTTTACTAATTAATTAAACGAAATTGAAATAAAAAAAATAAAAAGGATTGAATTTAATTATAGTTGACCTACATTTATCATACATGTATGTAAAAGTACCATTAATATAGAAAATATACAGCCTTCTCAAACACAGCCAGCTTTTCACACACATGTAAAACAATTTTTATTAACCTACATGTAACATAGCTGATAACACTCATACTTGTCATTAACGTACATGTAATGTGTGGCTTTTAATACATGTAAACCATGCATATATTAATGTATGTGTAACGTGTGGTTGATAATAAATGTAAACCTTGTGTGTGAAATATGTGTAATGTGTGGTTTATAATACACATGTAAACCGTGCGTTTATTAACGTATGTGTAACGTATGGTTGACAATACATATGTAAACCACATGTTCATCAACGTATGTGAAACGTGTGGTTGACAATACACATGTAAACCATGCGTTTATAAACGTACGTGTAACGTGTGGTAGCACATATCATATGTAACACGTACGTGAAACGTACGTAACACGTACGTGTATTCCAACCGCACGTTTCACGTACGTTATGTGAAACGTATGTTTTCACACGCATGTTTTCCATACGTTATACCACGTACGTGAAACGTGCGGTTGGAATACACATATGTGTTACGTATGTTTCACATACGTGTAACATATGGTATGTGCTACCATACGTTACACGTACGTGGCACAATTAGCTGTGTATCTATCTATCTATCTATCTATCTATCTATCATTGAAAGATTCGAGCGCCATCTACCGTCAATTCAGATGTCTGGGGTTTTTTTGCACGCCATCTAGCGACAATATAAGTTATTGATTGCATCGGTGATCGTTTTTTTTGCAACGGAGTCTGTTGATTTTGTTTTTAGCTAGTCCGTTTTGTATTTTAAATATATTTTTGAAAATTAATTGTTCGTTGTTCACTAATTGCCTTTTACCATTTCCGCCGCACATTAAAAAATTGACACCTGGAAAATTAATCACTTACTGGAACGACACCAACAACTAACCGTTCAATTTACGTTCTAACACAAGAAAATCCTGTTTTAATTGATTGATTACAATAATTTCAGGGTTCTCCACAAGGGGTTTTACCATGGTTAAATTTATGTGCGCCATGGTTAAACAAGCTGCGCCATGGTTAAAATCGGCGGCCGCCATGATTAAATTTTTATTTAATTTCAGTATTGATACCTACTTTTTAATGACGAGTAGTTAATTGTGTTTATACTACGACTGAGATGCACCTCGCACGCCTCGAGGGGAAGCGTCCGACTGGGCTAAACAAACACGGTCGTTGATCGGCGACTTTGCTGTGAAGAGTGACAATGGAGAGCCAATAAGCTGATGATCAATATCTTGAGAGTTAATTATCCTATACACATGTAATTTCGGGAAATTCCAACGTGTTCACTATACGATAACAGATTTACAAAAGATGACATAACGAGCAGTAACAACATGATAATCGACACGCATCCGATTCAAGTTTCTGTGCCCAGAAAAAATTAACCCTTTCAAAATTTCCTATTCTTTGTATTTAAACAATTCCTCATGCTTAGTTGTCAAGTTTTAACTTGATTATCTTTCTGATGAAATGTACATAAGAGCCAATCGTCGTCTTAGTTTTAGAGTTACCTCCCGTTTAAGGAAACGTCGCATGGTGCTATGTTTAGCACTGGGGCACGTGGAGAAGTAAACAATGGAGGAAACTCGGCAAAAAATGCAATACGTAAAAAAAAAAAAAAAATAGAACGATCAGAAAAAAAAAAACAGAATAGAGAAGGCAGAATTACAGTTATGTCAAATATATGCCCCTGGTTATATAAATTTACTTTTACCATGCATGCCATCAGTAAGTTTTCATGCAGTTAAAAAGCTTGGACATAGGCAGGATGTCGGTGTTCGTTCGTCTGTTTGTTTGTGTGTCTGTAACTATTTTTTTTTTCAAAATACTTCCCATTTATCAGTTTTAGTAATATTTAAATAAAACGTTTCATACAACATCAACTGTGTATATCAGTTTTTAGCCGGGCTCATTGCTCGTAGAGCAATAGCCGGCTTATGTTACGGTGTTCAACCGGAAATGCTGCTTCCTCACCGCCAAATCAATTAAGAGTAAGAATATAGTACATATGCTCAATCACCTTTGAGGCAATACAAACACTAAATTAAACAAATTTAAGTTAACTAAGAAATTCTCTAAACCAAAATCATTAATGGTAATATATACTTTCTCCCTTCTTCTTCAATTAATTATTTGTTTAAAATATGCGAAAGGTTTTCATCAGGTCTCCCTGTCTGCGTCATATTCTATAAATAAAGGTTATGTTACCAGGCTAACACTAATGTGGAGAGCACGTGACCCGATGTGCACCTTGATGAACAAAACTCCCCGCTGAGGACTCGTTTGACCTTGCTGTATCAATGTTTATTTACTTCTGTAAATGGTATAAGACCCCGAAACGATTCATGTGATAAATTCCTTACGCTGTTAAATTCAAACTACATTTTATTTAATTTTTTAAACATTTTTATTTATACTATATGCCATAAATATATTTTTTGTGTTACACATTCTTCCAGTGTCTTGTTGTTATTCATCTGTTATTATATATTGTACAATGTATGTTTCATATAAAACGGTCTTTGTTCACTTCTCTGTAAAAGAGCCCGGCTCTCTGTACTTCTGAGTACTTTGATTGAATAATGTTGCCATGGTTACTCTATCACTGAAATATTTTTTTTTAATTCCTTCAGAATGTTCCTATAGTTTTGGGACAATTTTGATACACATTTGTAAAGTTAGATACATAATCTTTTTTTTTCAGCTTTAAAAATTATTGGCTATTTCAACTTTTTGTGTTGCAGTGGTTATAAGTTTTCTGAAACCAATCATTGATTAATGAAGGCTCGGAAGTCTAACAAACATTCGTGTTTTCGGTCACATTTCGCCTTCGCGCAGCTTCCTCAATGGTTAAATTTTCAAATGTGGAGAACCCTGCCATTTATCATATATAATCAGTGTTTATGTGAAAAGAAATTCAATAATGACTTTAGAAATATCGTACCTTGTACTGTAATTTCAGATACAGTAATGTTTGTAATTGTAGTTGTGATGTTCTCTATTGTTTTGTTTTTAGTATCTTCTTCAAGTAGACTGGAAGCCAGCACATCCACCCGAAATATTATGGTATAACTGAAATGTACATCGATTATTTAATACATTTATTTAAAGCAATATTGCAACTATGAAAAAATGAACTTTAGTTTTCTCTCGCTGGGATGCCTAATTTGTTTTTAAAGTTTAAAGCAGAAATAAAATAGGATACCTGGTGTCATTGCCACAACTGAAAGTAAATGATATAAAAAATACACATATATATCAAATTTGACATTAAAAAGCATCGAAAGTGGCTTTTAAAAGAAGACTAAATAATGTACCCCACCCAAAAATGATTCAAAATATATGTATCAGAAATAAAAAGGACTCATTATTCTTTTATTGTAAAATTAGAAATATCTAACCTGTCAGCTGATTCAGTTGTTACTGATTTACAGGTATCAAGTTTCAGAAGCTCGAGAATCAGCTGAATAAAAATAAAAAAAAAAATAAATAAATGAAATAATACAGTATTGCAGCAGAAATCACATTAGAAACTCTTCAAAATTCATTGCACCAGCTTGTACGAAGTGATTTTTGTTATTTATAGTTTAAATCAAGAGTACAAGATCATAAATTTATATATCACAGGTGCTTGTGGACAATTTCCCTCCCCATCCCCAAAAATGTACAGCCCAGGTCCAAGGATATTTTCATTTGCTTTTCATAAATTATAAATGTATGCTTGAAGAATATTTTATGAAAGTAGAAAAACAAAAAAATGTCCTTGGATCTGGGGTGTATATTTTCAGAGGAGTGGATGGATCCTGTCCTAAGCACCTATAATGGGCAATACTGAATGTATGGAAATTTAATTTGAAGCAGGTTACTAACAAGATTTGAATTCTTACATCTACAAGGGCAATATTTTCTTTCAAACAATCTTTGAATGTCACATTGATTGACACTGGTATTACAGCATTACCTAAAATAAGACTTAAATTATACAAAATAATCAATCCT
Source organism: Saccostrea echinata (assembly GCF_033153115.1). Classification (NCBI taxonomy): domain Eukaryota; kingdom Metazoa; phylum Mollusca; class Bivalvia; order Ostreida; family Ostreidae; genus Saccostrea; species Saccostrea echinata. Next base: position 375,538 of record NW_026889806.1, on the reverse strand, counting down.
TGATTATATTGCCAGTAACAACATAAAAGTAAATCAAATACTTACATGACAAAGTATTATGACCCAAAATGTGTTGCTAGTTTAGACATAATGCATGCAAATGTATATACTGTATGTATTTTAATACTGTTATCACTGGAAATGCTTTTTCATGCTTGATAGGGTTTTTGTTGAATATTAAATCAGATATTAATTAGATATTCTCAACTAGTGTTCAATTTGCAAAAGATATTGTCTAGTACACAAGAAAAATAATAGAAATACATCTGAAAAAAATATTCACAATGTAAATTTTAACATTAAGAATTAGCCTTTTTTTGATTTAAGGCTTATACCTGTAGGCAAAATTATTTCATCTTTAATATCATACACTGGTGTTGTTTGATATGATGTTGTTTGAGTTGTTATTGTTTGCCGCAATACAGTTGATGATGTTGAGGTTGGTTCCTCAGTTGTGGTTCTTTCGAGTGTTGTTACCTCTGTTGTTGCCTCTTCCGTTGTTAGTCCTTCTGTTGTCATGTTTGTTGTCATCCTTTCTGTTGTAGGTAACATACTAGTAGTTGATGCAGTATTATTTGGTGGAGGAGCGGACGAAGAAGATGTCCCTGACGATTCAGTGACTGTTGTTGATGCATCATCTGAGGTTGATGCTCCTTCTGTTGAAGACGACGATGTCCCCGATGTTTCTGATGTTTCTGAGACTATTGTTGTACTACTTGCTTGATGTGAAACAGATGACGGATTCGTAGTTGAATCAGGTGATGCGGATGATGTAATAGTAGTCACCTCAGATGATGTCACAGAAGATGTAGTTAAATTGTCATTTTCTGTCGAGGAATCGGATGATATTGTTGTGTTTACTTCCCCTGTTGTTATCACTGTGTCAGATGACATTGTTAATTGAGTAGTTGATGTTTCTGACGTCGCCCTTCCCGTTGTCCCTGTTTCCGATGTCTCCGATGTTAATCCCTCACTGATTGAGGTTGAATTTGGTAAAGAGACAGAAATGCCAGTGGTATCTAGGTCTGTCGGAGTGATTGTTGACGAGGAATACGTATTCCCCAGAATAATCACAAACGTAACGATAAATATGGGCCTCATCTGTAAAATGTAATGAAACACTCGTAGGCAACATTTATTCTTGATAAACAGAGAAATTTGTATTTTTCCCTATCTTCCCCTTCCAGTTTTTAATTCTGGATAAGTTTTAAATAAATCATAATATTTTTGAAAAATTTAATACAAATTATTTAAATTTATTGTTGGAATATTTCTACCAAATTTGGATAACATATGACGTTAAATAAAAAAGATATGACAGACGTCCACGAACTTTCCGAACAACCCTTGTATACTTACTTTGTTTTAACTCAGAACTTGTGCCTTAATAGATGAAAGTACAGGTAATTATTAATTATGAATTACTTAGACACACGTGTTTAAAAATAAAGGCAGTCGTAAATTAAAGTCAATTATAAGTACTAATAACCTTCTCGTTCGATCAGCTTGAACTATCGATTATCTAGGTATCAGATTGTTTACATAGAGAAGTACAATAAATGGATGATAAACTTTACATAAGGTGAATTTAACAATCCAGTGCAATGTTTCATCCGAAATTCAAATAGTTGACAAAATTTTGATCAAATGAACAAGTCCATCTCTTGTTTTAATCGTTACGTACGTGCGTTTAGTGATAGGTGCAACAAAGAAGATGTAAAAATACCCTGCATGTAGAAGATGATGCGTCTCTTGTACAGTTTATTCAAAGATTTATGAGCATGTGTTAAAGTTTCACATATGATAATAATGACCAAGGTAATTGATACTGTTAATTCAATTTTTGGAACAACTGGTAATAATCATAAAAGGATTATTTTTGCACTAAAAGTAAGATGAGGATTACATGTTTTACAAAAGACACAAGATAAATCAATTCCTCAGATACCTTAGTAACATAAGGAAACATTACTATTTCTTTTCCTGTTTGATTATGGATAGTCAATTAAATATTGATTCCCGTCAGCCAGCCTTCCTTGTCCAAAGTGTGTAAGAATAAATTCTACGTTTCATAGAAAATCAAATACAGCAATGAATTCAATAAATAACTTACTTTGTAACTGTGTGAAAATGCCTCTAATATTCGTTGCACTATTTGTTTTACCCAAACAAGGACGTTTATTGCGATACACGCTCTCCCGATAGCCTTTCACTCCCGGCAGATTTATTATCCGTTTTCGGGCGTGTCTGCTTTCATGCCGCGCTGAAGAGAGCAATTGTCAACACAGAATTAGGGTTGTAAACTACAGAACAAGCGAATCAAATCTTAATATTTAATTTTTCGGATTTCCTCAATTTTTTTCCTCCTTATTTTACACATTAGAAATTCGCTTTTTGTGCTAAGTTAGTAAATACCTTAAAATAGAAATTGCATAAGATATTGATAAAGTTGGTATTTAATACTGCGTTGATCTGGGTGTGAGAGGAGGGCATGCCGGGACCCTGATAACATTCACGATCTATGAATGATTCACATTGTCACCATGCGTACTTGTAAGGGGTACTAAACCTCCTGTCGACATCAAAGTCACTTAGACTTAACCAATGTGTGTTTTGTACCAGTCAATAACTTCCTCGTAAAATACTCTCTCTGCATATGATTAAATTTTAAAACATTCAAATGAAACAAATGCATTTATTTTTCTTTCGATTCGGGGTTAATAGTATACGAGTATGAATATATTTACGCCACGTGTGCATTGTACCTGTCAGGTAGATCTCATTTGATATACACACCCAAATTTTTATCCTGCATGCTCGACATCTCTTTATATCTATATCGATTCCCATTTAAAAAGCAATCCGCTAAGACACCTTTGGACTCTTAACGATATCCTTGGCAATTTTTAGTTAAATTGTTCTATCGTCTTCATTTCAATAAACCACTCCACCCTTCATGTGTGACTATATTTTTGTAAATCTATATCTATCACTCGATCTAAAAAGCTTCATTTTCAAATTTTAAAAGCAATAAATTAAGCTTGAAAATTCATGGAGATAAAATTAACTAATTAGTCTTAATAAGTTGTTCGCGCAATTGTACACGTTTTAACATAACATTTAATAACCATTTTAATAGATTTTTATTACATCAATTATTATAAATGTATTTAATATTGATAAAAAAAAAAAAAAAAAAAAAAAAAAAAAAAAAAAAAAGAAGAAGAAGAAACACTTTTGCACTTTACCAATCAATATTGATTTTTTTTTTAAAATCAGTTGTAAAATATTTAAATCATTTTATGAATTTCTGCAAAGAATTTCAACTTTTGTGAGTAATCACTGTTATGCACCTTAAGTATGAAAATCTATGAGGAATACAGGGTAGTCTAAACCATGACGTAAATATTTGAAAAAATATGTGTATTTCTTACCTGCAATCAATATTTAAGGTCTTGTGAAATTGAAATATCGGAATATGCAGAGCTTCACGGGAAATACAGGTGAATTTTTCAGAAACTAAGGTGTGGTACAGTTCTGCTTCTTTTTAGGGGCTTTCCAATGAATTATCTAAAACCCGACAACAATATTGGGTGTGTTTATTACTTTAAATATCTGCATACGGAAGAGGATTTTATCTGAACTTAAATTTATGCTACTGTAAAATTTAGTAACTATGTTCAAGTCATGAAATCGTATGACAATCGTATGACAATATGGACTCTTAAACGCATTCCTTGGTATCTTGTGAATATGTCTAATCAACTCCTCTGAATACATGTAAATATTATGATATTATATGTACAACTTTTTAGTTTAAAGTCACTGAATGTTAGCAAATAATATCGAGGAAGTTGATTATATACAGAAATTAAAAATATAGAATTTGATGATAAGAACACTTTATCAATTTTGATCAGTGCTCATAGAAATTATTTAATTAATCATTTTTGCACTAAAGAATTATTCTCAATATCACAATATATTATTGAACTTATCTTGTATATACCTAATTATAGAAATAAATTAGCATGGATATTCTACGTAATGTTTCCTACCTTGAAACATGTTGATTAGGCCAGAAAAAGCGTGCGTTTGAGTACATGTAAGTTTGAACCTCGGTTAACCTTTTCTCAGTCTCAATTTTTTTAAGAAGCGCTCTTACAACTAGTAGAGATAACCAGATAGCATCTATATGGTTAGCTAAACAGTCGATGCTATATTTGTGAAGTGAAATAAACGATTTTTAACACCCTGGTTCACAAATACTTTATTTTTCAACAACAACGAAAAGAACTTACAGCTCTCTCTCTCTCTCTCTCTTAAGAAGGGGTGGGTGGGTGGGTGGGTGGATGGGGCTAAAACAGACTAACACTGACAAAACAAAACCCAGATACACTTCTACGGTTCTAGAATCTAGATAACACCTACTTAGAAAATTAAACCACTGTGCACACATCATCAATTTTTCAGCATTCATCGAGGTAAATGCCTCAGACAACCTAAAATTTTCGAAAATCCCTTCCTATTTCCTGCTTGAACATGTACATATTAGTTATGACATGCGCGGATCGAGGTGGGATGGGGGATCCCCTGGAATTTTCAGTTATTAAATTTCTATATAAAGTAACCAAAAGTCCCCCCCCCCCCCCCAAAAAAAAAAAACAAAAAAAAACATGGATCATTTGTATTTTGGTATAGAGAGGCATGTATCTGAAGAAAATTGACTGAGGAACTTCCGTTTACATATAGTACATGTGAGTTTTCAGCAGTAGTTATATTAATTGTGGATCCACAGTAATTATTGAACGGTGCCAAATAGTGAGACTTCCCCCATAGTGAGACTCTTACCTCTGGGAATATGCCTGGCTATATAGTGAGATTTCCCTCTGTCGTCTGGGGGGAAGAATGACTATATAGTGAGCACCCCCCCCCCCCCCGAACGACCATAGTGAGGCCCCCCTTCCGTGTTCGGTTTGGTTTTTACATGTATTTACATAGACGTATTTCTGCATTAGGAACCGTTTTGTATAAATTATTTACAGTATTCTTTTTTTTTAACCTCTGGGAGTCCGACAAGTATGAGATTAATGTCATGAAGGAATCAGTTTCATAGTGTTTCAGTACTATTATCCTTCAAAATTTGACTATATTGTGTAAATTAATCAAGCGCTTAATATAAATGGCAATGTTTCAGGTACGAAATATGCTAAATACAGGCATATGTAAGTAAAAAAAAAAAAAAAAAAAAAAAAGGAAAAAAGAAAGAAAAATCGCACGAATCACTACAGAACTTCAAATAAACATTCTGATAATTCTTTAATTTTCTACAACCTCTTCAAATATTTGAAGTTTTTAATTCATTATATATATAAGATGTACGCTTCAGTCAAGTATATATTTGACCTTGACCCTTGCACAAGAAAATTGGTTGACCTGCACCATGCAGGTAAACCTATGTTTACCTGCATGGAGGATGCAATAATACAATTTAGTTAAGATGTAAGTTGTAACAAAAATGTACGTATACGTACATTTTTTTTTCAATTAACTCACTTATAAATACTTGTAATCCCAAAATTATTTATGTCTAACAAACTGTTAAAACGCTATTAAGATGTTTGAATTATTAATTCATATGAGGAGAACTTTTATTCGAACACTGAAAACGTTAGTTAAAAGAACAACATTGTTTTACAATGAAAAAAATATTCCGGAAACTATATTTGAGGGGTAAGTCTCTATGACAGGGGTGGGTAGTGGGGACTGGCTATATTGTAAGACTCCCCCATCCCCCCCCCCCCCCGAAGAATGGCTTTATAGTGATACTTCCACAGGAGAAGTTTCACTATATAGCCAGTCTTCCGGGGAGAAGTCTCACTATATAACCGGTCTCCCGGGGGGAAGTCTCACTATATAACCGGTCTTCCGAGGAGAAGTCTCACTATATAACTGGTCTTCCGGGGAGAAGTCTCACTATATAGCCAGCCTTCCGAGGGAGGGGGGAGTCTCACTATATAGCCAGTCTTCCGGGGAAAGTCTCATTATGGGGGAAGTCTCACTATACGATAAGAGCCCTCGTAATTTTCCAGATCAAAGGAATATTCATCTTCCGAAACTTGACTATTCTGAGTAGGAAGTTGCTTGAACTAGTTTTAAATTTGTCTTTGATGGATAAGGTAATCTTGATATACTCTGGATACGTGTATATATGTCACATAATGATGCAATGATTTCTGCAGATGATGGATATCATAATAAAAATTGCTAATTGGAAAATGTTGAAAAAAATTGCAAATTTGCAAATTTAGCAAATTCAATCAAGTTTATTACCAAACTTAAGTCCTTTAATTATTCGTAAAATAGTATGGACTATGGAGCTGCTTTTATACATTCACACTCCAACTCGAGGGAGCACTTATTGTATCAATTTTCTGTAAAAACATATTTAATATATCTGATGAATAATGACATAAAATTGAACAGAATTTATAGGAGGAAAGAAATTCACTTTTTATTAGGATACCCACTTCCGCCCCAACCCGGGGTTGAACTCTCGAGACCTACAGAATCGGTCTCCTAGCAGTACAGGAACAGCGTGCTAGACCGCTCGCCCATCTAGGCAAGTCATAAAAGTTAACTTGCTTTCGATGCCGATGGAATTCTCGCGGCGCTGTCCTACACTACACGGTCATTGAGAATGATAGAGATACAGTTATTTGGACATCAGTTTTATTAGAGGATCGGTACCGATACATTAATGTAATGAATTAATTTTATTTATATAGCAAATTTTATAGTTGCAATAATGTAGCCCTCTCCGATTTTTTGGGGGGGTGGGGGGAGAGGGCTACAACTCCTTAGGATCTCCGTAATGGTGCAAGTGCGGGAGTGATTCACTACCGCACAGATTTCGGCTCAAATTATCAGTAAGTGGGCGGGTATTTTATTAACATATCTTACCTGAACTCATAAAATGTAGCTACATGTATGCAAGACATGAATTGATCCAAAAATATACAGAACAATCCATAATCCGTTATTTTCGTGTATGTCAACATCACAACTTGAATTTATCCGCCACGTTTACTGACCTTGATCGATTTTATTTTGGGACAACCAATGAGAATTCGGGATCTACGGGAGCGGATCTGTTTAGGATTTCCCTTATTATAAGCAGAATTATCACTGTTTATGAAAAAAAATCACATGGAATGCTTTTATTTATCGATGTTTAGTGTTATCATACAACACAAACATTTATCAACACCGACATTTACTATATCAAGTGATTCTAGATTTCAAGCGCAAGTCTCAATGCATCACACGAGAACTGTCATGGCTGCTGAGGAGAACGACTGGAAAACACGAAGATTTATTTTACTTGGTTTTCGCATATAAAGGGCTATGATGTTGATAGTGAATAAAAATCCAATCTTAATGGAAGTAAGTTGAATGCAAAAACAATTTATTTTGCCTGCAGTCGCCCGTATCTAAAAAATATATTTGCACCATTACGGAGTTGTGGCCCTCTCCTGAAAATATCAGATTAAAAAAATTGTAGAGGGCTACATTATTGCAGCTACACATTTTACAACAACTCTTAAACTAATATAACTGCCCTAAGTGAAGAAATATTAATGTAGAAAGCACAAAGAAATTCACTTTTTATTAGGATACATACTTCCGCCCCCACCCGGGGTTGAACTCTCGACCTACAGAATCGATCTTCTAGCAGTACAGGAACAGCGTGCTAGACCGCTCGCCCATCTAGGCAAGTCAAAAAACTTGTTTTTCAGGCCCGTAGGAAGCAATTTTACTTTGAGGGGGCACAGCCATATATTTTCAGTTGGGGGGCACTATCAACTACCAAAATTCCTTGACAAGAAAAGAAAAAAAAAGAAAAAAAAGTCATCGGACGTTATTATTGAGGGGGCACAGTCATATAGTAGCAATTTTTTCTATTGTATTCTATATATCGGTAAAATTATTGGGGGGGGGGGGGGCACGGGCCCTCGTGTCCCCCGGTTCCTACGGCCATGCTTTTGATGCCGATGGAATTCTCGCGGCGCTGTCCTACACCACACGTTCATTGAGAATGGAAGTGAGATACAGTAATTTGGACCACAGGCACCCCCCAGCTTAATTGTAAAAAAAATATATATCTACTATACTATAAACATAACAAGGTATGAAACTAGCCTCCATGTTGGATTCCGCTTAGGGGCACTTTCTGACTAATAGCGAGAATTTCTCGCCCAAGTCGGACTTTTCTCAGACATCGGAAGCTGTCATTTATTGAAATATAATCAAATCAGGTTGAATCTTGCAGAACGTTCGTCGCATTCACGCGTTTTCTAACATTTCTCTGCAAACCAGGTCTCCTCGGCCGGAACTTAAAGGTTTATGGGGGTATAGATAATTCGATCGTCGTTTACCTTCAAAGTGCATCTCATGGAAAGCTAACGTTGTTTTTCATAACGAACGAATGTAACGTGAAATAAATATAATTTTACATCAATAAGACCTTGCAAGATTTTATATACATTTTCAGGCCCATCAAAAACTGTTTCAGTGTGTGTTTGTGTGTGTGTGTTGGGGGGGGGGTGTCAACTGAACAACAATTCTTTGATAAGAAAAAAATATTATTGAATGAGGAGAATCGTAAGTTAGGTTTGTTTTCTATTGCATAGTATTAGTATTTTCATGCATTGGCAAAATTATAGGGGCGAAAGGACGGGGGGGGGGGCACGTTTAAGCAGATGAGTCTGTATACATACAAACAGTCTTGAAGACAGTGGCAGATTTATCGGGGGGGGGGGGGGGGTCACCCTCTTTCAAATTTTTAAGAAAAAAAGAAAAGGGGGAAAATATTTATATATTTAAAAGAAATTCTTGATAAAACGTAAGCTTTAATACTTATTTTAACTACAAGTATTAATGAGTATTATGAGTTTTCATCATCACTTAATATTTTTGACACCCCCATTGATATCATGGATTCGTCTCTGGAAAGTGTGTTACTTACATACATGTACATGTAAAGTATAAAGTATTACTTTTATTGCAAAATAAATAAATATACAAGTACATGTATATTTTAGCCTGATAGCGGGACTTATTTCTTATAGATGGATTCTCACAGATATACTGTAATAAAATGAGACAGTTCTAAAGTTTAATGAAAAGTTCAAAAATTTCACTAAAATATTATATAATGGCTTGGATGTTTTATATATTTTGTAAGGGTTATTATTTCCAAACATTTATTTTGGCATGTTCACATCACCGTTAATATTTACAAAGTTAAAGCTAACTTCATCATGCAGCTCACTCTTTGTCGATTTTATTACAGTGTTCCACTGAGAATGATAGCACGTATGGCATAAGTTTTGACTGAAAACCAGCTTCAGTCCAGTTAACAAATGCAAAGCAAGGCAGCTCGATTAGGAGTCATTTAATAGACTAGTTTACTATGTACATGTATATGTCATTACAATGAAGTTCCTGAACCCCGCCCGCGCTGTTTTTAACTGCGACAACCACATATAAACACAAACATATACACAAAATGCTAAACTATTAATTCTTCATGTGCAAGATTATAAAGTGTAAATTTGCACATGACAACTACAATAAAGGAATCAATTCGTAATTCTGAGGGGATAACTATTTGATTCTGATAGGTGCTGGCAGATTTTGGAGAGAAAAAAATCTGTCCTTGAAAATGTTGAGCAAAAAAAAAATCTATTTTTCACTAGGAAGAAAATAAATTATTTGACTTCGAGTGATGGTAACGGTCACCATAACACCCCCCCCCCCCATCGCTCTCTGCAAACACTCTAATTTTCTCATTTTTTCGTTATTTTTTCCTACCCACTTTTTGGGGTGTAGTAGAAATTAAAAAAAACAACTTTGAATTCCCTAATAATCTTAGAAATAAATAAATTGCCTTTCAATGACATGAAAATAAACATTTTGCTTCAAAAATAAGCCAGCCCCTACCCTTTATAATCAAATTGTCGTCCTCAAAATTATATTATTCTGTTTTGGTGTCTCTGTACCATCATTGAATTTTCAAAAAAAAAAAAAAAAAGAAGAAGCCAAGTCTTTTCCCTATGTGTAGTTCCTTTTCTTCCAATACATTTCACAATTTTCGTGCAGAACTTACTTCTGCAAATATCCGCTTTATTTTATTATATTTATTTTCTATACGTTTAACCCCCCCCCCCCCCCCCCGCGGTCAATCCACCTCTGTTTTGAAGACTCATCTGCTTAAACGTGCCCCCCCCCCCCGTCCTTTTGCCCCTATAATTTTGCCAATGCATGAAAATACTAATACTATGCAATAGAAAACAAACCTAACTTACGATTCTCCTCATTCAATAATATTTTTTTCTTGTCAAAGAATTGTTGTTCAGTTGACACCCCCCCCCCCCCCAACACACACACAAACACACACTGAAACAGTTTTTGATGGGCCTGAAAATGTATATAAAATCTTGCAAGGTCTTATTGATGTAAAATTATATTTATTTCACGTTACATTCGTTCGTTATGAAAAACAACGTTAGCTTTCCATGAGATGCACTTTGAAGGTAAACGACGATCGAATTATCTATACCCCCATAAACCTTTAAGTTCCGGCCGAGGAGACCTGGTTTGCAGAGAAATGTTAGAAAACGCGTGAATGCGACGAACGTTCTGCAAGATTCAACCTGATTTGATTATATTTCAATAAATGACAGCTTCCGATGTCTGAGAAAAGTCCGACTTGGGCGAGAAATTCTCGCTATTAGTCAGAAAGTGCCCCTAAGCGGAATCCAACATGGAGGCTAGTTTCATGCCTTGTTATGTTTATAGTATAGTAGATATATATTTTTTTTTTTTACAATTAAGCTGGGGAGTGCCTATGATTTGGACAGTAAAAGTGAGATACAGTAATTATTATAGGATCGTTTCCGATACATATTGTAATGATACAGCTCATTTTACAACAACTCTAAAACTAACATTATAAATGTCCTATGTATCGGTAACGGTGCCGTGAGAATTACATCGGCATCGAAAGCAAGTTTTTTGACTTGCCTAGACTACCAGACTTGCTTTGGACGCTTGATTCGACTTAAACCAGGTTAAAGATTTTGGAGCAGGGATGCACACAACCAGAGTTGCTTAGGATGCCGAATCTGATATACATTTTCCAACGAAACTTGCATGGATAATTGCATCAGACTTGCTTCAGATGAGTGACCGCATATGGAGAAATGGTATTTTACTGGATTGCATAGTGCCATATTGTATTTGATATGGCGGATTTCTGTTCAATGCATTATACAAGGAAAAACAAAAAAATCAGAGATAAAATTTCATCAAATCGGAATATTTTCTCCTCATATGGTTCTATCTTTTATTATGTCTTTGGTAGGAATGCACTCGATTGTTTACAAAAAAAGTTTGTTTACAAGATAACAAAAAGTTGATGGTTCCTTTTAAGTTTGAAAATCTAAAGCGAAGCTTCATTACTTTGGTAAAGAAAAATGTGATGAAAGAGCTGGAAACGCTTTTGTTTAGAAATATTTGCCACTTTCTGATAGAGTTCTTCCTCTTAAGTGTAAGTTGCACTTTTAGTTTCCAAAAATAAATCACTAGTTTAAAAGTGATAAGATGATTTCCATTTAATCTTAAAAATCATATTAAGACCAGAATTTATACAAAGTGAATTAGAATCTGAGTGGGGGGAAATAAAGTTGTTTTTGGCTGGGAAAATATTACACTGATTATTGACATTACATGGATGCTGAATTTGACCTATGCTTTCCGGATGAGTGACAAGATTTCATTTTTTAAAGCAGGATATTCCCAAGTTACTATTATAATAATGCCTACCTGGACCAAATATATATGGATGATGCATCAAAGGATGCACATTTACAGACTTGCAGAGTATGCTATATTTGACCTGCATTTTTCTGGATGAGTGACCAGAGTAAAGGTTTTAGAACAAGTCCATTCCCAAGTAACCGCAAGCCCTACCTAGACAAAATTGTATAAATATTGCATCTAGAGATGTTCACTACTACATAATTAGTTTAGTGTGGGAGTCTGTTTCATATTTAGATGTTTTACTGCAGAAAAAAATTAAACTAACGACTAAACATTGTAATAAAGCGATGAATGCAATTTTCTATTATCAACTTACATAATTTATGTACATGTAGTATTATACCTTTATCACCTACACATGGTGTTTATAACTCCCGGTTGATTCGATACGCAAAAAGATATTCTGCGTATGAATTATCTCTAATTGCAGCCCGGAGGACCGGGCTGCTCTATACATATAAGTTTAAGTGTTGGTATATGGGGATTGAGGTGGGAGAAGTTATTCAGAAATAAAGGTTTTCTAAGCATTAAAAAGATTGTTAATCAGAATGTTCTTCCCCTTTATAAATTACGAGATACACAATATATTTACTTCCATAAAGTGAATCTGTAAAAATATATACGTTTTTCATATTTAATATATAAAGTTGCTTATCATTTACTATCGAAAAAACGACAGGTCCCTTTTTTTAGAACATCGAATTTCACTTATCGCATAAAAACGTAAAAACGTACTTTACACAGCTCGTGTTTTATATTCTTAAGGTGAAAGACATTTTTGAAAATAGGTGATGCATGTGTCTGGTTTCAAATTATAATTTATGCAGCCAACATTTACTTGAGGAATTGATAAAGTTTAAAAGGGTATCGTTTTTGTTCGATTTTCATCCGACTATAAGTTTTCAAAATATTCTCGACTATCGTCTCCATCATTTAGACGCATGCCTTTTTCACACATATCGAAGCGGTTTGATGATCAAGACTCATTTCCATTGTTTACTTTATTTATTTCCCGGGCGACAATTGATGGTTACATCAATGTTTTCTTGTTATCTCTATGTTACAAGGGTATCAACACTCGCATTAGATGTATGTCAACATTTCAAAAGTCTATAGATGTCGATACAATGACTTTGTTTGCATATATATATATATATATATATATATATATATATATATATATATATATATATATATATATATATATATATATATATATATATATATATTTAGGGATGGCAATCGAATACAGAATTGCTAATCGGTTAACCGCAAGGCGTTCCGACCGATTAACCGGTTAACCGTATCAAAATACACATTTTCTTGATGTACATACTTTTTGCCTAAGTAGCTCTTTTCATATATACAAGAAGACTGATAGAGTCTAGATGTTAAGTCATTTTATTTGTCTTGATTTAAAAAAAAAAACGACATGCTTCTATATTTTATTTTAGTTTCAATGTAGACTGGAAAAAATTAAGAAAAACACTAATCATGACTGAAAAATCATTGATATTTTTCCAAAGCAGATTTCACATACGTTCATTCAGCATTGTCGCCATAATTAAAACCAAATCTGAAATACATCACTTAATTTACAAAATTTGTATAGTATATTTATTCCATAGATAACTGCAAAAAACAAACATACTAATTCGCAGTTCTCAACGGTGATTTAATTATCATTAAATAAATACAAGGACGGTCAGGGTAACGACATGGTGTTTTAACAGTAATTAACACTTCAAACACAAAATGACCAATTACCCTACACTCTCAATCCGGTGAACCATAATTACAGCCAGCCAAGTCAGCTTGGATATGTGAAAACGCTGAATTATCAACGTTTATGCAAAGATCTCTTTTTTTCAACATGAATTTTAACAAAATTAGGTTAAAACTTACATATTTTTTTTATTTTTCCGACTCACCGATTACAGATTTTCTAAACGATTCCCATTGTTCCGACCGAGTAATCGGTTAACCGGTTACAAATTGCCATCCCTAATTATATATATATATATATATATATATATATATATATATATATATATATATATATATATATATATAAAGCACAAAGAAATTCACCTTTACAAGGATACCCACTTCCGCCCCAACCCGGGGTTGAACTCTCGACCTACGGAATCTGTCTCCTAGCAGTACAGAACAGCGTGCTAGACCGCTCGGCCATCTAGGGAAGTCAAAAAACTTGCTTTCGATGCCGATGGAATTCTCGCGGCGCTGTCCTACACTACATGGTTATTGAGACTGGACGTGAGATACAGTTATTTAGACATTAGTTTTATTGGAGGATCGTTACCGATGCACATTGTAATGAATTAATTTTATTTCTACAACACACACACACACACCCTCTCACACACACACACCCTCATACACACACACACACACCCTCACACACACACACACACACATATATATATATCAGGCGCTTGGTGTAATGCTAAATGTAATGGTAATGCATTGCAATGCATTACTTGAACTCTAAGTAATGCTTGTAATGTGTAATCATGGCAAAAAATGGTAATGTAATGCATTACTTTCTCAAATCCAGAGTAATGCTGGCATTACATAGCATTACAAAGCATTATTTTATTTTTGTTAAAAAAATGAAAATGACATGGAACCTATTATTTAGATTTATTTTTTTTTTAAATCATAGAAATGAATGAAAAAAGTTAACCTATTTCAATAAACTCTCTGTATCTATTTAAGGGGGGGGGGGGGCGACTGGGGTTTTCATTTCGCAATACTTCGTATAGCAAAGTAAAATAAAGCCTATTTACTATTTTAAAGCACTATTTTTACATAATTTATAAACATTAACAAAGTTAGGAAATCTCGGATTAAAAAAATCTAATTACTTTTTTAAATAACTGATTTTTTAAACGATTTCTCAAATGATGCGTAGATAGACATCGTAATAGTGTGTTTTTGAAGTTATGAATAACCGAAGTTCTTTAAGAGGGGTCATTAATTATAACATAAAATATAAAGTATAAAATAGATGCTCATGAAATTTTAAACACAGGAAATTGAGAATCTCACAATCATTTTTAGAATTCTTTATATAAATCTGTTGTATCTGTCATGTTTTGTAGCACTCCATAAAACAGGAAAATATCATGAATTTTGATATTTTGAGATGCCCCCTCTGGAAACCAGAGGGCAGAATTTTGTGTTTCTTGCATAAAATGTACAATATAGTATTATTCATCAAATAATATAATTTGAGCAAAACGTCTATAGTAGCATTATTCATCATGCATATATTAATATAGGAAAACTCTGCAGGAAAGGCAAAGTGAGCGTTCAATTAAAAGAAATCCCCCCACTAGACATAATAAAAAAGACTCTAATACCAGAATAGTCGAGGTCTGGGCTACTCCTGTCCGCAAGTACATGTACAGAAAGAAAAAAAAAATTAACAAGCCTCAGTGTTGAAGCAACATCACATCTCAAACAAAATAAAATAAAGTACACGGACTTATACTTTTATCATTGCTATAACTTCTGAGAAGCAAATTTTACGTAAATTCCTTCAATATTTTATGGAAATCAATACACCAGAGAATACATTATAAAGAGGATTGTCGTGAAGTTTTGTTTCTATTGTATAAGCATTTCTTATCCACACTTTGTCTCCGACATCAAGGGAGAGACTAAGGATTTGAGAACTGTGGGGATAGGTTCTTTAGCCCGATAAACAGAAGATTTCCTTTGTCCATTCTGAACCATTTCCATGTATGATTGATTACTTGGATGACTCATAATAGAACATGATATACTGTACAAGCCAGGAAGTGGCGCCGTAGATTTCCGTGTGGTTTGTTCGTTGCCTTTTCCCTCATTTATGTGAATCACGTCATAACGTACAGCTGCCCTTGAATGTATCACGGTGTCTCCCGAAAGATGCACGGTAAAACTCGCAACAGTGTCTTGTCCATATGCAATAGAAATATACCATAAACTTGAATTATTTTCAACGATGAAATATATGGTGATAGCGAACAATATTCAAGCTCAAATGTCCATTAAACAATACAAATCAGGAGCAGAGCAAACACGGACCTCTGAAATGTCTGAGGTGGGATCAGATGCCATGGAGGAGTGAGTATCCCCTGCCGACCGGTCATATCCGCCCTGTGCTCCTTGTTATGATCGGGAAATAACGGAAGAATCCGTCGAAAATTCAGTGTGTAAATAATAGTCTAACAATTAGTATGCAAAACGTCAGTCAGCATTTGACTTAATGATAGATTGTACTTGCTGACAAGGTCATAGTATCATTGTATAGGACTTATGAAATGATGACTTTAAACGAGACTGTTGATATTCTTGTTTCATCAACTTGTTTGTCAACAACTTATCTCGTTTTAGAAATGGTTCATATGTAGAGTATGCTCTTGCGTATCGAATCAACTGAGAGATATAAACCCTGTATGCAGGTGATGAAGGTATATTGCTGCATAAGTAAAGGAAGTTGAAAAGTTTAATTTGATTGTTGGGAATATTAAAAATATTTAAAACTAACATATGGTTTTGAAGAATTTCCTCCTTAGAAAGGGAGAAATGGGTATAAGTTGGATTACCACGTCCAGAATTAAATCCTAGTTCCTCTAAAATACAAATACAATTCAAATAATGAGCCCCACAAACTAAGACAATGTTGTTACCTGCTTTGTCAGCGGGAACCAGTACATACTGATCGTGTTTCATTTCTGCATTGTCGAAGACAGAAGGATAGATGGTTTTTATATTGCCACTCAATTGCTTCATGCGAGATCTCAACATCCATCTGATACATTTAGTTCATTCTGACAAAGTGTCAAGGTCTTCTTTTTCATATTTGACCTATCGTCTTGTGTCTTCCTCTACAGAATTCACAATATTTATGAAATTATGATCCCAAGTGAAAGATCGGGGTTCACTAAACTTTGGCCCTCTTATAATACTTGTTTTAAGGTCATTATTACATGTAACTATATGTACGTCACCAGTAATGACGTGCCCGTGATTAAGAATATTACTTATATTAATTGCGTCAACTCTTTTGTTGGCATATCGAAGTTTAAGGAACAAAAGGGTTGTTTGAGCGGTAATTTCTTCCGCGAAATGTGACTGTGTAAAGAGGGTATGATTTAAATATCCATAACCACAGATCCCAGCCTATATTTTGGTGTCAAAAAATCCAAATATTGACATTCCTTGACTTTTACAAATTGACTGTTCAAAACTTTCAAAGGGACAGAGTAAAGTTTGGTGCGAATGTGATGAAGGCCTTTCTGTTTATTCACATAAGGTAGTAGTGAATCAAAGGAGACTTCGTGTATAATAGGTTTATTATAAGACCGATGTCCATGACTACGCTTACGTCTCTGTGTACTGTTAAAAGGTCTCATCACATTGACATTGCTACACTGAAGGCTTGAAAGATTCCCAACACTATCGACATTGCCATTGCTACCGTATGGAAAGGCCGTGCTTAGGTTTCTAATCCAGTATTCTTTTCGTTGACATGACTACGGAAATTTATACTCAGTAATGGACTTTTTGTATGAAGGTAAATCTTCTCTAGAATTCTTCATGTTCTTACTTTTGTTCACAAAACAGAATGGTCATATAAATCAAAATGCTTGAATAGAAGCTGCTGGTCCCGTTGTTAATTTGAAACCAATGCACTGATATTCTTTTATTAAGTGAACCCTTGGTTTCAGCAACATAAATAAGCCAAAAAATGGTACATTTTATTCCGTAGACATCATTAGAAGATTTGCAATTCAGATTTTCCTTTGGTATAGGAGCTCTGTCCAATAAGTTTTCTAGTAAACGAATATCTAGTAATCAAAATATCACAGGTTTTGCGGTTTTTGACAGAACATTTTGAAATAGAACGCATAGATCGAAAAAGGAATTGTCAATTTTATCTCTAATAGAAACTTTACATTACCTCAATTTTTTTGTATGAACTGTTGGTTCTATGCCAAAACTGAGAATCTGAAGATTGCACATATGACATATGTTTATTATCCCTGAAGCTAATCCGAGGGACACCGATTGAACTCTTAGAGTCTGTGTCCCTTTTATGAACTGTTGGTTCTATGCCAAAACTGAGAATCTGAAGATTGCACATATGACATATGTTTATTATCCCTGAGGTTAATCCGAGGGACACCGATTGAACTCTTAGAGTCTGTGTCCCTTGTAGACTCAAAAGAGTGACACCTTTTTATACTGGACGACGCGTCTGGCAGGATCTTTTCGTTATGCTGTGTACCTTTCAAGAACCGAACGAAAAGTATCCTCGGGGACAGACTGTCCACCATGCAGAGGTACATATTCGGTGGTTTGAAATATTGAGATAGCAAACAGTATTCATGCTCTAGGTCCATTTAAACGATACAAATCGGGATCAATGCAAACATGGACTTCCAAAACATCAGAGGTGGAATCTAAATGAGTTAATTTGGTCGAAATGATTTCATGTTCAGGAAAATTTGTAAAAAAAAAAAAAAATACTATCAAGTTTATTAACAATTTTATTACCTGCTTAACGACAAAAGTATTTGGCTATAATTAATATGAAACCACGTTGTTAAATAATGTAGTTGCATTGAATTATTATATGATATGCATTATATATATATATATATATATATATATATATATATATATATATATATATATATATATATATATATATAAGAAATCAATTGTCTTCTATCAGATGGATACAGCTGTACATCTATTTTTTATTGGAAAATGCATAAAAAACGTTTCTCTGGATACTAATTCTTTTTAATTCGAATATCCAGATGCAAATAAATATATTCTTAATTATATGAACTTTGGAATGAAAAATTATGACATTGAACTTTTACAACAGTTAACAGTTGAATATGACACTGCTATCCAGCTTTTATTCGCATGCTAGACATACATAGCAGTTTGTGACTGAGTCTTTATCATTCTGAACCTGTCATCAGTGCAAAAAGGGCACATAGAAGGAAAGGGGTTGTTGCTAACGAATAATTGCTGGATTGCAGTAGAGGTATTGCAAAGTGTCATCGAAAGATATTACTATACTATTACTATAGTAGGTGTTTAATATAATTCAATCGCTAATATAGTACAATTTTTTTTTTGAAAAACTATCTTGGAAGTTTGTTTTTATTCACGCATTCATCACTCTATACATACAGTCATCTCAGATAGTATCATAAGCAGTACTTATGATTTCTTCAGCCATTGATTTTAATTTTAGTGTATCTACCTATAAAAATAAATAAATAAATAAATAAACAAATGAATATATATATATATATATATATATATATATATATATATATATATATATATATATATATATATATATATATATATATATATATATATATATATATATTCTAATGTCATTAAAATCATTAATTCTTTGAAAAAAAAATCATAAATTAAGATGGAAATCAGTGGTAGTGTAGTGGAGAAACATCAAGGATTTTTACATAATTACGTACTCTTTTACAAAATTAAAAAACTTCCAATCTTCCGCATTTGTTTGTTGCATGCTTAATCAGAATACAATTCCCTGCGGGTATGTAAGAAATAATTGAAGAACTATTTAGGTCTGTTTTTTCATTATCTCTGAACAAATCCGAAAATATTAATAATAAATCTTCGTTTCATATGAACCATTATAATTATAATCCAGAATATTTTCAGTATCTTTCATTAAGCAATTAAAAATTAAAACATCAATAAACATAGTTATATAATTGCTTATATCTCAAAATAAAACCTTTGTCCGCTTTTTTGAATCAGCATATTACCGGTCTCACCTTACGTCGTAAACCGATTCTTGGCAGACTTTGTACAGGAATTAAAAAGTCAGCACACATGTTCTCATCCACCTGTTAAAATGATGGGTTTTCATGTAAATGAAAAAAATAAATCTTTTAAATCCGAATTTTGAAACTTGTTTTGAAAGACTTACACTCAGCAACATGTATTCTCTGAGATTGCCTGGAGTAGCTGTAGATCCCTCTCTAAGTCTGTAACAAAGAAAATTATTTCTGAGTTTCATTTAGATAGTTAAGGTTTTGTGAAATACAAATAAAGTTACCATCGTTTCTAAATAAGATTAACTAAGTATACTCACACATAAAATATAAAAAAATTATCACCTTGTTCATCGCTTTGAATGCCAACTACCTGAATGATGAAAAGTCATTGTCACTGAAAATAGCTTATTATAAATAGAACATTTTTTTATATGATGGCTATTGTCATCACTTGCATTTGAGTTTAAAAGGTCTATTAGAGATATTGTTTACTTCTAAAATGCTTTGTGATTATCCCATCTAACACAAATATTAATTATTAAGATTTCTCTACCTATCAAATATAGTGTCAGTACTTGAACATTCAATTTTTGACTTCAGAACTAAAATTACCGCTGATCCTAACACATCTGCATGGGAAGAAATTATCTCAGTCAGTTGTTTTGGATAAATTTTTTCACCATTATGTTTGAAAAACAAGCAGTCAGTTTTTCGGCCAATGTACGTCACATGACTTGTTTCATCCATTTTACCAATATCCCTTTTATAAAATCAATCGGCAATTTAAATTAAGGCATTTTGAAACATTTTTTTCTGCATTAAATTGACTATATTTATGGATCAGCTAACTTTTAATCATATTTTGACAAATTCATTTTTCATAAATGCTTTGCAGAATGAATATTTTCAAAATATATTCAGAGAGAGAGAGAGAGAGAGAGAGAGAGAGAGAGAGAGAGAGAGTACCCAGTGTGTAACCATCCCTGGTTGTCCAAGGGACCTGTCCCTGGCTCATTGTTGTTTAAGTATCCATAAAATACACCAAATCCTTTTATGCAAATTTCACCTTGTACGTTGATTGGTAGTATTTCGTCCTTGTCTCCAATAACTTTTACCTATTAAACAGGTTATTGATTCCCTTTTAAGGAACATAAATATTACTGGAACTTAACCATGAAATAAACGGAAATTCTTTTAGAGATAGTTTCACACAAATAAGGAAATGAACATGTGTTTATTAAGTTGAAATAAACTTTCTTTAAATGTGTTTAATACCTCTGTATGGGGGAATGGATATCCTACAGTGTCCAAGCGTTGGTCCGGAGTGGACAGGACAGGAGATGTACAAGTTCCTACTAAACATTCGCTAGCCCCGTAACAAACCTACAAAATAATATCAATCTCCGTATTAAATAAACTCGTTATCACTTAAAATATACATATACAGGAAAAATACATGAGAAAAAACTGCCGTTTTCTGAGTAAGGACAAATTACAAACTCACCGTTGAACTTGGAAAATGTTTATAAATTTTCTCTCGCATTTTCTTGGACACTATTTGCGACACAAGATTGACTGAAAATGAAAAAAAAAAATTCCCTTGAAACTTAACACAATTTAAAAAAAAAAAATCAGATAAAAGATAAAAATACAGCTGTGTTTTTCCAAATCTACATGATAAATGATGTAATTCATTATGTGTAAGTGTTCTGATTCAACCTAATATACTCTAATGAGTAATAGTAATTCCTGAAATTTTCACCTCTAGAATTTGAGCAAGCAGCAAGTTTAAGCTATGAAAACATAATTTAAGAGGATTGAAATCAGCCGATCAGTATGAGATTTTTTCTCAACAACTCTTTTTTTTTGTTGTGTAGTTAGATTTTTGAAGCCTGTACCATGGCACATATCTTTATCTAATAGTATTGAATAACAGTATGATTAAATAGTTAAATGTTTACCTGATTTTAGATTGGATAAATCATATTGATCAACGTATTCCGAATTCACAAGCTTGATCACTTCGTGAGAAAAACCTAGGTAACTTGTTATTCTGTACAAATTAGAAAGGAAATAAAAACAATATTAATATTTTCGATATTAATATATCGTGTATAAGCATGTGGATAAAACAAATTGTATATCGCACTTCAACGCTCCTCAATGTGATAAAAATACATAACAAGAAGTGCATTCACAGTATAATCAGGGCTACAATGATTTTAAATAGCATGTATAGAATTGCACAGAATTGGGACTGATTTTGTAACGTCAATATAGCGTCATTCAAAGGCTAAAAGTTGACGTCCAAATGTTGGAATATACATTATTTCTTTCACATTGCGAATAATTGGTTCAAAATGTAGATGCATAAATTACCCCGGTTGAGTTTAATTATAGTTTTTTCATATCTATTGAAGTCCAATTTATCGGTGTCGTTTTCAACATGATTGAAAATGAATGTGGACTATTTTGTTATATATATTTAAGTTCTGAAACATCCCAGTCGGCAATGTTGACTACTTTATTTTCTTTATCATCTTTTCTTCTTTCACATTCTATTTTTTCTTTCTAGTTTTTTTATCGATTATTATTGTTTTTGTTTTTGCTACAGGTTTGTATTTCTTTAAATTGGCAAATGTGCAAGAAATCCCTTTTTGATGTTATTTCATATGTTGTCTAAGCTTGAAAACGTTAAAAATTTAATGCGAAGCAAATTAGACAATCAATTTTTGCTTCGCTTTCTTAAAAAGCTTAAACATTTTTTTTTATCTTTTAAACCTCAAATTTTATTTATTTGCACATTTCAAAAATAAGATTTTATCTGTAACAAGTCTTACATTTAAAACGGAATAGAGCTCACATCTATGATAAACGTCCGGTAATATACTATAAAACGCTTATTTGACTAGACATCAAAATAACTCTACCAATCTCTCCAAATACTTCCTTATAAGTTTAAAAGAAACAATTATCTACTTCTTCATTTGCACATTTCATTTATCACTTCAAGTTTGCTTTAACTAAAGGAACTTGTTATATAGTAAAATTTCTTTATCAAGCATTCCAACTTTCCTTGTTACTTGTCAAATCACGGCATGTCACGGAATGCTACCATTTTTAAGAACAGTTGGAATTAGTCGGCATTGGAAATTTAATAATGAATTTTGTACGACACCATCACAAAATCCATGCAGCCAAAACCAAAAAAAAAAAAAATGACTAAAACAAGTGTAATAGGTAGCGTATTTGGCTATGCCTATCATCACTGAATCTGAGGGGCTATTGGAAAATGGACTCTTCCAAAAAGCTGATCACCCCTACGGTAGGTAGAATAAGCCAAGTGTATAACAAGAGGCCCAGGGGCCACATCGCTCACCTGAGCACTGTGGCTGCGAAAAAAGCAAAAATCAGTTTAGTATTGCAATGCTTAAATGCGTAAGTGGTCCCGATCTACCCCTAAAAGGGAGGAGGCTGGGGGTATGATTTCAACAAAATTGAATCTACACTAAGGATGCTTACACATTTTTTTTTTGACTAACTGTGATTTTTCCCTACAAGTTTAAACTTTCATTGTGGCCCTACCTACCCCCGGGGGTCATGCTTTGAACAAACTTGAATCAACACTATCTCAGGATGCTTCCATATAAATATGACCAATCAAGTCTTTGCTGTTCTTGAGAAGAAGATTTTTAAAGATTTTCCCTAAATATTCCTATGTAAAACTTTGATCGCGCACTGTGGCCCCACCCTACCCCAGGGGTCATGATTTGAACAAAATTGAATCAACACTACCTGAGGATGCTTCCACATAAATATGACCAATCTTGGCTTAGTTATTCGTGAGAAGAAGGTTTTAAAATATTTTCCCATGTATTCCTATGTAAAACTTTGATCGCCCAATGTGGCCCCACCCTACCCCCGGGGGTTATGATTTGAACAAACTTGAATCAACACTATCTGAGGATGCTTCCATATAAATATGACTAATCAAGACTTTGTTGTTCTTGAGAAGAAGATTTTTAAAAATTTTCTCTATGTATTCCTATGTAAAACTTTGATCGCCCAATGTAGCCCCACCCTATCCCCGGGGGTTATGATTTGAACAAAATTGAATCAACACTATCTGAGGATGCTTCCGTATAATATAACCAATCAAGACTTTGCTGTTCTTGAGAAGAAGATTTTGAAAGATTTTCCCTATGTATTCCTATGTAAAACTTTGATAGCCCACTGTTGCCCCACCCTACCCCTGGGGGTCATGATTTGAACAAACTTGAATCTACACTACCTGTGGATGCTTCCACATCATTTTCAAACTTTCTACCACTGTGGTTCTTGAGAAGAAGATTTTTGAAAGATGCCATAAATTTTTCATGAATTCGCAATTATCTCCCCTTGGAAGAAGGCGTGGCCCTTCATTTGAACAAACTTGAATTCCCTTCATCCAAGGATACTCTGTGCCAAGTTTGGTTGAAATTGGCCCAGTGGTTCTGGAGAAGAAGGTGAAATTGTGAAAAGTTTACGACAACGACGACGACAACGACGACAACGCCAACACCAACGCCAACGACGACAGACAACGAACAAATTTTGATCAGAAAAGCTCTCTGAGCCTTTGGCTCAGGTGAGCCAAAAAGGAGACGCTGGCAGCTGCCAGGCCTTTTAGGACTGAATCAGTTGAAGTGTCGACTGAGAGAAGAAAGCAGCTGCTGAAGACGAGAGGTAAAGAAAAAGCCCTCTTAAAGAAATAAACATAAGAGAGCAAAGGTTGGAATTAAACACTAGTGGGAAGAGAGCAGTCAAGAGGAATTTTGGTGAGGTACCGGTACGAAGTAGTTCTGAATAAGGGTGAAAGAACCTGGTACTTCACGAAACAATAGGAACTCTGGCTGTTCTAGGAACAAAGTGCAGGGTACCTTGCTCTGGAACCACGGCCTACCATTTTAAATTATTTGTACATAGATCCAATCAATTACAACTCAGATAGAGTAGGAGAAAATATATTTATAAAGAACCCTTGTCGAACCCAATAGGTTTACACGTTACACTATTATCACTCTTCTCTAACTGTTACAAAATACGCAATTAAAAATTCCAATACTTTACGCTACGTTTTAGTATTCTGTATACCATGGTTTCCTGATAGGGCCAATTGCATAAGTGCAACAGTGCGTTAGTGACAATACGCCGGCGCGTTGTTCACAGTACGCCGTTACACTAACGCAACTTTTAAAAAAAAACACGCTGGCGCGGTAACACGCAACATATTGTCATGTTAAATAAATGCAACTTTACACAACATGCCTGCGCTCTATCACACAACACGCCGATGCTCTAACACAATTTTGCAAAACACACCTTCGCGCTAACATAATCTTGCACAATTCGTTGCCTGTTAGCACAGCGGCGAGTTGAGTTGAGTTTACATGTAGTTTCATTAGCGTTAGGGCGTGACCATATTGTTAAAGTTGCATAAGCATTACTACGTGTTGTGTGATAGCGCACAGACGTGTTGTGGTATGCTGCGTTAGCGCAGTGGCGTGTTATGTGTCAGCGCGACGGCGTGTTGTGAATAAACGCTAGCGCGCTGTAACTAAAGCCTTGATACACTTTTGCAAGTGACAACGTGCCAGTGCGTTAGTAACAACACGACGTCGCATTGTGAACAACGCGCATGCGTGTTGTCACTTCGCATTGGCGGATTGTTACTTACGCGCTTTTACATTTTTGCAAATGACAACGCGCCGTCACGTTGTGAACAACGCGCCAGCCGTTTTACTAACACGCTCTTACACGTCTGCAAATGGCCCTAACGGACACAATAGTATACGAAATGTACTCAGAAGATTTTTTTTTTATGAAATTAATACAACCAACTTTTCATCTTGCAGAAACCTGGCAAAATGCTCCATATCCTCGCCTTCAAGGTCACACCATGATGGAACCAACACAATTTTTGAGGTTTTCCAGTTAATTAGCGCGTTTAATGTGTTAATCACAGGTTGAATATCATCTGTCAAAGGGTTAGGTATGGCTATGTTGATTTCATTGGGTACCATCTTATGAAGAAAAAAAACCCATTTAATTTATTCAGAAGATAACAATTCATATTAAGAAAAAAAACCCAAGAAATAAGTCCATTTATTTTTACGAAAACTGTTGAATAATTAAGTTTGAGTAAATATTGAAGGTAAACCTACTTTTTTTCCTACCAGCCGATCGATACAAAAAATCCCCATGTTCACAACTGATGTGTGAGTAGTTAAAACAGCTTTACTGGAACCCGTAGAACCCTGATTGAATAAATTAAAATTTATCGAGTTACTTCTTGAAACTATATGAAAGCTAGATAGTGTAATTATATACAATGTCCGAATTTGACATAACAAAAATATGGAATGAAATTTTTACCGTTGTTCTGATAATGAATGCGGGGTCCTCTGGAGATACACTTTTCATAGTTGCAAAATATGATTCATCTGTTACTGAATTGTCGTCTTTAAAATAACTGCAAAAATTTCGTATCTCTTGTACATTCGAAATTGCATGTAAATATTTCATAAGCTATCTGACCAAAAATATTCATTTTAATGAATGATGATATTTTCGCCATTTTAATTAGCTAAATAATATATGGTTTAAATGTAATATGCATTTCAAGGGTATTAAATATCGGAAGTCGGCGCACGGCAATTTCTTGACTTTCAAAAATTGAATTGACAGCGATGTTTTCTTTAATATCAGGCTATACGGAAATATAATATGACCCCAATTCCTTCCATAGAAACTGTGTGATCTGGAGTACTCGTGTATAAAAAATCAATACTCTGACATTATAAATAATAAAAATTTGACGTTATATGCACAAACACTATAAGTTACATATTGTCAAAAACGGCGACGTCGGGCGATAATGCGGCACACAAAATTATTAATTAGTACTGTGTGGAGCGGGATATGACCCCTGTTCATACGGGAAAAGAGCTGGGAACAAGGGAACGACACAGATACATGTATCGAACACTGGTTTATACATAGTAAAAGAGGTTCAAAGATGGATGGACTAGTTATCCGATGGAAGAAGCGTTTAGTAGACCAACATATAAATGACAACTAAAAAGTCTAGAGCTTGACGTCGTCTGGAGACCCCCGTTAACTATACGAGCAGTTAGATTTATTATTGCAAAATTGTCTATTAAAAAAATTATTCCTTGATTTATTCTTAACTGTGGCATGTGTGAAATGGACAGCTCGATAACTAAAAGAAAATTATACTTCTGACAAATATTTTAAGGATGCAAGTTTCCTGAACAAATTCAAAATCTCCATGAACTACGTTTTCACGTCGTCGGTGTTGCGCCTACAGCTGTTTTGAATAATTCGTTGATCAACGATAAAAATGTTATTTACAGTGATATTTTATTGAAATTTCTGTGAATTATGTAAAAAAAAAATGTTGATTATGGTGCATACCAATTCATAACTTTATAATACGAGTGAAACAAAAATGTTGAAAATGATCGCGTTTTTCTGGGACAACCCTCGTATTATAAGTTGTGGGAAGATGTATAACAATTATATTGTTTAGATCTAGACTTAAACTGAAATATAGTTTAAACCATTTCACTCACTCTTGGATACTAGACTCTCCCAAAAAATTGATTTGTCTCAGGTTGGATGCCCTAAACATGAAAGAGAAATTCTTGTGATTTATGGAAAATATTGCAGAACTATGTTATTATTATTTAATAAAATTATTTCTGTAATTGCATGTGATTCATTCACTTGTTGTTGATGTTGTTCATTAATTTATCTATTTTTGCCTTATTTCCAAAAAACCTGTCTTTGTTGTCATTGGTTTTAAAGTTCTCAGCAATTGACAATTCTTCTTTATCAGACCGGGATCCCATAATAATCACTGCTGGGTTAACCTTCAAATGCAAAATTTGAATTATTCATAGTGATATTCATATAACATACATGTATCTTTGAATTCTGTTACGCAACATTTTCACTTTCAGAGCCGAAAACAGATTGTTTACCTGTTTCGTCAATGCTTTGTCAGAAATTTAGTTCTCAGATGGTCATGGTTATTTACTATGTCGTGTAAATCGTATTGACAAATTGATTTTTTTAAAACTTTGTCTTCATTACAGTGTAAATAAGTCTGAAGCTGTTTGAATGAAAACGCTAATATTTCATACAATATATATAATTACAAGTATACGAATGAACTTATTTTAGATACCCTGGTAAAAAAATGAAAAAGAAATTTCCATGGGAAGAGGGTTATGTTATGAATAACCGCTTTGGCTTCTTTTAGGAGCGATACTTCAACTCCACCAAAAACATTGCTGTGTCAACTTCGGAAATCAATTATGGTTACTCGCTCATCCTTTCGTTCATTTCCCCTCCCTCTCCCACCCTCTCTCTCTCTCTCTCTCTCTCTCTCTCTCTCTCTCATAAACACCCTTATAAATTTATAAAAGGTACATAAATACATATTTATAACAAATTAGAAAAGCAGAGATTGTTGGTCTAGATCTCATTAAATCTTTCGAATGAAATTATCTGCTTTTATGAAAAAATGACAACATTAATTTATATAAAATTATGAGAAAAGAAGGATTTCTTTCATTGTGTTTCCATATATAGAATTGATACGGTTAGTTCAGTAGTATTTGTAGCATGTACTATAGTGTTGATTCACCTATATATCAAACACCTTATATTGATCACATTGGTTTAAACTTATTCTCTCATACAAAGGTTTGGTTGAAATCCTGACATGTACGGAGTTGTATGAAGTTATTCCCTATATAATTATATCAGGTGGACGAAAGGAAATAAAAGGGTTTTAAATTAAAAGTTGGAAGTTATATGTAAGGTCGTAGGGAAGGTCAAGGTAAAAAATAATTGACACAGATTAATTGCTCACCAATCTATTACAGTGTATCAATTTTGCATTAATAAAGTTGGTGATAATTTTTATTTAAAATAAAGGAAAAAAAAAGCAAAGGAAAGTGGTTAGAAAAAACAAACTCAAATTAAAGTTGGAAAAGCCAAGATTAAACTTAAATTCCAACTTTCAAGTTGGAAAAGGCAAGTTTAAAGTTGAAATTTCCAACTTTAAGTTGGAAAAGTAAACTTTAATGAAATATATGGAGATAACGAACAGTATTCAAGCTCAAAAGTCCATTAAACATTACAAAATGGGAGCAGAGCAAACACGGACCTCCAAAACACCAGAGGCGGGATCAGGTGCCATGGAAGAGTGAACATCCCCTGCCGACCGGTCACACCCGCCGTGTGCTCCTTGTAAAGATCGGGAAATAACGGAAAAATCCGTCGACAATTCAGTGTGTAAATAATGGCCTAACAATTAGAATGAAAAACGTCAGTCAGCATTTGACTCAGTGAAAAATTGTATTTGCTGACAAGGTCATTGTATCGACCATAGAATTTACGAATTGAAAACTTTAAACGAGACTGCTGATATTCTTGTTTCATCAACTCGTTTGTCAATAATTTACCTCGTTTTAGAAATTGTACATACGTAGAGCATTCTCTTGCGTATCGAATCAACTGACAGATATAAACCCCGTATGCCGGTGATGAAGGTATATTGCTGCATAAGTAAGGGAAGTTGACGATTGAAAAATTAAAGTCATCACGTTTATCATAAAGCTTGGTTGTTAGATTACCATTAACGTCTTTTTCCAGTAAAATATCAAAATATGAAACTGATGTGTCAGACTCTGTGGTATCTTTTATCTCAAGCTCACCGGGATATATCGTATCGACATAGGAATGGAAATAACCATTGTTAATTGACAATACGTCGTCGATATAGCTAAATGTCGAGTTGAAGGCCACAGCAAGTGCTTTCTTCTTTTCACGTATTAGCCAACTTTAAAGTTGGAATTGCCAGCTTAAGAGTAAATTACAAACTTGGAATTGCCAGCTTAAGAGTTGGAATTACAAACTTTAAAGTTGGAAAAGCCAGAAGTTCGAATTACCAACTTTAAAGTCGGAATTACCAACCTTAAAGTTGGAAAAGCAAACGTTAAAGTTGGAATTACATACTTTAAAGTTGGAATAACCAATTTTAAAATTGGAAAAGCCAACTTTAAAGTAAGAATTACCAACTTGTAAAAAAAAAATAAGTGGTACTTATTCGTTTACATAGTACGAATATTTTAAAGTTTGGATTGAATTTTTGTTCTAAAAAATCCATCACTTATAGAAATATCTATTTTTTTTTTAGGAACAAATTTATTTCTTTAGTTTTCGAAGTGTTGTTCATACACAATATGAAGATAATCCCGAAAATCAATAGATTCATTGAACTGAAACCAGTAGTTTTCAAGGTAAATATTGGGCATCAGGAGAGAGAGAGAGAGAGAGAGAGAGAGAGAGAGAGAGAAAGAGAGCAAGTTGACGGTAAATACACACGGGCCGAGGTGTCATGTAGGAGGGAAAGGGGGAATCTTGACCTGACAGGAAGACTGTGTAATGATTAGGTAGGTACATATAGGTGCCAGTTCTCTTGTAGCGAGAGCACTTCGATCTGCCACTTAGCTATAATATATACTTAATTCATTACCATTCCGAAATAGGTAAGTTGTTTAAACTAACATATATGTTTTTTGCAAAATCTTTCTTTTTTTCATTTTCTAATGCCATTAAGAAATATAAAAGGAAAGTATCTATATTATTTTATACAATCTTCGTTGATGAATTATATTGAGTATGTGCAGGTATTATATATTGTAGTTTTTAATTAAGACAAATCAGAGAAATAAGTTAAATAAACAGGGAAAAATAACAAATAAGAACTACAAAAATTTCGCGTACGGACAAAATTTATGTAAATGTTATCATGGTGATTACATTGTATATGCTTTATGTATCATTTGGTATCAGAACTTTAAATAATTGTGCATACATGTAGACAAGAGGTTTAAATCCATAATTATATTATCAGACAAATAATGTCTTTTAAATAAGTATCATAAATTTCTTGCACATGTATTTATGATAAATGAATAACTTGTTATTGATTGAATAAGTAATTGAATGAAAGGATATACCTGTACTGATTTTTTTTTGGGGGGGATATATACCTACTGCTAATGTTTATAAGCCGAAAACTGTCCATTAAATCAGATATTAGACGTTGCAAGGTTCGTGGTCGATCTCAAAAAATCCATAATCAATAGAGGTATATCTTTTTATTCAATTACTTATTCAATCAATGACAAGTTATTCACTTATCATAAATACATGTACAAGAAAATTATAATAATTATTATAAGACATTCATTATGATTCAGATCGATCACTGTTCGTTATCTTTACCTTTTACATTCTGACATTTTTTATTGAAAATTTGCAACAAACGGTTTCTCGACTCTGCGCAGGTTTTGAAGAATTTTATTCCAGCCACTCCTTGAATCAACGACAGACACAAACTCAAACAACGCGGGAACTGGATGGGCAAATGGTCACAAATCACCGAACAAAAAATCGGTAATTTACTCTGCTAATTTCCTACATTTGTTCATATTAAATTGATTGATTATCAAAGCCTTTTCAATGTTGTTATTTATCTGTATCGCCCTTTGTTTTTATTTGATTATTACCTGTAGGTATCTAATAAGTTTATTGGACACCTATTGGACGAAGTGCAGGAAATTTACTGAACCAGGTTTAAGGAAAGATGACGTCACAAAAAATTTTAAGTTTCTATAATTATCAAAATCAACTTAATGAAGATCTACTTCTTGTGTCCCTGACTGTTAAAAACATTTGTTTTTTTGACAATAAATAATTTCCTACAATTCCATAAATTTAACCCCCCCCCCCCCAAAAAAAAAAAACCCAGAAAAACAAATGACTAGTGGATCGATTATTTCATTTCCAAAAGCATGGTTAAAATTTTCCATCTGCGCTCTCTGCTTGGTCACCGTACACGGCATGAAATAAATTTTATTTATTTATTTTTTTATTATTCTTATTTATTATTCTTATTTTCTTAATAATATATCAAAGTTTATACCAAAGGTTTTAAAATTTCTCTCTCAACAGTTGAATCAATCGTAAATAATTTAACAAAACAAAAAATGATTTCGGGGTATCTAGAGTGTTTCTTCTCAAGGTAAAGATTAAAAGCAAGAATTTTCGAATGCGCAGAAAAAAAACAATACATAATAGAACGTAATAAACGATCCTCACGATAACCGTAAAAGCAGATAAACGGAAAACACGATAGAAAAACGCAAAACCTGATAAACGGACAACAGGATACGATAGGATACGCACACATATAGGATAAACACATGATTGGACATGACAGAACTGTAAAGAATAACGGCGCAGGTACTGTAGGTGATAGTATTTGTGAAAAAAAAGTTTGATTGCCATAAACATGAAGTGTCTATGTTTTACAATGTACATAAAATTCATTTAATACATATTGTAGTTCACCTGGAGTTTCGGTCAGCAATAACAGTATCAACTGCATAAAATAATATAATAAGTTTTATAAAAAAAATTCGGAGTTCATCTTGAACCGAGTACGTAAAAATTAAAGAAAATTATGTACAGTGGAGTCTCCTTAATGCTGACGCTTCATTCGTAGGGAACATTTTATTCTAATACATACAAATTATGTTTCCGTAATGCGGACGCTTCATTAATCTAGAAAATGTGCTCCGGAACATGAGAATCAGGACTGACTAGGCGGGCTGTACGCAAAACCCAAAAATCTTTTGAGTTTTAAAATGTTATAAACCACCTCTGTTTACTGACAAAAATCATTTTTAAAGAACGGATAGTGTTATACAGTGTATTCTTGTTTAATTGATATCTTTCCTCAGTTTGCAGAAAAATTAAAATGGATCAGACAGAAGTACAATGTGAACTCTGTAAATTAGTGAAAACCTGATTTTGTATTTGTTTTTACTTCATAAACTCGACGGAAAAAATTATAAATAGTAAAAAAATGCTTACCTGCAGCTGACTTTTAAAATGTGAATCGA
This sequence comes from Saccostrea echinata, assembly GCF_033153115.1. NCBI lineage: Eukaryota > Metazoa > Mollusca > Bivalvia > Ostreida > Ostreidae > Saccostrea > Saccostrea echinata. The sequence continues at coordinate 342,744 of NW_026889806.1, read as the reverse complement.
AAGCCTGCAATGTGTCATTTAACCTTATATATGAAATGCAATTAAATGGAGACAAAATATTCATTCCAATTTTTTTATTTAAAAAATTGTGCAAAGTTATTAACTTACTGATTGACAAATACATCCAATCGAGACTGTTCCTAAAAGCAAGGGAAAATACTTCAGATCCGCCACTCCATTGACCAGGACAATGCTACCTTTCTGAATTCCATTCTTTATTAGCCATTTGGAGAACAGTAAGGACTATTGAAAAGATCAAATGACACTTATTTTTCACGAAATCATCTTATGTTATGAACCAAGTATACGTACCGTTTATACATCATCTTGATATGGTATTAGTACAAGAAGTTCATGTTCCTTTTCAGAAATATAACAAAGGGCCCATGACTCAAAACTGAGTCACTTTGGCCTTGCTGTTCCCGTCAGCAGATTGTTTTTTTTTTAATTTTCCCTCTTTGAGTTTATAAAAAAAATTTCACGTGGACCAAAAACTAGCCAAGAACTTCCAGCTAACGAGCTATTAGTTGATCAAAGTTCAAAGATCATATGACCAACTGCATGTCATTTTCAATGACATGCAGTTGGTCATATGATCAGACTTTCTTGTGTATGGAAAGTAAACTGCACGAGCCATTTGGAAAGTTCCGATTATGACGTCACATGACGTCGTAGGTACGTTATGTTGCATTTCCACAACAAAGTCTAAATAGTGCCTTTTTTCCTTGTAACACGAATAAAAGTAAAATATAAGTATAAGAAATAAAATATCATTTTTTTTAGAGTTTCATTGGAAAATGACATGAAGTCGGTACGTGATAAAATCTACTAAAACGTACTTCGGGCGTTATAGGATTTGATCACGTGACCGACTTCATGTCATATCCCAATGAAACTCTAAAAATGATATCTTATTTCTTAAATATCAATATGATCAATGGACTGATGCCCTAAAACTATGGTATGATTTGCTTATTAATATTATTTAGTGTTGTCTTCTCAACTCTCCAAAATATTTCTTTCTAAATTCTTCCTTGTAAAATTTGATCGCTTATTGTTGCCTCAACCTATTCCCAAGGACCCTGTCTGAACAAACTTGAATCTAAATTACCTGATGACGGTTGCATATCAATATAATAATATAACTGATAGTGGCTTTGATGCTCATTAGAGGAAGAATATCAAAAATTTTTCTTAAACAATGAATTTTCCAACGTTAAACCTTAATCTCTTATTGTGACCTGAACCTATTCCCGAATGCCCTTATTTAAGCAAACCTGAATCTATTCTTACTGAGGATGCTTCCATATAAATAAGACAAATGATGTCTCTGTCTTTCTTGAGAAGGGCACTTCAAAATATTTTTCTTTATATTCCCATGTAAAACAATTTTCTATCGTGGCCCCACTCTACTGTCAGGGACCATGATTTGAACAAACTTGAATCTACACTATCTGAATATGCTTTCTTTTCAATACGACAAGTCAAGGTCTCGCTGTTCTTAAGAAGAATATTTTAAAGGCTTATTAGGTTAGCTAAAAAGCATTTATTCAAAGTCTGCTCACTAATCATTAACTGTATTTAGATGTCATCGTCGCAAGCAACGGAATTTTGTTCCAAGTCTATTTCTACAAACCCGTGGCTGTGTACTTCAAATTTCTCCCGTTTTCATAAATACACGTTCAACGAATGGAATAATGATCTATAGCTACAAGTCAGAAACGTTTTGTTCATTGAAAATTATCCGTCTATCTTATATTTGGGTGTAACCATAACCATGAGCTGATACATCAACTTCGGTTCGAATATTCGTCAAAGCAAGAGACGTTATTCAGCGTATTCAGATCACATCTTCATTCGAAACCCTGTATTTTAATATTAAGGTTTGTAAGTATTTTAGAATATATTCTATTCGCCTCTGTTCTTCAGGATCTTTCGAATTTTCAGTTATAAATCTGCCACGCATAGCAAACATGATTTCATTACGGGTGCCGCAATGTAAATATTCTGTGAATCATTCGTGAGAACGAGCGAATTTTGTAGTAGACAGCCAGGGAGTTGTGGAAACAGAATGGACACAAAAGCCGTGACTTGCTATAATCTAAATGTATTTTTGTATATCAGTAATCGGAAACTTGAAATTAAACCTGTGGTTTAGGCATTCTCTATACGTCTTTGTTCAGATGACATATAAGTTATCTAAACGACTTTGTTTACTGTTCACTGAAATTACCTATAAGGTATTTAATGGTATACATGACGCTGAAATTATCTGTATGTCATTATACACATAATATCTGAAATTACACCTGGTCATTGTACCCACCACACTAAGATAACATAAGTGTATCACTTTACGAAAAACATAACATTTAAACTGCAGCTACAATATACAAATCTGTTATTCGTTATTTTCACTATTACAGTGTGCAATTCTAATAACCGTTCACGGTAGCTCATTCGGTGGAGCGCTTGCTCCGTGATCGGGAGTTCGTGAGTTTGAATCTCGGCCGCGACTCACCTAAGTCGATAAAAAATGGGTAGTAACTTTTCTTTCGCCATGCGCTCGGCACTTTGAGGTGAAAGTTGCGGGTCCTTCGGATGAGACCTTAAAAACCGAGGCCCTGTGTCGCGGCAGCCGTTGACACGATAAAGATCCCTCGCTGCTCAATGGCCATGAGTTAAGAGTAAAGGTCAAAATTCGAAGCCCTTCACCGGTATATCTCGAATGGGACGTAAAACAACATACAATCAATCAAACAATCAATCAATCAATTTTAATGTATACATGTACACGTTTCGTGACATTCTTCAATAAGAAAGAAAACCAGTAATCTCTTCGATTATTACCTCTTTGCGAAGTTCCTTTACAGTCATTTTTTGATTGAGTTCCGGTGCAGCAAATATTACTTTGTCAGGATCTATTTCCTCGTGTAATAGTACCTCTCCTATGGTTTCTCCACTGAGAGGGACTCCACATGCTCCATGAAAGTAGCTCTTTGTCAGTCTGTCTGCTGGTTTACAGTCTCTTAAAAGACACATAGCTCGAATTATTAACAATGGAAAATAAGTCCATTAAATGTATGTTTAAAAGATAAACCTTTTGAAAAGGGGAAAAAAAGTAGAATGTTGACAAACTATGCCTCTCTTGTTCGATAAAACAAAATTGCAAAAAAAATTGAACAACCTTGCTTTGTAAGCGAATCAAAGCTAGATCTTATGCAACTATATTCAACTATAAGACTTTGTAATACCCTCGATTTCCGAAAATCGATGTGTTATATTTTAAGGAGGGATTCTTCTCATATTTATTGTATTTAAAGATTCAAAATTTTTTTCACAAAATAATGAAGACAATATCACTAAGTGATCAGCTAACAGTACCAAATTGAGATGAATAATTTAAGTAAAACAGATATAAGCTAACCCGATTATCTCTAAATTTCTCAAATATTCAAGGAAAATGCTATTTTTCTATGCTTGTTACATTTCATTTTTTTTTAATATATATTGTAAAATCTACATATACCAATGAAACGAAAAAAAAAATGTCGACAGTTTAAACAAAAACAGTTTTTACTGATTTTTACATCAAAATTGTTCATATATTGAAAATTTCCAAAATCTAAAATGATTGTAGTACGTTTGGAAAATCTGATTTATTTGATATACTTTAAAACTTAAGTCCCAACTTAAATTGTCATTCTTTTCAGAAAATCTTTTGATATAGACTATTTAAAATGCGAGCTAAATTCATTATGCTGTAGTAAATTTGCAAAGCAGAACGTAATATTTTCCTACGCCGCTGATTCCCTCAAAATATAGTCCATAGTGCTAGACTGCAAACCAGTATACCATTTCTTTATAGAGGTATACATTTGTAAGGAGAAAAGAAAATATGATCTTATAAATTCCTAGCATTTCAACATTAAGGACACTTATACAAATATGAAATATGAAGATAACGAACAGAAATCTAGTTCAAAAATCGATTGGAACTTTAACAATTATAAAATTGGAGCGGAGCAAGCATGGGACTCTAAAAATGGCAGAAATACGTGGTCCTTCATGTTAATTAATTTGATTGGCCATTGTTTTACGCCGGATCGGCAATATTTCAGCCATATATCGGCGAGACTAAACGTGGTATTTTCCCATCTCTGCAGTTCCACAAAGACTTTAGGCCCCGCTTAATGTTAAGCTCGATCATTTTATCTTCCTAAGCTATATTGTACCGTTGTAGGAAGCAAATAAAAACATAATATTTAAAATTCCTAACATTTTGAGATGAATGGCATTTTGAAAATAAATATGTGCATTGAATTTTTTTACCATTAAAAGTCTTACGTAAGGAAAAAACAATCAAAATGAACTTCATAGTTCTATATATAGTGAGACAATTTCTTCTTTTTTTCATTTTCGGCTTCTTTTTTAGGCCTACATTATTAATTTTAGACCCATATCTTTAGCAGAATTGTCCCAGTGAATTAAAGGGAACTCTTTTTTAGGTGCGCATGATGCAACTTTCTGGATGGTTTGTAGGCTGTTTGTCAACATGTGAAACCCACGTGTATTTCAGGGTAGGTATGTTTACTGTCAATTTTCTTTCTTAAAAGCCGCATAAGGCGTATTTTTTTCTGATCTCAAATTTTTGTCCAAGCATTAATCTTTATTTTCTCTTTCATGAGTTATCTGCTGAGAGTCTAGTTAATTAATTAATTTAATTCAGCTATATAGTAACATATAGTGAAATTATTTCCTTGTGTGAGACCTTAAGTAACTTGACAAGAGTCCCTTCTTCACAGATCCGCTAGGAATATGAATTGGCTTATTGTTTTCTTATTTTCAATCTTAGGTCAAATGTTGACAGATGTTTTTCATACAAAATATTAGGCCATTATTTTCACACTGAATTGTCTACGGATTTTTTCGTTTGCCCGATCATATCAAGGAGCACACGGTAGGTATGATCGAACAACAAGGGATTCTTACTCCTCCATGGCATCTGATCCCATCTCTGTTTTTATGGGTCCACGTTGCCTCTGCTAACAATTAATATTGTTTAACTGGACTTTTACTAATTACTATTCGTGATTTCACATTTCACTTTAAGAATCTTAATTATTTTACTTTGCTTAGTAAAGCTATCAGGATATGCACCAATACTGCAATTTACGCTCATATATCGCACAACACCTCCTTAAATATTTACCTATCCTTCGTTTCATATCTTTGTAACGTGTAATTCTGTATAAAAAAATCAGTTTATTTACTCCAGTAGCGTCTTTAAGAAATGTATTTTGAGCTCAACTCAAAAGGAGAAGGGTGAACAAGGCGTGCAGAATGCCCATATCTTCAGATATATAAATATCATTTTTAATTTGTGAATGAAGTTCCTATTATTGAAATTTATGAAATTGTTATAAACAAGGAAAATTTCCTTGGCAAATGAGGAAAAAATTATTTTATTTTTTTCAAAACATCATATGGTATTCGTGGGGTTCAAACCCTAGCAATAAAAATCCTTAGAATCATTTTCCTTTGAGACTAACCCGCCAACAACTCCTAATGAATAGTAATTAAAGGTTTGTGATATAACCTACAAAGGTTCTTTCTCGGAAAGATGCATTTGTGTATTGTTAAGGTATAGTGGTTCTTTGCTCCATTATTTTGTTAAGATGTATATTTTTAAGCAGTCTTTGAGGATGAACGTTCAAAAAAAAAAACAAAAAAAAACAAAAAAAATGGAGCAAAGACCCACTCATATCGAAAAAATTGTGTTATAGTATGAGAAAATGATCCTTTTTGCCCTCTTTAGTGTGTGTATGCTATTTCATAGGCAAATAATAAAGATCTTTGTGAGATTTTTGCAAAATGTGCAGATTTTACATAAAGTATATAAGATGAAATATTAAAGAAAATTTTGTTATAATTGAGATTTAATCTTTCACCTTGATGTTTGTCGCACTATAGGCAATTCGCTCGCCTTGTTCGCCCATCTCCTTTTGTATATACAAATAGTCCTTTAGTACTTACCGGTCAACCATATTAAATGCTATTCCCATCAAATGTTATTCACAAGCACCCAGTTTGTTGACCTATGAAAATAATGTTGAAGATGTTATAGGCTTTCTCTTATATTGTTGCTATCAGATGATTGTATAATAAGCAACCAATTTCCACACTATTCTAATTCACAGAAATACGTTATGTAATGCGGAATAAAAACGCGTCTCTGCCTTGTGTATGTACCTTTATGAAAGTCAATTGTGCAATAAACTGAAAGTTGTGCCTTGTAACCTGTATTAAACCAGACGTTCTGATATTCAAAGGTCACGGTCTGATATTTTTTGTAAAAATAGAGCTTGATATACATAATTGACTACCGGTCATATAAGATTTAAATTTCCATATCCTTTTTACTGAAAACCGCCCGGCGTGACTCATACTGCGCTATGATCCAAAGTAGCTGAAAATCTCAATTTTTCAAACTTTTCTGGTTGCTACCATGGCAACCAAGACAGATAGAAATCAAATTTATTTGATACATGTTTCTGATGTCAAGTTGTAATTATGGGCAAAATTTCATAAAAATCGATGACCATGCGTGGCAAAGAATTTAAGTGCTTTTAAAGAATAGCTCTTAAAATTTACCTAGGTGATAAATAATTTTTTAAGTAATGCGAGTTTTTGCCCATAAGGTATTATGTCATCAGCGACAACTTTTGACTGCAGCGACTGAGCGAGAGAAAGACACGAGTTTACCGGATGTTTACAAGTATTTGCAGAAATTCCTTTCTAGAATTATTGTGCAATGCCCAGGTTTGAACTGCAATTTCAAATCAGGGCAAGAGGTTGGGCTCCGCATATTCAAGGACCTAAAAGAGGTTTAGGGCACTTAGTAAACGACATGGTCTATACTATAGCGCATTTACTAACATCCAAAAATTTTCAATATTTCATGATATTTTTTAAATCTAGCCATAAACAGATAGAAAATACAGGTATCTGGTAAATTTAGTGACCATATGCATAGGCGCTCGGTTAGTTACAGGAAGGGATGTTTTGTGTATTGTGTGTTTTTCTCTGTTTGTCTAAATACACTAATGAAAATTAAAATCGAAATGGAAATAAAAACAAGAGGCCCAAAGGCCTTGAATCGCTCTTCTGATAAACTGTACAACCTATCACTTCTATTTGAAGCCTCTAAGTATCCTGTATACATGTATTTAGACAAAGCCTTGAAATTCCAAAAGTAAGTCATCATGACCTACCTTTTAGATGAAACACTCTGAGAACTCAAGATGATTCTAAGCCAATTAGTACCTGAGAAAAGGTCATGTTGACCTACTTATCACTTGTCATTCTCTGAGAACCCAAGATGCATCAACTAAGTTTGATGATTCTAGGCCAATTAATACCTAAAATATTATTAAATTAATAACCATAAAATTTCAAAAGTAGGTCACAGTGACCTACTTTTCAGGTGATATACTTTGAGAACCCGAGATGCATGAACTGACAAAGTTTGATGATTCTAGGCCTATAAGTACCTTATATATTTAAATATACCCATAAAATTTCAAAAGTAGGTCAGTGACCTTTATTTCAGTCATCTTATTCTGAGGACCGAAGATGCTTCAACTGAAAACGTTTGATGGTTCTAAGCTGATTAGTACCCGAAATATTTCATTATAGCCATATGAATTGAAAAGTAGGTCATGGTGACCTACTTTTCAGTAGACATACTCCAAGGACCCAAGATGCATCAACTGACAAAGTTTAATGATTCTAAGCCAAATAGTACCCGGAAATATTAAATACAGCCAAAAAAAATTTCAAAAGTATGTCAAGGTGAACTTCTTTTCAGTAGTCGTACTCCAAAGATCCAAAATGCATCAATTGACAAAGTTTGATGATTCTAAGCCAATTATTACCTGAAATATTTAATTAAAGCCATAATATTTCAAAAGTAGGTCACTGTGACCTACATTTCAGTTGATCTACTCTGAGGAGAAAAGATGCATCAACTGACAAAGTTTGATGATTTTAAGCTAATTAGTACCCGTAATATTTCATTATAGTCATATAAATTGAAAAGTACGTCACGGTGACCTAATTTTCAGTAGACATACTACGAAGACTCAATGTGCATTAACTGACAAAGTTTGATGATTCTAAGTCAATTAGTACCCAAAATAGTTAATTATAGTCATAAAAATTGAAAATTAGGTCACGGTGACCTACATTTAAGACGATTTACTCCGAAGACCCAAAATGCATCAACTGACAAATTTTGATGATTCTAAGCCAAATAGTACCCTAAATATTTAAAAATAGCCACAAAATTTCAAAATTAGATCACGGTGACCTACTTTTCAGCTGACATTTTTCGAGGACCCAAGAAGCATCAACTTACAAAGTTTTATAATCATAGGCCTTAAATTGTCCAAATTATGCCTCTAAAACGCTTTGAAACTGAATGCCTGCAAAGTCAAAAAGTACGTCACTGTGACCTACTTTTTAATAAATACGTTTTATGGCCCCAAGATGTATCATCTTACAAGATTTCATGATTCTAAACCTCTCAGTATTTGAATTAATGATCTTAATTGTTTTGGAAAAGATTAGCCATAAAATTCAAAAAGTAGGTCAAGGGGACCTTCTTTCTAGTTGACGTACTCCGAGGACCCAAGATGCATCAACTGACAAAGTTTGATGATCATAGGCCTTAAATTGTTCAAAATATGCCTCTAAATCATTTTGACAAAGAATGGTCTCAAAATTTAAAAAGGAGGTCACCATGACCTACTTTTGAGTCAACATGATATGAGGTCCTTAGATGCACCAACTGACAAGATTTGATGATCCTAGTCCTTATAGTAAGCAAAATATCAACATTTTAATAAGATGTAATTTTTTGTCAACTTTGAAGTGACCTTGAGACCACGCCCTTTGCCCCAGGGTAATGCCTTGAACAATTTTTAATTTACAACATATCCTCATCCTTTTGTGTAAGTTTGGTGATAATCTGCCCAGTGGTTCTTGAGAAGAAGAATTTTTAGCAACCAGTACTTTTTTCTATTTTCCTAATTATCTCCCCTTGTTTAAGAGTCACAACCCCAGTTTTAGTATAAACAGAAGCCCTTGGGCCAAGGATACCCTGTGACAAATTTGACAATAATTGGCCAAGGGGTTCTTGAGTTATGGCCCACATTCTAAAAAGTTTATGCACACCGTACACCGCACAAATGGCAATAGCATTAGCTCTTTGAGCCTTTGGCTCAGAAGAGCTAATAATAAGTCTAGAGAGGTCAGAAACCGCGCAATACTTGTTCTCTCTAGACTTTCCGTGTAATTTCGGGACGCCTCTGCACTTTACATAGCCAGAAATCATCACTTCCGTTGCTTTCAGTTTCAGTGCTAGGTATCGAGGACGTTTTGGTTCGCTGCATGTTTTATACGTCAAGTACAAATCGGTAGACGATAAAAGGGAGTTATTAAATCATTTTTGAAGCTAGGTCTCACCCGCCACATGTACATGTAGGGAAAGTGTTGATTTGAACAGAATAAAGTGTGAATCGAGGCACTCCCTAGAATCCAAGACGGCGAGTAGCGAACCTTGTGTCCTTTTATACAGAGATATGGTATTTTTTAAAACTGATATTTTCAGCGATATTTAATTTTTATTTTCATTAGTGTATTTAGACAGACATAGACAAACATACAATACACAAAACACAACTGAAAAATATTTGGCTGTGCCCCCCCCCCTCCCCTAAACTGATTTTTTTTCAGAAGCCCGTTGAGGCGAATTGAAAGAAATATTTGTTATTGCGTTTTATCGCGATAATCATTGCATTTTATCGCAATAATCATTGCGTTTAAACGCAAAAGATTGCGTTTAATGGCAATGCATATTGCGTTTAAACGCAAAACAATGCATTTTGTATACATATATATTTGTAGGGGTTTTACATGTTTAGATACATATGTTTTCATTTATCGGTGCAAAACACTTTGCGTTTAATCGCAAAAGATTGCGATTAAACGCAATCTTTTGCGTTTAAACGTAAAAATTATAACGTTTAATCGTAAAATATCAAATCACCTTGATCTTCAAGTACATAACGCAAAATTTTGTGCTCTAGCATGACTTAAGGATGTGAGAATTTTTATGCATTCGACCACAGTTATCATAATCATTCTTTTCACTATTTTCCCTAAACTGCATGTATGTACTCCTGATAAATGTATCCACAAAGAAGGTATGTCCTTCAGACCTTGATCGTATGTAATAATGCTATCCAACGTTCTGGCCTGATGTTCCCATTCAGGCCTTTTATATAGACGCGCCCTTCTCTAAAATTCATCCTTATTTTGTAACAAAGTATTATGTTTCTTGTTTTGTTTTTTTTCAGTCTCTGTGTTTTTGTTGCATAGTTTATATTGAGCTTTCTGAAACGATATCACTCGGAAAAGTTTTCGAATATGGGTCACTGCTTATTTTATCACTTTTGAAATATTACTTTAGAAAAATAAACAAGAGATATGATTGTAAGGATTTTAAGGATTTTATAAGTACGTATCACTACTGTAATGATTTCCCCCTTAGATTCCAAAAAATCCCCTGACGTTCCCCTGTCTGTCCCTGACATTTTCCTGTCTCCCCCTGACTTTCTCCTATGATCCCCTGTCGTTGTCCCTGACTACCCTGTCTACTCCCTGACGTCCCCGACTTTGCCCCTGTTGCCACTGTCTAACCCCTGATGTCCCCTGACATTCCCTGACGTCCCTGTCAACTCCCTGATGTCCCCTGACTAAGTCCCTGACCACCCTGCCGACCCCCTGTCGTCCCCTGACATTCATTTTGACCAGGAAAAAGGGTTAAAATATGTTTTATTGCTATTTACTTGTGAGAAATACGTTACTCTTGGCAATTCTTAAGTTTTGTGAAAATATATATTTGGCCAATTTTTATTTGTTTGAATATCTTGAGTAATTTATTTCTTAATATGATTGTATTTAATTGTTTTAGTTTACTACATGTAGCTTTTAGATAAATTTTAAGGAGAATAAATGCCAGTTACTTTGAAAAGAATGAATTACAAATTTATTGTGTCTTGTTATGAATGGCAAGTAAATATATTTATATTTATTTATATGTCTATCTATATATCCACATGTATTTATTTATTTGTTTTATTTATTTATTGACTAATTTATTAATTAAATCTGTTCATATATTTTTTTAGATATATTTTCTTTATTGAATTATTAATTAATTGATTAATATTATATATTTATTTAGTTTTTAATTCATTTTACTTTAATTAATTAATTCTATTTTATTCAATTTATTTGTGAGTTTCGCATAAACAGTCGTAAGGTAAAACAAAATATGCTTCAAAGTATCTTTTAAGCATAATTACATTTCTTTTAATTCTTTTAATTTCATGATGGGTATCAAAATAATTGTCTTATTACACACAATCTGAATTCGGAATTTGTTTTATTGCTTCTTTTACTTTTGTAAAAAAATTAAAAATGTTCCTCAAAAACTGTCATGGCTGTGAGAGTAGTTCCGAGCTGTTGATAATTGACCAGTGACTCTGGGTACACAGATCAGACACCTATTGTTCTTTTGACTGACCACTATACACTGTTTATTCTGTGGCAGCACGACCGTATCCACTCTGCAGGTGTTATTTCTTTCACAACTGTGACAAGTTTTTGAGGAAATTTTTATTTTACCAAAGTAAAAGGGAACAATAAAACAAAATCCAGATTCAGATTGTGCGTAATGAAACGATGATTTTGATACTCATCATGAAATTAAAAGAATTAAAAGTAATTTGAATATGCTTACAAAATAGTTTGAAGCTAATTTGTTTTGCCCGGAGATTGTTTATGAATAACTACACAAATTGAATTAAATAAGAATTAATCAATAAATTAAAATAAAGGAATATAAATAAAATAAAATAAAATAAATAAACAATTTAAATAAATTAATTTACTTATTAAAAATTAAATAAAACAAATGCGTAAAAATAAATTTGATAGACATAATCAATAAATGAATGAAAAAATAAATAGATAAATAAATGGTCAAAGACATAAATAAGAAAGATACATCAATAAATCTAATTCAAATAAATTAATAAATTTACTAAAGATACTTCAAACAAATAATTAGTTACAAAATCAATATTTTTTATTTATTGTTTTACATATTTCTTTGTATATTTTTCTATTTATTTATGTTTTTATCTATCTGTTTATTTATTTATTTAATCTATTCATTTCTTTTCTTTTAGATATTTGTTTTATTCAATCATTAATTAATTAATTAATTAATGCTTTTTCTTTCTTTATGTATTTTGTTAAATCATTTTAATTTAATTAATTAATTTTTTCAATTCCTATTTATTTTTGTAGTTCCTCATAAGCAGTCTTATGGAAAAACAAAATATGCTTCAAAGTATCTTTTAAGCATATTTACATTTTTTTTTTTAATTCTTTTAATTTCATGATGGGTATCAAAATAATTGTCTTATTACACACAATCTGAATTCGGAATTTGTTTTATTGCTTCTTTTACTTTGGTAAAAAAAAAAATTAAAAATGTTCCTCAAAAACTGTCATGGCTGTGAGAGTAGTTCCGAGCTGTTGATAATTGACCAGTGACTCTGGGTACACAGATCAGACACCTATTGTTCTTTTGACTGACCACTATACACTGTTTATTCTGTGGCAGCACGACCGTATCCACTCTGCAGGTGTTATTTCTTTCACAACTGTGACAAGTTTTTGAGGAAATTTTCATTTTACCAAAGTAAAAGGGAACAATAAAACAAAATCCAGATTCAGATTGTGCGTAATGAGACGATGATTTTGATACCATCATGAAATTAAAAGAATTAAAAGTAATTTGAATATGCTTAAAAAATAGTTTGAAGCAAATTTGTTTTACCCGGACACTGTTAATGAATAACTACACAAATTGAATTAAATAAAATTAATCAATAAATTAAAATAAAGGAAATAAATAAAATAAAATGAAATAGAAAGAAAAATTAAATAAATATATTAATTTATTATAAATTACATGTAAATAAAACAAATACCTAAAAAATAAATTTGATAGATAAAATTAATAAATGAATGAAAAAATAAATAGATAAATAAACGGTCAAAGAAATAAATAAAAAAAATATACATCAATAAATTAAATTCAATTAAATTGATAAATGTACTAAAGAACTTCAAATACATTATTATGTACAAAATCAATATTTTTATTTATTTTTTTACTTATTTATTTGTATATTTTTCTATTTATTTATTTTTTTTTACTTATTTATTTGTATATTTTTCTATTTATTTATTTTTTATCTAACTGTTTATTTATTTATTTAATATATTCATTTCTTTGCTTTTAAATATTTGTTTTATTCAATTATTAATTAATTAATGTTATTTCTTTTCTTTCTTTCTTTATATTGTTATTCATTTTATTTTAATTAATTAATTTTTTCAATTCCTATTTATTTTTGTAGTTCCCCATAAACAGTCTTATGGAAAAATAAACGATGCTTCAAACTATTTTTAGGCACATTTACATTTCTTTTAATTCTTTTAATTTCATGATGGGTATTAAAATAATAGTCTTATTACACACAATCTGAATTCGGAATTTGTTTGCTTCTTTTACTTTTTTACGAAAAATAGAAATGTTCCTCAAAAACTGTTCGGTTGTGAAAGTAATTCTGAGCTGTTGATCGTTGACCAGTGACTCTGGGTACACATATCAGACACCTATTGGTCTTTTGACTGACCACTATACACTGTTTATTCTGTGGCAGCACGACCGTATCCACTCTGCAGGTGTTATTTCTTTCACAACCGTGACAAGTTTTTGAGGAAATTTTTATTTTATCAAAGTAAAAGGGAACAATAAAACAAATTCCAGATTCAGATTGTGTGTAATAAGACGATGATTTTGATACCCATCATGAAATTAAAAGAATTAAAAGTAATTTGAATATGCTTAAAAAATAGTTTGAAGCAAATTTGTTTTACCCGGACACTGTATATGAAGAACTACACAAAATGAATTAAATTTAATTAATCAATAAATTAAAATAATTGAATAAAATAAAATAAATAAATAAAATTTTTTAATGAATCCATTTGTTTATTGATAATTAAATAAAACAAATAAATAAATTAAATAGATAGATTGAATAAAAAATAAATATATAAATGGAGAATAAAGAATAGATAAATAAGCAGACAAATTAATAAATAAACGGATACATGAATTAATAAAATCAATAAACAAACAAATAAATAAATAAACAGATAAATAAATAAATATATATATGTTTTCATGTCATTCGTGCTACACAAGACGCAATAAATTAGTAATTTATTTTTTTTTTTAAGTAACGGCATTTATCCTTATTAAGATTTATCTGCAAAGTAAATAGCAACCAAACATATTTTGACCCTTTTTCCTGGTCAAAATGAATGTCAGGGGACGACAGGGGGTTGGCAGGGTGGTCAGGGACTTAGTCAGGGGACATCAGGGAGTTGACAGGGACGTCAGGGAATGTCATGGGACATCAGGGGTTAGACAGTGGTAACAGGGGCAAAGTCAGGGGACGTCAGGGAGTAGACAGGGTAGTCAGGGACAACGACAGGGGATCATAGGAGAAAGTCAGGGGGAGACAGGAAAATGTCAGGGACAGACAGGAAAATGTCAGGGACAGACAGGGGAACGTCAGGGGATTTTTTGGAATCTAAGGGGAAAACAAGTTTGGCTTTCCAGAAAGCCATAAATGTCATCTCTTTGGCTTCATGAATGTCACAGAATAAACAGTGGAATGTTACATTATTTTTTCAGCTATTACATGCAGTAGTATCGCTTTTGAAAAAAAGGGGGGGGGGAGAAAAAAATCGACGACTTATCTGAACAATCTTTGACAAGGGGAAAAAGGGGCTGTCCAAACTCCACATTTTCATTTCTTGAAAGGGGGAATTACAACTTTTCCAACAAACATATTTTATATTATAATACATTCCCATGATTTGACGTACCATACTGCAACAAAAGATGGAAGATGGGGCAAGGACGCGCCTTTGAATGAATATTTTTAATGTTTGGGAAAAACATGGAAGGGGGACGACCCTCCTGTTGCTACATGCCTATATTATTTTACTTGTTGTAAATATGCTTTATTCATTTTGAATATTTTTGTACAATGTCTGTAAAAAAAGTAACCACTGAGAAATATTCGTAAAAATTAGATATAAAACAATTGTTCCGTATGAAGATGGATAAAACCTTAGCGTTTCTTTTGACTTTAGTTTGTAGTCGCCTACTACAACAGCAAAGTAGTTTTAAAGCGCTAACTTAAATTAATCTGAACCTCAATTATAATTTCCAAAGATTTTCCTTATTTTAAACTTATCCTCTGAAGTGACTTGGCTATCGAGCCACTGGGAATATCAAGGAAAACATTGAGACACTCCTGCATCATATCCTTCTGCTGTCAATATGCAGATTCATGTGTTAACGCTATATTATGTATATATAATATAAGTACATGTACACGTATACGCTTGTGGGAAAATAGCATGCATAGAAAGGTTATAAAATTGAAAAGTTACCATTTAAAATTAAGTATTGGCACACTGAAAAGAACCTCAATCTACCAACATCGATCTTATACGCTGTTTCACGAGACACACATTTTATAATTTTGGCTTTATTTTAAGAATACGAGGAGTGATTTTTTTTTTTTTACTTTTTACCATTAACAAAAAAAATGCAAATCAGAATTGCATAAAGAATTAAATTGATAAGTTGCTTTATTTATTAATCCTTAAAAAATCTGAGCCAGGTAAAGACAATTGTGTTTTTCCTAAAACTTTTCCGCAGGAGTAATTTTAAAGAAAAAAAGAATAGTGAAGACATCCGAGAAAATACTCATAATGATTCTTTACTATTTTTATTCCAATGCCTGCAGCACTGAGCTACTTAAATCAGAGACATTTATGTTTCTGCTTAAATTGTGCTTTTAGGTAAAATTTCTTTTCTTCGAAATTTATTTTTTTGAATAATTTCTGTTTTATTTTTCATATACGGCAGTAAGTACATATAAAAGTTAAGTTTTTGCCATTATATATATGCATTTAACGTGAATGTTTTCAGTGTTTCTTTCGTCAGTAAATCTTGGACCCACGCCTTGGCTGATACATTCAATATGCCATGTTTTGTGTATTTTGATCCCCGCGCGCTGACCATCGTTTCTGCTTCTGCCAAGTATTGCCCACAATCAACAAGCTGATTATTATGGCAAATTTGGTGCGCATGATATGACCAAAAATTAAAACTTTAAAAGGTTAATATTAATAATATTTCTTACTTATGGTTAGAAGATGATCACCTGAGACCTAAAGGTGTCAGGTGTATTCGCCGAGACTATCTTTGATGGTAGATCATTCCACTCTCTGATGGTCCAAGGGAAATAGGATAACTTTTTACGCAATAACCTAGATACAATGTTTATGTGTATTTTGAAGACCACCACCCCAGCAATCCAACCTCTATTATCCTAATGAACCCTGTGTAGTTTTACTTTAAGATGGACCATTTTGTAATAATAAGGCAGAACGCTCAATTTTGTTTACATCTCTATATTTAGAAATCGTGTCATCGTCAGGTCATTTGCCAGACCACCAGCTTATCGATGGCAGCTTACAATAGGACTTCACTTCCGGAAAACGAACTTAATGTGTCATCTCCCGAGGGAGATGACAATCATTACAGTAGTGTATATAACACATGTATGTGTGTGCATTTAAAGTTATCCTGCACCACTTGTATGGCATGTCAAACGTTGCAATATTCGATCTTTTCCATTTGTATAATTTTCCATTTATATTCAATAATTTTCCATTTGTATTGTATAATGTTTACTTGTATTCTATAATTTTCCATTTGTATTGTATAATTTTTCATTTGCATTGTAAATTTTCTATTTGTATTCTATAATTTTCCATTTCTATTCTATAATTTATCATTTGTATTGTATAAATTTTCATTTGCATTGTATGATTTATTTGGATATTTTACTAGAAAAAGACGTTAATGGTAATCTAACAACCAAGCTTTATGATAAACGTGATGACTTTAACTTTTCAATCGACAACTTCCCTTACTTATGCAGCAATATATCTTCATCACCTGCATACGGGGTATATATCTCTCAGTTGATTCGATACGCAAGAGCATGCTCTACGTATGTACAATTTCTAAAACGAGGTAAATTATTGACAAATAAGTTGATGAAACAAGAATATCAGCTGTCTCGTTCAAAGTCGTCATTTCGTAAGTTCTATGGTCGATACAATGACCTTGTCAGCAAATACAATTTATCATTGAGTCAAATGCTGACTGACGTTTTTCACACTAATTGTTAGGCCATTATTTACACACTGAATTGTCGACGGATTTTTCCGTTATTTCCCGATCATGACAAGGAGCACACGGCGGGTGTGACCGGTCAGCAGGGGATGCTCACTCCTCCATGGCACCTGATCCCACCTCTGATGTTTGGAGGTCCGTGTTTGCTCTGCTCCTATTTTGTATTGATTAATGGACTTTTGAGCTTGAATACTGTTCGATATCTCCATATATTTCATCGAAAAGATTTATGGTCCATGAGAATGTACTCCTTAAAAAAAATTTGCAGTTGACCCTGCGTATATGAACTTTGACCCCTCCAAGAGTTATTGCCCCTTTCGCAATAAAAGCTTGTTATCGCTACTCCTCCGAAACCGTAAATCATAGAGATACTAATCCATCACCAATATCTTCGACTAAGTCAGTAGACGCTCTGACCTTTTGAGTGCGGGAGGATTCATTAACCCCTTTAAGTAGTTATTGCCCCTGAATGTTTTTGAAGTTTTGGAATAATGAAAAATTTTCAAAACGATAAGTTGTAGAGACATGAAACCAACTGCATTAGATTCCTTGACCTTAGACATTGAAGTTTATGTCAAGGTCAAATCAAGGTCATTCCAAATATAAGAAAGAACAATGATGTTTACATGACGCAAAAATTGAGAACTTAACATTTCTTGTTAAGTTCTTGTTTATATCTGATCACGTGTAACATATCGCAATTAATGCTAAAAAGTGATGTTTGAGTGATAGTAACGCCAGTTCCGACGTTCGTCTTTGGTAGACGACGTCAAAAACGTAAATATCTCGCTCGCGTTATATAAGGTCATAAAAAACTTATACAGGTCTATTCCAAAGAGACTTAGGGCTGTTATAAAGGCAAAGGGGTATATTACGAAATATTAATGAGGTAAGACATATTCCATTTCTTTCTTATGAAAAATAACGAACGAAATGTCAGGTGTCAAAACATTTTATTGAGACGGCCGCCATGTTGCGTACTGTATTATGACCAGGTACTATAGATTCATCCAGAGATATTTTAAGAATTTCATTTGCAATTAAGTTCACATTTTGTCATTTTGGCCATGGCCGAGATGGGAGGGGGATGACAGGCTTTTACATGTGTAATGCATATCATATCATTAAACTGCCCGCATGGGACATCATCATGTGCATAAAACAACTAATTATTATTTAAACTCCTTCCAGGAGCTTGAGCTATAAATTATTTTCTTATCGCTCTCTCTATTTTCTACGAAAGCCTATTAGGATCAAACTAGGGTAAAAAAAATTTTCAAGGCGTTATAACGCGAAAAAAGGCGTAATAACGCCTTTTGAAAAGGCGTTTTACGCAAAAAAGGCGTTATAACGCGAAAAAGGCGTAATTAATTACACCTTTCCAAAAGGCGTTATTTCGCGTTATAACGCGTTTTAGAAAGGCGTAATTACGCCTTTATTTGCGTTATTACGCCTTTTTCTACGTAAAACGCCTTTTCAAAAGGCGTTATTACGCCTTTTTTCGCGTTATAACGCCTTTTGAAAAGGCGTTATAACGCCTTGAAATTTTTTTTTACCCTAGTTTGATCCTAATAGGCTTTCTTACTAATAGGCTTTCGTAGAAAATAAAATGCAGAAAGATTGAAAACTCGAGTTTCCGAGGGTGGTTGGGGTGTTTTCCAAGGTTTATTTTTTGTTATTCTACATATAAACTTTAAAACGCTGAAAATGCAAGGGGGGGGGGGGCATCCGAGCCCCTCGAACATCGTGATGAGGTGGATCTAAGTTAAACGTGTATAAAGGTGTTTGATGGTATAGTTCACACCCCTGGCATTTGAATAAAACCAATTATTGAAATATCTGACATATATATACATGTGTATCAGGGTAATAAACTTATGTGCACAGTGCTCGTAATGTACACCTGTGATTCAAAATTCCCCAAGTGTAGTGGGCTACATGCAGGGGCATAGCTGCCTATACGCAAGTGCGTACACACCATTTTCAAAAAAAAAAGGGGGGGAGAGAGAGAGAGAGAGAGAGAGGGATTATACGAGGAAAAAAATTAGGTACCATCCAAAAAATATTCGTGTTTCAAACTACTTTGTGTCATACTTTTTCGATATGAATTTTATATTATCACGACTATACGTATAATAAAATCTGAAATCCTTTATTTAATCATTGCCAAATCCAAATAAATAATTCATTAATTTGTAATTGTTCTTTGATACATAGATAACTTTTTAAAAAGATCTTTGAGAAATTTAATCTTAAACAATTTGTTGAATGGTATGATCTACTAGTATATAATTTAAAATACGATATTTTTTGCCCGTCAATAATTATGATAACATTTAGTAGACCTGTTTTTGAACTTAAAAAAGAGTATATCATGCCAATATATCGGTTGAGTATGCCTGCACTACATGTACTATAAGTTTCCATGGAAGTATTAACGTTGCGTTAAAACAAATAATATAACTAATATAAAATTAAAACCAAAAGCTAAATGGCATGATTTTTATTTTGTATGAAAATGAATGAAATATTTAGTCAAACTCAGAAGCTTCTTTGCCCTCACCAGCAAACACGTAGTGTCCGGGGGTGGCCTGCTCCCCACTTATTTCTAAACTTAACCCTTTACTATTGAAAATGTTTATTGAAAGGGTGCCCCCCCCCCTTTTTTGTTGTAGCATAGTAAAATCATGGTAATTTGGTAATGTATTAATAAAATTTTGATTTTTGAAATTTGAAATTAACGTACCTCTCCCAGTTATATGATTTATCTTTTTTTTTTTTATTTTTGTTTGTAATAGTTCCTGATAACTGTTGAGTTGTTTTTTTTTAACTGTGAGTTTTGCAAAGTACAGCGGTAATTGATTGATTGATTGATTTTTTAACGCCGAGTCGGCAATATTTCAGCCATATTACAGCGGTGAAGTAAATTCGGAAACGCGGGATGATTCGAGACACCGTAAATGACTTTACATCATGACTTTTTTTTAAAAAACCATAAGGACTTCCATCATCGATCATTGAATGCATGATTACATAAAATATTACTTGAAAAGTTTATTTAGCATTTATCAGGTCAACATCACATACACATTTATACATGTATACTGTACGTAGCGTATTCTGAACACTGAAATTTTCCTCCTTTATTTTAATGGATTTTACAAACTATAGATTGAACTATAAACAATAGAAAAATAAATAAAAAATATGCTACAAATGTCAACTTTATATTTTTTACTAATAAAAATATTCGAATTTTTATCCTGTATGAATTTCTTTGTGTTTATTATTCGTGTCCTACGCAAATATGCTGTGTAAAATCATGAACTTTAACCTTGCATTTGTATTTCCGGACTCACTTTTATTAAAAATGAATACTGTTCCCACACAATAACCGACACGAATTTAATAATGGAAGGCGGTTTTTAGCTAACAATTTTATACACAAAATATAGAAGTGGTTAATGCATGAGAAAATATTTAATTTAATCAAAGTTTACTGATTTTCCATGAAAAATAAACGGATTTGGCTTAGCGGTTAGTATTTGGCGTGGTTTTATGACGTCACTATTGCAAATGACGTCATTTTTATACAAGTTGACATTAGCTTTGATCTTATTGTAAACGAAACATAAAGGACTTGTTCAAAAAACCGTAGTTGAAAAATCATAAAAATTCTCGGCCGTATATAGCCAATAACGTACTTTGTTCTTAAGCTCTTTTTATAGCTTTTTTGTCTTTCAACATATACTGTATATCTTTGGGTCTTTAAGATGTACTCTTAAAACTGTTTCAAAGAGTTCAATCTTATCCCCTAAGCTTAACCCCTTTAAAAGTTATTGCCCATTGTGCGATGAACCTTGTTATTGCTACTCCTCAGAAACCGTAAACCGTAGAGACACGAAACATTCACTAATGTCTTTAGGGTCTTTAGACACAACTTCAATTTCTTCAGTGCAAGGGATCTGATGACCCCTTAAATGAGTTATCGCCCTTTAACTTCTTTGCGCTTACTATTAACCCTTATAACTTTAAATGTATAAGTGAAAGAGGCATGGGGTGAATTGCAATGTGACCCTTGACCTATGACCTTGAAAATTGAATGAAGGTCAAGGTCAAGGTCATTTCAAAATTATCAAAATTTTCATTTTTTCTATCTTTCAAGTCATATCTGAATTCTTTTGCATGAAAATTAACTTTAGAGAGTAAAATATAGAAAATTTAAGAAATTTAAAGAAGGTGGAAAGACCTTTAATTGTTCGAGAACAATTAGTCTACTAGTTTTCATTTGTATTGTGAAATATATGGAGATAACGAACAGTATTCAAGCTCAAAATTCCATTAAACAATACAAAATAGGAGCAGAGCGAAAACAGGCCTTCCAAACATCAGAGGTGGGATCAGGTGCCATGGAGGAGTGAGCATCCCCTGCCGACCGGTCACACCCGCCGTGTGCTCCTTGTCATGATCGGGAAATAACGGAAAAATCCGTCGACAATTCAGTGTGTAAATAATGGCCTAACAATTAGTATGAAAAACGTCAGTCAGCATATGACTCAATGATAAATTGTATTTGCTGACAAGGTCATTGTATTGACCATAGAACTTACGAAATGATGACTTTAAACGAGACAGCTGATATTCTTGTTTCATCAACTTATTTGTCAATAATTTACCTCGTTTTAGAAATTGAACATACGTAGAGCATGCTCTTGCGTATCGAATCAACTGAGAGATATATACCCCGTATGCAGGTGATGAAGGTATATTGCTGCATAAGTAAGGGAAGTTGACGATTGAAAAGTTAAAGTCATCACGTTTATCATAAAGTTTGGTTGTTAGATTACCATTAACGTCTTTTTCAAGTAAAATATTCAAATATGAAACAGATGTGTCAGACTCTGTGGTATCTTTTATCTCAAGTTCACCAGGATATATCGTATCGACATAAGAATGGAAATAGCCATTGTTAATTGACAATACGTCGTCGATATATCTAAATGTCGAGTTGAAGTATAATATTTTATTAATTTTGTATTAATATTGTATAATTTATATCTAAAAAATTTCATTTGTATTGTATAATTTTCCATTTGTATTGTATAATTTTCATATGTATTGTATAATTTTTCCATTTGTGTTGTATAATTTTCCATTTGTATTGTACAATTTTCATTTGAATTCTAAAAAAAATTCATTTGTATTGTATAATTTTCCATTTGTATTGTATAATTTTCCATTTGTATTCTTTAAATCTCCATTTGTCAGTTTTAGATATTTTTTATATTCCCAACAATCAAAATGAATTTGAATTACCATACCTTTACTGAATCCTAAACTTCATAAAAATCCTTACAAACAAAGATACATAGCTTGTTCTACCAAACCTCTTTCTTTACTCTTCACTAAAATATTTTCTGTAATGAAGGAGAAACTTTAGGAGTACTGTACAACAGTATATTCGAGAAGTGGTGTAAATCAGATGTGGAAACTTCAAAACTCCAAAGAACTTTTAGAAAATTTGAAATCACAAAATTTTACTAAATTCAATAACATCAAAATGTTGACTCTTCAACACTTTATATAACCATTCCCTATGATAAATTGAAGTGCTGGCTTTTGGACATCATAGACAGCCGTTTTTTCAATAAAAATGGAACTTGTAAATACACATACCTTGTAATTGGTCATTTGCAGGATCATTTTGTTAAAAAGCAGTCTGATTGTCCACACAAGTATTCTGAAGATGATATTAAAAAGATGCTTGTCTATTTGAGTTTCTGATTGACAATATGTATGTAGTTTTTAGAAATCATGTCTTCCAACAATCTGTAGGAATTCCCAAGGGTATCAATTGCGCCCCCTTATTAGCAGACCTATTTTTGTATTCATGTGAAGCAGAATTTATTCAAAAACTTCTACATAAGAAAAAGAAAACACTTGCTGTGGTCTTCAACTCGACATTTCGATATATCGACGACGTTTTATCAATTAACCATAGTTACTTTCATTCATATGTCGACTCGATATATCCCGGTGAGCTTGAAATAAAAGATACCATAGATTCTGACAAATATGTTTCATATTTAGATATTTTACTAGAAAAAGACGTTAATGGTAACCTAACAATAAAGCTTTATGATAAACTTTTCAATCGTCAACTTCCCCTACTTATGTAGCAATATACCCTTATCGCCTTCATATGGGGTTAATGTCTCTCAGTTGATTCGATACGCAAGAGCATGTTATACGTATGAACAATTTCTAAAACGAGGCAAGGTATTGATAAACAAGTTTATAAAACACGGATATCAACAGTCTCGTATCGCAAGTTTTATGGTCGATACAATGACCTTGTCAGCACATAAAACCTATCATTGAGTCAAATTCTGACTGATGTTTTTCATACTAATTGTTAGGTTATTATTATTTATACACTGACCTATCTACGGATTTTTCCGGTTTTTTCCCCGATTATGACAGGGAGAACAAGGCGGATGTAACCGGTGCACAGGGGATGCTCTCTCCTCCATGGCACCTGATCCAACCTCTAAATTTTGAGGTCCATGTTTGCTCTCCTCCAAATTTGTATCTTTTCATTGGACTTTCATGATTGAATACTGTTCATTATCTTCATATTTCATTGTATACTATAATTTTCCATTCGCACTGTATAATTTTAATTTACAATACAAATGGAAAAGTATACAATACAAATGAGAAATCATACAAAACAAATGGAAAATTATACAATACAAATTGAAAATTATAAATACAAATGGAGAATTATACAATATAAATGGAAAATTATGCAATGCAAATAAAAATTATACAATATAAATAAAAAAATATACAATACAGATAAAAAACTTTTACAATACAATGGAGAATTATTGAATACCAATATAGAATGTACAATGCAAATGAAAAAGTATGAAAAAGTATAGAATAAAATAAAGGTTTTACAATGCAAATGTAAACTTATAGAATACAAATGGAAAATTTTACAATAAAAACGGAAAATTATACAATACAAATGCAAAAGATCGAATATTACAATGTTTGACTTGCCATACACTTGTAAACAATATCAGTTTTCTTCTCCATATGTGTGTTAGTTGAAAAGAGATATTGAAATAAGTTGTTCCCAATATGTAAAAATGACTAGATAGCATAAACACAATGAGGAAAGTCAAATGCATGTAGCATGGGGACTTATTAACAACTTCCTGTTTTAAGGGAAAAAGAACACTATTTTGTGTTGGGTGATACCACAGTGAAATTTAAATAAAATTTTAAGGTATTTATGGAATGGTCTTTCATTTTGATGAATATGATTTATGATAATCTTTGAAATACATTTTGTTTAACAGGTATGAATGTAGCCACAGCTAAAAGAATAGCATTATGTTTTTGATCAATTACCTACCGGTGTGTCATTTTATTATTTTGCACTTTAATTCATTCTTAAAATTAAATTTGATTTTAGTTGAAGAAAGCAACAGGTAAGTACAGTTTTCAAATTTTAATGTTACTTAGTAGAGCATGATGCTCCATTCAGTTTTAAGATTGCCTATATTAAGGTCTTTCGTCTCCAGCGGAATACCTTATTGTTCGGTTTCTTTTTCCTTTTTATTTCTTTTATTAAGGTCTTTCGTCTCTACCGAAGACCTTGTTATTCTATTGTTTCTTTTGCTCTTTTATTATTGAAGTCTTCCCTCTTCAGCGGAAGAGCTTCTTCTTTTCTTAGGTTTCTTTTCCACTATTTTTATTAAGGTCTCCGACCTCTTTCGGAAGATCTTATTTTATTGTTTCCCTTCTGTTCTCTACTTTTATTCCATTTTCATAGTACACGCGATTTCTCGGAAACTAGTCGATCGATTACAAAGACTTTTTCAGAGGTGATTTATTATTTTCATAAACCAGCGTTAAAGTTAGAAAAGCCCAGATTAAGGTTGGCATTGCCAACTTTAAAGTTGGAAAAACCAAATTTAAGGTTAGATAATTAACTTTTCAGTTTGAAAAACCAAGACTTAAGTTCGAAATACTAACTTTAAAGTTTGAATTACCAACTTAAATGTTGGAAAAGACAATTTTAATGTTGGAATTACGAACATTAAAGTTGGAAAGAGCACCTTTTATTTTGAAAATTAAAGCCACGATTAAAGTTGAAAAAACCATCTTTATTGTTGGAAAAGCCAACTTAAAGTTGGAATAACCAAAAATATATAAAGTGGTACTAATATGCTTCTGTAATTGAATGATATTTAATAAAACTGAATTAATGGTTACAACTTTGTAGAAGGAATTTGGTACCACTTATATTTATACGTCTAGTAAGGCCCTGTAAAAGCAAGAATTAACCACTTTTAGCTCACCTGAGCAAAAGGCTCAAGTGAGCTTTTCTGATCAAAAGTTGTCCGTTGTCGTTGGCGTTGGCGTCGTTGTTGTTGTTGTCGTAAACTTTTCATATTTTCATATTTTCATTTTCTTCTCCAGAACTACTGGTCCAATTTCAACCAAACTTGGCACAGAGTATCCATGGGTAAAGGGGATTCAAGTTTGCTCAAATGAAGGACCACGCCTTCTTCCAAAGGGAGATAATTGCGATTTCATGAAAATTTTTTAGCATCTTTCAAAAATCTTCTTCTCAAGAACCACTGTGTTAGAAAATATGAAACTTATTTGGAAGCATCCTCAGGTAGTGTAGATTCAAGTTTGTTCAAATCATGACCCCCAGGGTTAGGTGGGGCCACAGTGGGCGATCAAAGTTTTATATAGGAATACATAGGAAAATCTTTAAAAATCCTCTCAAGAACAGCAAAGCCTTGATTGGTCATATTTATATGGAAGCATCCTCAGGTACTGAAGATTTTAGTTTGTTCAAATCATGACCTCCGGGGGTAGGGTGGGACCACAGTGGGCAATCAATGTTTTATATAGGAATACATAGGGAACATCTTTAAAAACTTTCTTCTCAAGAACAGCAAAGCCTTGATTGGTCATATTTACATGGAAGCATCCTCAGGTAGTGTAGATTCAAGTTTTTTTTTTCAAATAATGACCCCCATGAGTAGGGTGGGGCCACAGTGATATCAAAGTTTTACATAGGAATACATAGGGAAAATCTTTAAAAATCTTCTTTTCAAGAACAGCAAAGTCTTGATCGGTCATATTGATATGGAAGCATCCTCAGATAGTGTAGATTCAAGTTTGTTCAAATCATGACCCCTGGGGATAGGGTGGGGTCACAGTGGGCGATCAAAGTTTTACATAGGAATATATAGGAGAAATCTTAAAAAATCTTCTTCTCAAGAACAGCAAAGCCATGATTGGTCATATTTATATGGAAGCATCCTCAGATAGTGTAGATTCAAGTTTGATCAAATCATGACCCTCAGGGGTAGGAAGGGGCCACAATGAAAGTTTAAACTTGTAAGAAAAATGTCACAGTAAGTCAGAAAAAAAAAATTAAAAAAAATGTAAGCATACTTAGTTAGTGTAGATTCAATTTTGTTCAAATCATACCCCCTCCCTTTAAGGGGTAGGTCGGGACCACTTATGCATTTAAGCATTGCAATACTAAACTAATTTTTGCGTTTTTCCTAGCCGCAGTGTTCAGGTGAGCGATGTGGCCCCTGGGCCTCTTGTTATTGAATGTGTTTCAAAATCTTTTCCCCTAAAGTCGTCTGTAGATTGGTAAAAATAAATAAATAAATAAATAAATAAATAAATAGATACCCCCCTCCCCCCGAAAATAAAATAAAAAAAAAGAAGCCTTTTAACAATTTCCAAACTAATTTATTTTTTACTCTTAAGTACTTCAGTATGAAATATTATTTGTTTATATTCCAAATTGATACTTAAATAAGTTAAAAAGCAGTTATGCTTTATACATATAATCCATTTTTTCTAAGTATTAGACTGACCGTCTATTAAAAATAATTAATAGGATATATCAGATAGTGATATTTCTAAAATGATAAAATTTAACATTTCATTTTTAAAAAAAAATCTCATTTCTAATGTTCAAACAATAACAAAAAAAAAAAAAAAAAAAAAAAAAAAAAAAAAAAAATCAAATTCTTGAAAATTTGGGTCGGTCGGTCTTGAAAAACAGCTAATAAAACTTGGCCATTAGAAAGGAGAAAAATATCTAATTAAATCTAAATAGCTGGAAAATGCACCATTTTGAGCCAAAATAATAATGAAAAATCTGGGGAGGCCCTCCTCCTTTCCTAAAGGAGAGTCAGTTAATGATTCAATTCCACGAGAGTTTCGGGGTAGTAGGCATATCACATCTTTTGGATGACTTCTTCGTGGGTAAACAAAATACTAGTGTTTGTGCACATGTGCACACTCGTTAGATCAGTTTTTGAAATTATGTAACGATATTGGTGTACCTATTAAGGATGAAAAAACTCAGTTACCAACGAATATTATTACAATTTATGGAATAGAAATTGATTCCGTTTTAATGGTTGCACGTTTTCCAGAGGATAAAATTGCTAAAATATCTTGTCTTTTGCATACCTTTAGGAGGAAACGCAGTATTTCTTTGCAAGAGCTCCAGTCATTGATTGGTTTATTAAATTTTGCCTGTAGTGTTATTATTCCAGGCAGGGCTTTCCTACGTAGATTGATAGATCTAACAATCAGTCATTCTTGTCCTTCTTACCGCATTACGCTCAATACTGAAGCTAGGTCAGACTTGCATGCGTGGTCTACATTCATTGATAATTTCAACGGGAAGTCCTGCTTTTTATTTGGTAGATGGATTTCATCAGATACAATTAAATTATATTCTGATGCTGCAGGTGTGCATTGAGGTTATGCAGCTATTTCTGGTAGCAAATGGTTAACTGGTGAGTGGTCAAACGATATGGTGTCATGGCATATTACTGCCAAAGAATTGTTTCCTATAGTGTTAGCTTTAGAATTGTGGGGACATTATTTAAAAAAACGATAGAATATTATTCTTTACGGATAATGCTGCGGTTGTCCATATCAATAAAACTTCATCAAAGAATAAAATAGTCACGAAATTGGTCAGGCGTTTGGTCCCAGCCGCATTAAAATATAACATCTTTTTCCGAGCTAAACATATCAAAGGCAAACATGACATAATTTGTGATATGCTTTCTCGCTTTCTTTTTCAGAAAGCTCACAAATTGGCACCATGGTTGGCCCCTTGTCCAACCAATATTCCAGATCACTTCTTCATAGTTTAGTTACATCCCTGTTAAATGCATCATTGTCATCTGCCACAGCTGCATCGTGTAACAGATTTATTCAAAACTCTATGCAGTTTTGTAACATTTATTTTCCTGAGAGTCAGGCGTTTCCATCTTCCCATGTTATGTTGACTCAATATATAGCCTATTTGTTTTTGAAAGGTTATAGCCCATCCACAATATCAACACACATGTCGGCAATTAGTTTTGTCCACTAGGCTAACAGTCTTATCGACCCTACTAACAAATTTTTGATAAAAAAAATTTTGAAAGGTGTGCACAATATTAGGGGTTAGGTGGATTGCAGATTACCAATAACAAAAGACATTTTAACAAGATTGATTTCATCAATTCCATATGTCGCGTCAAACTGCGATAACCAATTGCTAATAACTGCAATGTTTCTGTTGGCTTTTTACGCATTTTTAAGAGTAGGCGGGATTACTGTCAAGTCGTCATCGGAGTCCTCTGCTTTTTACAATTCGAAAATCTGTTCTTTGAATGGGATAACTCATCATTATTGGGAATGTCAATAATTCTTATTCACTATAAACATAGTGACCTTCACCCTAAAACTATTTTTATCCCAAGGCAATGTAATAACCATGCAGGCTTGCCAAGTTTATGCACTTTACAAATACGTGAAAGCATTACACTAAAGGTTCCCTGTTTCAATTTAAATGCGGATCTCCTATTTCACGTTCGTTCTTCAACTCGGTTCTCGGATCAGCTGTTTCAATTATAGGTCTTGATAATAGATTTTATAAAGGTCATAGTTTTCGTATAGGAGCAGCCACGTCTGCGGCAGCAAGGGGAGTCCCGTTAAGTGCATGTCATTCAGAATATGGGAAGATGGAAATCAGATGCATTTCTAAAGTACATTCGCATGCATAATTTTTGAAATACAACAGAGACATTTTTTTTTAAATTTCTGATTATCCGTTTCCCTAGTATTTGGGTTAGCATTGCCTACCAGCGGGGACCATAAATTAGTTTGCTGGGTCAGCACTGCCTGCCATTTTTAACACTAGCTATGTATTTAATATGTTTATATTCGGTTTAAGGCTGGGTCAGCACTGCCTGCAAGCAACGATTTTCTTACTTTACATTATTAACTTTATGTAAGGCTAGGCCAGCATTGTCTGTCAGCAGAGAAGTTTGTAGATGTACCTTTACCCTTCTTTGGTCAATATCGATTTACATCAGCAATTTTGAACATGTGGAGAAATGTTGATCTTTGTAATCTGGGACAGCATTGCCTGCCAGCAGTAAAATACATAAATATATTTCCTGGTGTGTATACCTATTAGGTGGCATTAAAAATTGCCTCTAAATGATTAATATGATGTTTTACTTGTAGGTGTACATTTATCACAGGTTGGCTCAGTTTAAAACTCGTACATGCATTTTGAGCTTTAGGTATGAAAATGTTTAATTAGTTATGAAAGGTATTTGCGCTGGAATTATTCTGCATTTCGCTTTTTCTGTACAATTCTTTTTTAGCTACATTGTTATTTTATTCTATTTTAATTTTTATTTTATTTGACTCGTCATGTCTGCCAGAGTCCTTGGGTGGGGGATCCCCTCTTGCAGAGGTGATGGGTGGCAACATTATTTATCCCCACCTTTGCGATTCTATGTCATTTATTCAATCATATCAAATGATGCATTTTCTAAATGCTAATTATATACTATTCAATAATTTGAGTAATGTACTTTTGTGAATAAATGACCTTTTCACACAATATGGGTCTATGTTTATTTACGCGAAACAAGCTCGGACTCTGGCTGTTTATAATGTAGAAGTACATTGGTTGGCATAAAATTGATTTTATGAACAATATAAAATAATTTCTGACAACAAGATTATATATAAGATTTTTATTGTATTTTTGTCATTTGTTTATTCAACTTAAGCATCTAGAGTTTACGCGTACTTAATTACCGCAAATAAAACATGACTCAATGCGAGTAAATTTAAGCTGTCAGTCGCAGTTAACTCTGCATCATTCTGCAAACCTAGGAATGCGCGCTTTTAATTGGTTTTTTTTGTAGAAGTCGCCCTGGGTTTTTCCAGGGGTCTGCGTCGTTCGCGGCATTCCTTGATGAGGCTGCTCGCTGCAAGGACGATTTAAATCCCACCCACTGACCTCCCTCATTTTCTGTCAGAAACTCTAGAAGCATTTGTTCTTAGGTGGTAACATTATTTATCCCCACCTTTGCGAATCTATGTCATTTATTTAATCATATCAAATGATGCATTTTCTAAATGCTAATTACATACTATTCAATAATTTGAGTAATGTACTTTTGTGAATAAATGACCTTTTCACACAATATGGGTCTTATGTCTATTTCACGCAAAACAAGCACGGACTCTGGCTGTTTATAATGTAGAAGTACATTGGTTGGCATAAACATTTTTAAAGATTTCTAACTATATGTCTCTACGGAGAATACTCATCCCATAATGGTCCACCCTACCCCTACCACTATGACCTGCACAAACTAGAAACTGCACTGTCTGAGGATTCGCGCACATTATCATAGCTACTCGGAGCCCTGCTGGTCTTTCGAAAAGTTTTAAATATTTTCCTACAAATCCCCCTGTATAACATTGATCCCCTATGAAAGCCAAACCTATCACCGGCGGCTATGGTTTGAACAAACTTAAAAATACACAATGTAATAAAGCTTTCATTCTTTATTTATAATTTTTCTAGCTCAGTGGTTGTTGAGAGATTTTTTTGTGACTTCACACTATAATTGCCTTTTCTTGATCATTTCCCTTCGTAATTTATCTAAATGAGAAATTTGATAGGAATAATAATGCTAGTAGGGGAGCATCCAATTTTAATTATCATGTTCCCAGGGTTGGAGCATACAATAGTTCAAATTTTTATTATCATGTCATTTTAAACTGGAATTCTCTTCCTCTGGAAGTAAAAACTATAGCTAGTTGACCTAGTTTTAAATCTGCTGTCCAGTTGCATACACAAGAAGCTCGAAGGAGGGAAGAGAGTGTTTATATATAATATTTTTATGAGGTTATGTTAAATTTTAAAAATACTTCGTATTAACTTGAAAATTTAAACTAAGTACATATAAATTTAGTTTTACTTTATTCAGACTATGAAAATCATGTAATGTTCAATTTTATTATTGTCTATGCTGTCTTAGTCATATATAATCAACTTGTAACATCTTAGGACCCCATTGGAAATAAGCAGCTTTTATATATTGCTTTCATGGGTTATCCTAGGCAAAGATTGATTAAATATATGTTAATTTGTATTACATGTGACAAGATCTCGCTCAGAGATCAGAATATATCTGTGATAATGATAACTGTGATAATACTAGGGGTGATATTGTATAACTGTGATAGATATGTGCCAAAACTCTTTATCGATCCCAAATTGATATTATTAATGTAATGTATTATGATTGTAATGTATTTGATTCTTTGCCTGAACAACAACAACAACAACATCAATAATAATAATAATAATAATAATAATAATAATAATAATAATAATAATAATAATAATAATTTGCCTGAATAAATATAATAATAATAGTAATAATAATAAAGTAAGTTGAATGATCTTTCTATTTAACAAAATGAAAACCCTTCACCCAAGGATACAATGTGTTAAAATTTGCCCATCGGTCTGGAAAAGAAAAAGGATAAAGAATTCAAAAATCCTGCCAACAATACGAATTGTAACCATGGCAAAAACACGGATCCATAGAAATATTTAATGACGTTTGTAAACATAAGGTGTTTGAAAAATATCGTAATTAAATCGTAAAGTACACATGGAGAAATAAAATAAGATTTGGTTTATTATATGATGTAGCACCGGTCTTACTATATGGCTCTGAAGTATGGGGCTATGAGAATCTTGATATTATTGAGCGTTTGCAATTGAAGTTTTTAAAGCATGTATTTAATCTGAAAAGTTCAACGCCAGATCAATTTATTCAAAAGTGGTCTAGTGATGTAAAAAATTCTTCAAAAGGACAGATCTACAGAATCTTTAAACATAATTTTAAACATGATTTTGGATTTGAAAATTATATTGATAAGTTATCTATTATTTATTTTAGTTATCTATAAAATTTCGTACCGCAAATTATCATCTACCAGTAGAGACTGGAAGATGGTATGGTATACCACTGTATGATTGAATATGTACACTTTGGAATAATACTCAAGCTAAAATGAATTTCATTATATCTTAGATGTAAAATTTTAGTTAATGTAAGAAAAATTTACTTCGGCAATTATTCTTGACCGAATGTTATTAAATTTATGAAACTAATGTCAACTCAAAACGAAAAAATGCTGAAAAACTATGTATGTTTATCCTAAAAAAAAAAAAATGCTGTCTGTCCTCCCTGATATATTTTCCCCTCTCTTATCTATTTATTTTTTCAATCTCCTGTCATGCTATTTGTTTTGTATACATGTATGTACTTCTAATCAGTTTTTATATAATGTATATATGTTAATAATGTAATTTATGTACCAATATTTGGTTTGGGTGAATAAACTGACCTTAAACTTGATACGAAAAATAACCAAAGATTTCATTTTACCATTCAGCATTTTTTTTTTTATCTCCCAGCAAAATAACATTCAAAACATATGAAGCTCAATTATTTAAATAACCCCATAAATCTCTAAAAAGCAAGACTATTTCCTTGTAATTACTTTTTAGATTATTAAAAATATTTTTTTAGTGTTGACATTCAATCAAATTACAAATACATGGATAAATCGAAACACTGCAATGGCTAAAGCATGTACCATTTTTTACTTCTTGTGAACTAAGATATATGTCTGTAGCTATAATGAAAATTAACATAAATTGAATAGAATAACTGAATTTTTAATGGTGGGTTGCTGCATAGGGCATATAGGTATTGACTTGGAATCATCCTTTCAGAAAAATGGAATCCATAATGTTCCAGTGACGAACTTTTATATTAAGAAAAATTCTTAAAGATTCAGTAGCAAAATGTTCAAGAGAATTTGTTTGAACCGTACATTTAGAAAAAGTAGGCTGTCGCGCCGTGAATCGAACACAGGACCTTTCGATCACGGAGCGAGCGCTCTACCGACTGAGCTTCCGTGACGGTAGGTCATCTAGAGATAAGAAAAGTATGTTATACATATTACATATTAAAGAAGCACAGTTTTCACATACGCTTCCATTTCATCGTTTTTTTTTTCAGTGTAGTGACCATGCATACTTTAAAAATGAATTTCTTTGCGAGGACAAAAGGAAAAATCATGGGTTTTTTGTGATAAGAAGCTCTTTAATAGAACTTTTCAACTGTGAAAAAATAAAATAAATACTTCTACTTTTATTATGATATACTGTATGTCGCATTATATTTTGAAAGACCCTCGTAAACAAGATGGGTTTCAGTCATTACTTAATTCCTGGGAATCTCATAAAGAGTGAATTGAAAGAGAGGGTGTGGATTTTTAAGAATCTATGACGTTGTCGGACGTTTCGAAACTCAACCACGGCAACACCTGGTGATCGTATGTCTCTTGTATTTAATGATAATTTGGTAAATTATCAACATATCAGGCTAAAATTCTCAACACTTCTTAAGTATTTGTTGTTTTATGTAAACTAAAACTTTTGTGAGCATCGACTACATATTTTTAATTTTATTTCATCAGACCACGAACTTCTTGATAACCCCTCGTATTTCCTTATTTGATGCGATTTTATGTATGAAAATGCTAAATCAATCCTTATTATAAGAATTTTAGGAAATTCTGTTTTCTTTCATTTGAGAAATAATAAACATGATTATTACGATTATCGCTACTCTGTACGGTCTACCCAATCAATCTCACTCAAATATAAATAATTTAGAATCTACTTTTTAGAAAAGCTTAAAACTGTTTATGTATACGATTAGACTGGTTTTTAGGATATGCAAAATATAAGGTTTAAAATTATGGTTTTCGTTCGACGGGACTCAAGATTAAAAAAAACCAAACTTTTTTTTGGTTGGTTGGTTGGTTGGATTGTCATAAAGATGTGCAATGAAGTTTAGAGCAGTTGTTTTCTGTCTGACCCAATCCACATCTGATTTACACAATATCTAGAATATGCTGTAGCACAGTACGTCTGAGGTTTCTCCTAGCTTTGGGAATAAAAAAAAATTACAAGAACTCATTGTTGTTTATATGCCAGTCCTATCAATAAGATCGGAAACATCATTGAGACTCGTTCTGCAAAAACGATTTCTTTTGAGAATGAAGGTTCAGTTGGGATACAGCCAGTTTGTGAAAAAACTACAAACGCATACGAATGCTCAAAATGTAAATATTTTAAAAGGACTTTTAAAAGACATTTTCTAAGGATTGCATGTTCTAGTTTAAAGTCCCATGGATATATTTAATTTCTCAAAGATGCCTTCCATTCGGTTTTCTAAAGTTAACTTGATTTCAGTTTTTTTTTTAATCTAATGTTATTAATACTAAAGTAAAGTTCTATAACGTCCATATTTGGTTTTACTATCTTTGTCTTGCATTGATTTTAAAACTTATTTTTCATTCCTTAGTTGTTTTTTTTTTAAGTTTTGATTTCCTTCATATATTTATATAAGCATAAAGCTATTGTTAAGCGCCTAAGGGTAGTTTTATTTTTTATTGTTTACACTTTATGGCGTTGTACAAATGTTTTATTTATATTTTATATTGCTATCGTTTTAGTAAATATACAGCAAAGGTCCGAATGTTGATACTTTTCTATTAACACAATCAATTCTGACATTTGATAATCTAGAAAATCCTAAGAATTTCAATAAAATTTTCTAAATTAAAAAGAAAAAATAACAATCCAAAAATATTTTTGATTCTTTAAATTTTATTCAAGGATGGATCACACAGTATTGTATGAAAATGATGACTGTTTCTTTTCACACTTCCACAACACGCGGAGTTTTTCCATTTCTGTGTGTCTTGTTGATTCTATTTAAATAAATAAATAAATAAATATATATATATATATATATATATATATATATATATATATATATATATATATATATATATATATATATATATATATATATATATATAATTATATATATATATAATTATATATATATATATATATATATATATATATATATATATATATATATATATATATATATATATTATATATATACATATATCTCCAATGAAAAAAATCAAGAATCACAGGAAATCAAAAGAAAAAAGTTAAGATGTCATAAAAACAAAAGGAAAAAGAGAAACAAAAGCAACTAGCACTACTACTAAACTACGAAACTCTAAATATTTACAGTGTTACATTTTTAATTTGAAGTTTATAAACAGTTGTGAAGAAAGAAATCCGGAGCGCTATGAATTGCACATCCGTCTCGCTTTATCTGATTGGTTAACAGTGATGCAGTTTAAATCTTTGACCAATCAGATAAAGCGAGATGGATGTGCGAACTCCAAAACCTCCTTCAAAGCTGTCAATGGAGAAAATTTTATGTGTCCGATTAATAAATTGTCCGATTACGACATATAAAACACTAATGATGGGATTTAGGTTAAAGAGATTAGTAGAAGAACATCTCCTTGACATAGTGCGTGCAAAATTATGATAGGTAACACTGTTATTACCTTGGAAATATGTTTCGAAGCAGGGAACCCTCCGTTTGTTTACAAATTTTTTCTTACCGTGTGTATTTTTATTATACCGTAGGCCTACAAGGCCATTTTCTGAACGTAAGAAAAGGTACAATCTGCTTGCATAGAACGACAAATGGATGTGATTGTTATGGAAATTTTATATTATTGAGAAATTAAATTATAAGCTCTTACATTTTTTTTTATTAAAAAAAAGGGGGGGGGCTATCGGTCCACACTTCAGGCGGCTGTGGTGGTACTAAACAATACACTTCATTGGTTTTTACCGCATAGAAAATTCTACACGGGAGATCACTCTCAATCAAGCTCCAGACAGCTCAGTATTACTCCACATTATTATTCGTAGGGAAAGTAGTCCCGGAGAGTATGGAGTATGACTCTCAGTCATACTCCATACAGTGTCAATTCTCCGGGACTACTTGGTATGGAGTTGTAGCGTAACGTAATGCTGAGCTGTCTGGAGCTTGGACTCTCATGATCAGTCAGTTTTATAAGTGGAAAAACCCATGAATTACATTTTTTCTCCGGATAATCGTGAGTTGCCATTTTCCATAAATGAATAAAATAAATAATCAGCGTCTTTTAAAAGAAATATATTTTTGATTCAAAATTAGACTTAAAATCTTCTAGTCGACAACACGAAAATGTACATATCATGTAGCTTGAAATGGGAAATATGACGCGCGCTTGACAACGTCCCCAGAAACATTTAGTCAGCATATTTCTGGGTGCAGTTGGGGGGGGGGGCGGTGTTATTGCACAAATTATTGTAGACAATAGAAATTCCTTGATACGCAATAAAAGGAAGAGGAACAACTGATGCCCCCCCCCCTTCTCCCGTTCATACAGACGTGAGATACATAAATGATTTGTATGCAGAACTGGGCATTCAACTTTGCCGAAAATACTTTATAATAAAAAAATATTTTACAATAATGATTTCAAAATTTAATCGGTCATGCAATGCAGCCTGCTAGATTATCCCACAGTCTGGCTATAGTCACAGTAAAATGTGTAATTTCTTTTTCTTTTCTTTTGGCAAAAAAATTACAAACTATTTCATAATTATGTAGTTCATTTTGACGAGGAAGAGTGATATTTTTATAAGAAAGGATTAAATCGAAACCATGATTATACTTTAAATCTGATGTATATGTTTTTAACAACATTGAGTTACCTGTTTTAAGATTTAAAATATTACATGTGTTTTGTTTCTGCAGTAAATATAAATCGAATACAACATTAGACTATATATTACCCTATCCACAAATAAAGGACTAAAAATATTATTATAACATGAAAACAAGTTAATTGTTAAAACTAAAAAGAAGCATATACATACTTTTATTTTTTATCGGTCTTACAGTATTAAACTCTACACTTGGAATAAGAAATTTCTTTAAATATTGTAATAAAAATAGACTATATATAATTATATAAATCACAATTTTGATGTGTACGCATGAATATCACAATAGCATTATAATTTGTTCTTTAGCATAATTTATTAAAATAGAGAATTCATATCTATTGATTTAAAGCAAACACATGACCATAACATTGTCATTGCTACATGTATCTGCCGCGGGCTCTACCTGCGGGTACCTGTCAGGTATACGAATACTTCACGCATCCCATTGTTTTATTGCATATACACACCGGCAGATTTCACACCTTTAATCGTCCTAATTAACACAAAGCAAATGCTGGGGAAAAACAAACACAAGCCTAATAAATGGGACATTTTAAAAAAAAAAATCATTGCCCTAAACGGCATTACTAAAAGCACATTAAACAAGGAGTAGGAACTCCTGCCCTAAGAGATATACATCTATTGTACGAAAAAAAAAAAAAAACACAACAGCTAGGGTAAATCCTTCTTTCTTCATACGATGTAAACAAACTCTCTTTAATTTTATGTGTTTAAGTCAAGATTAAAACATTTTGCACCACTCGGACCTTAAAACTTAGGCCGACCTTTTCTTATACGGACCGGACCTTTTCTTATAAAAGGCGGACCTTATATGTTATCGTATTGGGTACCCCCGGACCTTTAAACGAGGCGGACCAAATATTATGCGACACCGGTCTATCGGGTGTACTCTGGTGAAGTGCGACTTACATAATTGAACGAATTAATTATCGCTAATTAATTACGACCAAGTAGTAAATCGTACACTGTCTTATTCTCTCAGTATAGCGTAACTATACATGATATAAAGAAACTAAAGAAAGATAATACGGAAGGGCAATTTTAAAATATGAATTTGGATATATTATAGTTTTGGAAATCGGATAAAAGAAATAAACAAAAATGTAAGCTATAAATATTTGTGTAGGTTGTTCCAGAATTGCTAATGCGAATTAAAGGTAAAGTTTACACTATATAGAGAGAATGAACTTGTTTGTTACAATTCAAGATTGGGTCTAGTTCACGTTCATCCTGGTGAAGTCATTTAGTTTGTTAATACCATTAGGGTGGAATGATCTCAGCCTGTGCATCCAGAACTTTTCCTTGCCGTTTCTCTGAGCGTCTGTCCATCTTGAATTATGGTCAATAACCACTACAGTCATGCCCTCCCTTTTGTGACCTTCAAGGTTGAAATATTTCCCAACGGGTTCATTTGTTTCTTTTGGTCCTAATGGTAAAACGGTGATTATTGACTCTCCTGCGGAGATCTCCTGTTTCACCAACATACTGTTTGGAGCAAACTTTGCGACTGATGAGATTAATGCAGTTGTCTTTTTGACAGGACATATTCCCTAGTATTTTGTAGCCGCGGCCTGTAACGGGACTGTTAAAGCTGTCTGTGTCAGAGCTGTGCTTACAGAGAAGACATCTTCTGTCAGAGCAAGTTTTAAAGCCCCCGTTAGGTGATGAATTGTCCAATCTGGTTCTTACTACCATGTCGTTTAGGTTCCTCGGGCGTCTGTATGCAGCCAATGGAGGCTCCTTAAAGACATCTGCCATTCGTTTATTTGAGTGGAGAATTGGCAGGTTCTTTTGAAGGATACCGCTGAGGTTCTAAAGGACGGGATGGTATGTGGTTACCAGAGGGACCCTGCCGCTATTGTCTTTCTCCTTGTAGCGTAATAGGTTTTGCTTGTCATGCCCCACCATCTCATCAATAGCAGTTTGTACGGTGCGGGCATTGTAGCCTCTCTTGCATCAGAGGGACTTGAGGAGACCGCTTTGTTCCTGATATAAGGCAGGGGATGAACAGATGCGCCGAATTCTGGTGGCTAGACCCTTAGGCACACCCTTTAATGTGTGTGGGGGATGGACGACAGCTAATTGACATAAGATACAGATGGGAATCTGTGGGTTTCGTGTGGAGACTGAACTCGATTTCACATTAATCAGGGTAGATGTAGTATCTAGGAATATGTTTTTCGAATTAGTTACGTCTACTGTAAATTTGATAGACTGATGTTAGGTGTTGGCAAATGAAACAACACCAAAAACCAATCAAAACTGAACAATTCTCCACTCAAATAAACGAATGGCAGAAGTCTTTAAGGAGACTCCATTGGCTGCATACATACGCCCGAAGAACCTAAAGGACATTGTAATTAGAACCAGATTGGACAATCAATTACCTAACGGGGGCTTTAAAACTACCTCTGACAGAAGATGTCTTCTCTGTAAGCACAGCTCTGACACAGACAGCTTTAACAGGTCGCAGCTACAAATTACTATGGAATTTGTCCTGTCAGAAAGACAACTGCATTTATCTCATCAGTTGCAAAGTTTGCTCCAAACAGTACATTGTACGTCGGTGAAACAGGAGATCACCGCGGGAGAGTCAACAATCACCGTTCTACCATTAGGACCAAAAAACTAATTGAACCCGTTGGGGAACATTTCAACCTTGAAGGTCACAAAAGGGAGGACATGACAGTAGTGGTTATTGACCATAATCCTAGATTAACAGACGCTTAGAAAAAAGACAAGAAACAGTTCTGGATGCACAGGCTGAAGTCATTCCGCCCTAATGGTATTAACAAACTAAATGACTTCACCACATCTGTTTATAAACTTCAAATCAAAAATGTAACACTGAAAATATTTAGTGTTTGGTCGTTGGTAATTTTTAGTGCGTTATATATATATATATATATATATATATATATATATATATATATATATATATATATATATATATATATATATATATATATATATCCAGATACCAATGTTTTAAATTCGATTTACCAGATGCAAATACATGTATTATATTAATTTTGGGACGGAAATGTAATATCAAACTTTTGCTACAGTTAACAATTGAATATGGCACTTTCATCCAGCTTTTATTCGCATGATAGACAAACACAGCAGTTTGAGACTGAGGCGTTATCATTCTGAATCTGTCATCTGTGTAAAAAGGGCACAAAGAAAAAAGGGGGTTGTCGCTTACTTAACTTTTTTTTCTTTTCAAATGAAAACGAATAATTGATGTATACAATAGAAGCAGGGTTCTCCATGAACTGTTTTACTTTGTCGGGTCCGACACAGTAAAATTTTCCCCGACACAGTAACGATTCAAATTTTATGCCTGCAACACAGTAAAAATTTTGCGACACATTAAAATATGTGATAATCAAATATTCAGAACAAAAATTCTCTCGAACTGAGACTTTAATCAAACAAATTTATCGTCTTTCAGTTTTTAAGACAAAGCACTTAATTATCGCCTCATTAAGGCGCTTTGTCTTGCTTCACCTTGCATAATTAATTATCTCCTAGCTAGACCCCCGCTGGACTTTACGCATGAAGAAACAAAGACAAATAATTTGTTTTCACACTTCCATGTAACCGTATAATTGCTAGTTGCATTGTTAAATATATTTCAAAATTTAAAAAAAAATAAAAAAAAATTATTATGAATATATGTCTTTATACTTCAGAACCACATCTCTAGAATCATGTTGGCACTGTGATTCAAACATCGTACCGTAATCATTTCATTGATTGTTGAAGAATTTAAGGGCGCCGCCGAAAAGTATTTTACTATTCTATAAGTTTCTTTTTTAAAATTCTGTAATTCGATCAACTGACAAAAATCACGGAAAATTTACTGTAGATCGATTGTATCGACCAGGATTTCCTCTGCTCTTCAGAGCATATGTAAAACATGAAGTCATATACACAAAAATATCAAGGTTTAATATATACATACAACTTGTAAATATTGATACAAGTATATTATATAAGTTTTTTTTTCTTTTATAAGAATTTAAACGCAAAAATGCGGCGAATATTAGTGGTTCACGTAAAGACTGCAACACAGTAAAATTTCAAATGATGGAGAACCCTGAATAGATGTATTGCAAAGTGTCATCGAAAGATAGTACTATAGTAGCTGTTTGACATAAATCAATCGCTTATATAGTAATCAATAAAACTTAATGTTTGAAAGGCTATCCTGAAAATAGGTTTCTTATATATGTATTTATCAGTCTATACCTTCAGCAATCTCAAGTAGTATTATGAGCAGTCCTTTTGATATCTTCAGCCATTGATTTTAATTTTAGT
Organism: Saccostrea echinata; assembly: GCF_033153115.1. Classification (NCBI taxonomy): domain Eukaryota; kingdom Metazoa; phylum Mollusca; class Bivalvia; order Ostreida; family Ostreidae; genus Saccostrea; species Saccostrea echinata. The sequence goes on along the minus strand of NW_026889806.1, from coordinate 300,775 downwards.
GTATCTACCTAAAAAAATATTTATATTTAAATGCCATTTAAATCATTTATTTCATAAATAAATCCTAAATTAAGTTGAAATGAGAAGCAGCAGTAGTGCAGCAGAGAAACATCAAGGGTTTTTATACTTTCACTACTTTTACATAATAACAAACTTTTAAACTTCTGTATTTGTATTTTGAATGCTTAATTAGAATTAATACTATTCACTGTGGGCATATGAGAAATAGCAAAGAACTGTTTGCGTATTTTGCATTATCTCTAAAACAAATCATGAAATAATTACAATAAATCTTCGTTTCATAAGAATAATTATAATTCAGAATTAATATTTTCAGTATCTTTCATTAAAGTATTAAAAACGTTCATAAACATATATTATTGTTTTTATCTTCAAAATAAAACCTATGTTTTCGTCCGCTTTTCTTTATTATTTTTCTTTAAATTTGCATAGAATTGGTCTCACCTTATGTCGTGAACCGGTTCTTGGCAGACTTTGTACAGGAATAAAAAAGTCGGCACACATGGTCTCATGCACCTGTTAAAACGACATGTTTTCAAATAGAAGAAAAAATTCAATCCTTTTAAATCTGAATATTGCAATGTGTTTTTATGTTTGTTTTTTTTTTGTTTATTGTTTAACGTCCCTCTCGAGATTTTTTCACTCATATGGAGACGCCACCACTTGCTGGTGGAGAGCTACAAATTTTGACCTATACTCGGCACACAGGACCATTGAGCAGTGAGGGATCTATTTCGAGCCAGCACCTGCTGCGACACGGGACCTTGTTTATTCGGTCTCATCCGAAGGACCGGTCTCCACGTCCCACAGTGGGATTCGAACCCGCGACGTAAGGATCAACTCCTTATTCCGCGACTCTAGAGCGAACGCTCTAACCACTGCGCCACGCGGGCGACGCAATATTTTTAAAGACTTACACTCAGTAACATGTATTCTCTCAGATTGCCTGGAGTAGCTGTGGATCCCTCTCTTAGTCTGTAACAAAGAAAATTATTTTTTAATTTCTTACAGATAATTAGGCTTTATAAAGTACAAATAATGTTCCCATCGTTTCTAAATAAATTTATTAAGTATACTCACACATAAAATATAAAAATATCATCCCCTTTTTCATCGCTTTGAATACCAAGAACCTGAATGAAGAGAAGTCATTGAATATAGCCTAATATTATGGATAGAACATTTTTTTGTATGATGGTTACGGCCATCAGTTGCATATAGATAAGGTTAAAAAATTCTTAGGTATCGATGTTGTTCACTTCTAAAATGCTTTTTTGTCTATCAGCTTACACCAATATTAATTAAGAATTCTCTACCTTTCAAATATAGTGTGAATAGTAAGACTTTAAAGAACAACCTTGATAAACTTTTGAATTCAAAACTAAAATTACCGCTGATTCCAACACATCTGGATGGGAGGAGATGATGTCAGTCAGTTGTGTTGGATAAATTTTATCCCCACCATGTTTGAAAAACAAGCAGTCAGTTTTACGGCCAATGTACGTCACATGTCCTGTTTCATCCATTTTACCAACATCCCTTAAATCAATCGACAGGTTTAATTAAGACATTTTGAAACATATTTCGTCTGCATTAAATTGACTACATTTAAGGAATCAGCCAACTTTAATTCTTATTTTGACAGATTCATGTTTGAGAGATTTTTTGCAGGAGATTGAATACTTTCAAAAATATTTTGAGAGAGAGAGAGAGAGAGAGAGAGAGAGAGAGAGAGAGAGAGAGATACCCAGTTCGTAACCATCCCTGTTTGTCCAATGGACCTGTCCCTGGCTCATTGTTGTTTAAATATCCATAAAATATACCAAATCCCTTTATACAAATTTCACCTGGTACGTTGATTGGGAGTATTTCATGCTTGTCTCCAATAATTTTTACCTATTAAACAAGACTTAATGATTCCCTTTTTAAAATCATTAACAGTAACAGTAATAAAACTTAATGAAATAAACAGAAATTGTTGTTAGTTTCACACAGATGTGAAAATGAACCTGTGTTTAACAAGTTACGTTAAAATTTCTTTATACCTCTGTATGGGGGAATGGATATCCTACAGTGTACAAGCGTTGCTCTGGGGAAGACAGGATAGGAGACGTACAAGTTCCTACTAGACATTCGCTAGCCCCGTAACAAACCTGTAAAATATAAATTTAAATAAATTGAATAAATTCATGTTATCAATAAAAAATATAAGAAATAGTTCATTTAGGAAGACTGTAATTTTCTGAGTCAGACCAAATTAAAAACTCACCGCTGAATTTGGAAAATGCTTATAAATTGTCTCTCGCATTTCTTTGGATACTATTTGCGACACTAGATTGACTAAAAATGAAGAAAACCCACAAGTATGTTAAGTCTTTTTTGTCAGATTAAAGATAAAAAAACAGCTGTATTTCTAATTCTTCATAATAAATGATGAAATTCATTTATGTGTAGGTAATCTGATGTAAATCTAATATACTCTGACTCGTGAGTATATTTTCATGTCCAGAATTTGAGCAATCAGCTAGTTTAAGCTATGAAAGCATATTTTAAGTGGATTAAAATCAGCATATTAGTTAAATTTTTTTCAACTTTTTTTTTGTTGTTGTTGTTGGGATCGTTAGATTTTTGAAGCCTGTGCGACGGCACCTTTTCCATATCTTTATCTACTAGTATTTTGAAACAGTATAATAAATAGGTAAGTGTTTACCCGATTTTAGATTGGATAAATCATACTGATCAGCGTATTCCGAGTTTACCAACTTGATCACTTCGTAAGGATAACCAAGGTAACATGTTATTCTGTACAAATTAGAAGGGAAATAAAACAAAATTAATTACTATCTTCTGTATTATAACAGCGTGTATAAGATTGCTGATAAAAACACGCTGTTTATTGCTTGCACTTCAACAGTTCTTCAATATGATAAAAATACACAGCAATAAATGCATTCACAGTTAAATAAGCGCTACAGGGATTTAAAATAGCATGTATAATATTCCATACGAAATGCATTCAGTGAAATTGTTTATGAAATTAAAACAACCAACTTTTCTTCTTGCAGAAACTTGGCAAAACGCTCCATATCCTCGCATCCAAAGTCAAGCCATGAGGGATTCAACACGATCTTTGAGGTTTTCCAGTTTATTAGCGCGTTTAATGTGTGAAGCACAGGCTGAATATCATCTGTCACAGGGTTAGGTACGGCAATGTTGATTTCATTGGTTACCATCTTATAAGGGAAGAAAGCAAACAATTCATGTCATTCAGAAGACATTAATTCATATTTAGAAAACAAAACTGAAATGAGTCCATTTACTTCTTACTTAAACTTCTGAATAGTTCAGTGTGAGTAAATGTAAAGAGGAAAACCCTACTTTTTTGCGTTCATGGCGATCGACACAAAAAATCCCGAAGTTCACTACTGATTTGTGACACGTTAAAACAGCTTTACTGGAACCCGTAGAACCCTGAGTGAATAAATTGAATTTACTGAGTTATTTTTCAAAACTAGATAGTATCTCTATCAACAATATCAGCTTTTTGACGTGGGGAAAATATTGAAAAGAGATGCTTACCGTTGTTCTGATAATGAATGCGGGGTCCTCTGGAGATACACTTTTCATTGTTGCAAAATATGATTCATCTGTTACTGAATTGTCGTCTTGAAAATAACTAGAAATTTAGCAGTTCTTATGTATTCGAAATTACATGTTTTTCAAGTTGTGAGAAGATGTAGAACAATTATATAATTTAGATCTAGACTTCAATATAATTTAAACATTTAACTCACTCTTGGATATTAGACTCTCCCAGAAACCTGATTTGTTTCAGGCAAGTTGCCCTAAACATGAAAGAGAAATTCTTGTGATTTATGGAATAAATTACAGAACTGTGTAATTAACTAATGAAATCTTTCAGTAAGTGCATATACATGTACATGTGATTCCTTCACTTTTTGTTTATGTTGTTCATTAATTCATCATTTGTCATGTTGTTCATTAATTTATCTTTTTTGCCTTATTTCCCTCATACCTGTCCGCGTTGTCTCTGGTTTTAAGGTTCTCAGCAATTAACAATTCCTCTTTACCAGACTGGAATCCCATAATAATCACTGTTGGGTTTATCTTCAAATAAAAAGATTTGATTCATTCATAGTGATATTCATATAAGATACACGTATCTTTGATTTTTGTTACGAATATATTCATTATCAGAGCCGAGAACAGATTGCTTACTTCTTTCACCAATACTTTGTCTACAATTAATTTTCAGATGGTCATGGCTTTTAACTGTCTCGTGAAAATCGTATGACAAATAGAGTTTTAAAACTTTGTCTTCATTACACAGTTTATACATGTAAATCTGAAGATGTTTGAAGGAAATCGCTAATATTTCATACAATATATATAATTACATGTTTATTTATTGTTTAACGTCCCTCTCGAAAATTTTTCGCTCATATGGATACGCCACCACTTGCCGGTGGAGAGCTGCAAATTTTGACCTATACTCGGCACTCAGGGCCATTGAGCATTGAGGGGTCTTTTTCGTACCAGCACCTACTGCGACACGGGACCTCGGTTTATAGGGTCTCATCCGAAGGACAGGTCTCCACGTCCCACTGTGGGATTCGAACCTGCGACGTAAGGATTAACTCCTTATTCCGCGACTCTAGAGCGAACGCTCTAACCACTGCGCCACGCGGGCGACTATAATTACATGTATACATAGTATATGAATGAACTTATTTTATGTGTCCTGGCTAAAAAATGAAAAGGAAGTTTCCTTGGAAACAAGGTGATGTCAGAAATAACGCTTAGTTTTCTTTTTTGAATGATAATCAAACTCCCTTAGAAAAAAAATCTGTGTCAACTTCGCAAATCAATTATAGTTACTCACTCATCTTTTCATTTATTCTCTCTCAACTCTCCCCTATAGAAATAGTACAAGAGGTGCATATATACACATTTAAAACAAACTGGAAGAGCAGAGATTATAATTATTAGATTCATTTAATGCATGTTGTAAATCACTTGAATTTTCAGACATCGGTAACAGTGTCACTGTTTAAAATGATATAATTAGTTCCATAAAAATTCAGAATTCATCTTTAACTGGGTACGTAAAAAATAAAAAATAAAAAATTAAGTACAGTGGAGTCTCGTTAATTGAAAGGTCAATAACTCATGTCTCAGTAACCCGGACGCTTTATTAATTCGGAAAATTCAGCATCCGTATTAATGAGGTGGGCTGTATGCAAAATCTTTTGAGACAAATAAAAAATCTTTTGAGATTTAAAATTTTATAAACTACCCCTTTTTACTAACAAGAATCAATTTTAATGAACGGTTAGATTTTAAATACAGGGGATTTCTGTTTTATTAATATCTTTTCTTTGTTTTCAGTAAGCTATTATGGATCAAATGGAAGTATAATGTGAATTGGTACTCTGTAAATTGAGAGCCTTCATACAATATTTTGTGTTACGTCATAACTTAACAAAATCGATGGAAATAGTTGAACTTTGCTTACCTGTATCTGACTTTTAAAATGTGAACCGAAAACCTGCAATGTTTCAATTAACCTAATATATGAAATGCAAAAAACAAAACCAAAACAAAAACCAAAAACCAAAAAAAAAAAAAAAAAAAAAAAAAAAAAAGACAAAATGTTCATGTCATCTTTAAAAAAAGTTAGTTTAAGGTTTTTACTTACTGTTTGACAGATGCATCCAATCGAGACTGTCCCTAAAAGGAGGGGAAAATACTTCAAATCCGCCACTCCATTGACCAGCACAATGTCACCTTTTTGAATTCCATTCTTAATTAGCCATTTGGAGAACAGTATGGACTGTTGATAAGGTTAAATATTAAAAAAAAAAAAACAAACACTTATTTCTTATGAAATTAATCTTAGATCATGATTCAAATATATGTTTCGTCCATTCATCACTGAAATCTGATAGTAGAACAAGAAAAAGTTAATGTTTCGTGTTAGAAATATAACAAAAGGCCCATGGGCCACAACGCCCTGCGAAGTCATTTTGACCATGCTGTTTTTAGCAGATTGTATCTTTTTTTAATTTCCCTCTTTGATTTCAAGGAATGTTGACTTTAGAATGTGGACAGAAAACTAGCCACAAAGGAGCTATGTTTTAATCAAATGATAAATCCACACAACATTGGGATGTTTATATATCAATATAATAAACAGCCCCTGCTTTTCTGAAGATATTGTTTTCTGTACACTTGCACTCTATAAAATTTGGAGCTCCGATTTTTGTCCAAACCTAATCCAAGGGCTCATAATTTTTTAACAAACAAAAAAAAAGCTGATTCCACATAATTTAGGTATATTTTGGCTATTAATATAATTAAGTTTGAGATCTATCTTAACTCTCCAAAATATTTATTCTTCCTATATTTTTCCTTGTGAACTTTGATCGCCTATTGTAGCTTCAACCATCCCGAGGGCATTGATTTGAACAAACTTGATTCTAATCTACGTGATGACGCTTGCATTTGAATATAATTAAAATGTCTTTGATGTTCATTAAAAGAATAATTTAAAAGAATTCTTATATATTCCTTTGAAAAACTTTGATCCGCTATTGTTGCCGTCGCCCACTTGGCGTAGCTTTTAGAGCTTTTAGAGATCCCTCACTGCTCAAAAGACCTAAGTGCTGATTACAGGTCTAAATATTTCGAGCCCTCTACCGGCAAGTGGTGGCGTCTCAATATGAGTGAAAATTTCTCGAAGGGACGTTAAATAAACAAACAAACAAACAAAAATATCCAATTGTGGCCTCAACCTATTCCCAAGGACTTTGATTGAAACAAACTTGAATCTTTACTTCCTGAGGATGCTTCCATATAATGATGACTCATAATGGCTTTTTCTGCTTCGAGAATTACATTTCAAATGAGAAGGCCCCACTCTACCCCAGGGTAATGATTTGGACAAGCTTGAATCTAAACTACTTGAGAATGCTTACATATAAATATGATTTATCATGATTTTGATTTTTAGAAGATTTTTAAAGATTTTAACCATATATTCCTATGTAAAACTTTGATTTCAAATGTGGTCCCATCCTACTGCAAGGGACCATGATTTGAACAAACCTACACTACCTGAGGATGTTTCCTTAAAAATACGACAAATCATTGCCTTGCTGGTTTATTTTTTTATTTATTTATTTATTATTTTTTTTAGAGTTTTTTCTATGTTAAACTTTGATCTCCTATAGTGTGACCCTGCCATACCCCTAGGGGCCATGATGTTTTCTGGCGAACTTGTTTCTTGAAGTTTTTAAATGTTGTCATTAAATTTTCAGCAATTCTTAATTATTTCCCCTTGAAAGAGGTTGTGGCCCTTCATTTGAACAAGGTAGAGTTTCATTCAACCAAGGGTTCTTTGTGACAATTTTAGTTGAAATTGGGCCAGTGGTTCTGCAGAAGAAGATGACATTGTGAAAATGTACGTCAACAATGACAACGGAACTCTACAACGTTAATTCGATTGATTGATTGTATGTTGTTTAACGTCCCATTCTCAATTTTTTTCTCATATATAGGGGTGTAACCGAATGTCGTTAAAGTTTTCAAATTTAGACGTATACTCGGCACTCATGGTCATTGAGCAGTGAAGTTCATAATCGAACCAACGCCTACCGTGACACGGGACCTCGGTTCTGAAGGTCTCATCCGAAAAACTCGTTTCTTTCACTTCGTATGCCAAGCGCTTGGTGAAGGAACAGTCACTAAGTATATTTACGTCTTAGGTTTGACGTGGCACGGCGAAAGAGAATCGAATCCGGGCTTCTCAATCACGAAGAGAACGTCTGAACGTTTATTAGAAGTTTTCACACTAATCTCACTAATTTTATACACATTTACATGTCATTGTCACAAAACACGGATTTTGTGATCATTCTATTTCAACAAACCCGTGGCTGTCTACTCATTAAAATTAATGCCACAGATTTAACCAATGGAATAGTGATCTGACTCTTCAAGTCAGAATTAAACAATTATACAATAAAAATGTTCGGTTTATCTTATATCTGGAAGTAGCCATAACCACAGACCGGTACATCAACTACGGTTCGAATTTCCTTGTCTAAAAGTGTGACGCTATTCAGTTTTCACATATCTGCGTTCGAAATCCTGTCTTTTAAAGTTAAGATTTGCAGAATACATTCTAGCAAACATAATTTCATTATGGGCGCCGCCATGTAAATGTTTAGCGTGATATCATTGGCCAAGATAAATGTAAATGTGGCGTCACTTTTAATAATCTTTCGCGGAAACGAGAAAATTTTGTAGTTAACAAACACGGATTTATGGAAATAGAATAGACACGAATCCCATGGCTTGCAACAATGATAAGATGTATTTCTCGTAACAAATGTATTATAGTAATCGGAAACTTGAAATTAAACTTGCATTTGAGAACATTAGGTACAGTCCCTATAAGTCATTGTTCAGATGCTATGGAAATTACATTTACCACTGTGTTCACACTACACTGAAATAACCTTTCAGGTATTTAATGGAATGAATGACGTTGAATTTTTTTCTGTATACAAAATACACGATTTTGCTTTATTGAGTTATCAATCTAATTTAATTTGTTACATTCGTAATTTTAGAGACACAGGCGTGTTTGCTATAAGCGTGATTTACTGTATCTGAAATCATCCGTAAGTCATTATACCCACTACCTCAAATTAACCCTGTCATATTACAGAAACATTACTGTTAGACTGCAACAGCAATATACACATTTTTTTATTCGTTGTGTTTCACTATTGCAATGTGCATTGTTAAGGTATCCGGAACATAAATCAAGGAAAATGTTTGATATTCCATAAATCAGAGTACATGTAATATAAAAAGCTTTATTGGGATATTTATTAAAAATATCTCAAAATCGATAAATATACAGTAACCTTATTAATTTAATCTAGAACCCTGTGGGAGAAAGTTCATTTTCATACATAAAATATAAAGAAATTTATATATATTTAGAAGAAAAGCATTAGGTGAAGAGATCCACAAAAATGTTCCACATAATTTGATGATTTAAAATACACATGTCACCTTGCAAATTTTACAGAAATTAATATTTTTCACATTTTTCAAGTGAATGTTAATTAAAGTATTCTCGATAAATTTTTATTAGCTCGTGTTTGTTATCTTTTAAACTTATTTTATAAGCGTTAGTTAGTTTAAATATATACCGAGAATAACAAAAATCAATCTATTATAATAAAATATCTCAGAAAAATAATGTATTAACGTGTCGTGACATTCGTCGAAAAAAATCTCTTTGACTGTTACCTCTTTGCGAAGTTCTTTTACTGTCAGTTTTTGATTGAATTCTGGTGCAGCAAATATTACTTTGTCAGGATCTATTTCCTTGTGTAAAAGTACTTCCCCTATGGTTTCACCACTGAGAGGAACTCTACATGCTCCATGAAAATAGCTCTTTGTCAATCTGCCTGCTGGACTACAGTCTCTAACAAGAGAGAACGCCAAATTTTTTAACACTGAAAAATCAATTGCATATTTAAAACATGAACTTCTTTACAAGTAAAAAAAATAAAGAAGGGTCAATTGTTTACAAATCACACTTCTTCTCTTCGATACAAAACGCAATGAAATTTAACCTTGCTTTGTAAACAAATCAACAATAGCCCTCATGAAGAAAGCACCTACATTCAGTAACAAGATTTTGTATTTCCGTCGACAAGCAGACTGCTGATAGATAATTTGATGTCACAGGGATTTCTTCAATTTCGTTTAAACTCAGCCTTCCGTATATCCTTTGTTCGTTTTAATGACCTTGTTTTTCAAATATAGCCTATCATTGGGTCGAATTTTGACTGACAGAATTCATGCCAATTGTTATGCCTTTGATTTTATACTAAAAATCTCATTATCATAACTGTGTTTTCGAAGAACCTGGTTTTAATTCTACCTCTTGAAATCCAACTTATACTCAGAGTACACTTTCTAAGAAAAAAATCATTAAGGTCATATTTCAGTGTTTAATACTTTTAACATTTCAGGCAACGAAAGTGAATTCGATCCATCCTACCTGTGCTGGATTAAAAACCTCATAAAAATCCTTATAAGCAAAGATATATTGCAGAGTCCAGCAAGGTCCAGCTCTTCCAAACCCCTATCTCTTCTCCTTACAGAATTATTAACCGCTGTAAAGAAGAAACTTCAGACGTACTGTACTACAACATATTAAAATCAATATGATGATACACACAAAAATTTTGAATTTGATATTAAAAGGATGCTGGAGTTCCTCATTGGCAAAAATGCATGGAGTGTGTGGTGATCAGTTCTTCCAACAAACTTTTGGAATTCGATAGTGCACTAATTGTGGTCCTTCATTAGCCGACCTGTTTTTATATTCCTAGGAAGCAGAATTTATTCCAACACTTCTACATGAGAAGAAGAAGAAAATGACACTTGCTGTGGCCTTCAACTAGACATTTAATAATATCAACGACGTTTTATCAGTAAACAGTAGTTACTTCCATTCATATGTCGACTCGATACCCCTGTCCACTTGAAATAAAAGACACCACAGAGCCTGCAATATCTGTTTATATTTGGATGTTTACTGAATGTAGACGACCAAGGCCAACCCACAGCTACATTGTACGACAAACGAGTCGCCCGCGTGGGGCAGTGGTTAGAGCGTTCGCTCTAGAGTCGCGGAGTAAGGAGTTGATCCTTGCGTCACGGGTAAGTATCCCACTGTGGGACGTTAGAACCGGTCCTTCGGGTGAGAGCGTATAAACCGAGGTCCCGCGTCGCAGTAGGTGCTGGCACGAAAAAGATCCCTTACTGCTCAATGGCCCTAAGTGCCGAGTATAGGTCAAAATTTGCAGCTCTCCACCTGCAAGTGGTGGCGTCTCCATATGAGTGAAAAATTCTCGAGAGTGACGTTAAACAATAAACAAACAAACAAACAAACAAACGACAAACGAGATGACTTAAGGTTTTGCATCGTCAATTTTCCTTATTTATCTAGCAGTATTCGGCTACCAATACCTGGATATGGTCTCCCAACTTATTCCATATTCAAGGGTATGCCCTGAGTACTGTACATTCTTAAACCGAGGCAGACTACTGACAGATAAGTAATGTGACAATGATTTCAACAACTTCGTTTAAAGTCAGCAAATAGCAAAAAATACAGAAACATATATAGATTTGATACACAAGAGCATGTTCTACACACAAACAATTTCTACATGCAAAAGGAGAGAAGCTCACGGAGGATTTGACCAATCAACAGAGGATGCTCACTTCTCTTAAGCACCTGATCCCAACTCTGGAATTTCCTGGGTTCCCTGTTTTTGTCCTGTTCGCAGATTTGTATTGTTTATAGATGTTTTTTGAGATTGATCTCTGTTCGTTATCTTCACCCTTTTCGTTCTTAAAATATTTACATTTGCTGTGTTTTTCTAATAAGCCAACTGTGAAATTGATTTGAATGTAATTTCCGCGTATACTCACGCGTAGAAATATACACGGAGAAACTCGCGTTAAAGTGCCGTACAATAAGCTTCAGAGACGTTAATAAAAATGTAACAATGTAACGATATAGGGCAGCGAATAATTCAAACATCAAGTAAATTTTTTAGGCTTTTGAACACATAAAATATAAATATAAGGAATGTTTTTAAGTTTAGTGTGAATTATTGGTGTGTAAATCACACAGTCTTGCACCTAGGCATATTTTTCATGAAGCGCTAGCGCCCTTCATGAAATATGCGAACGTGACAAGTCTGTGTGATTTACACACCAATAACTCACACAATACTTAAAAACATTCCTTAATTAATTCTTTTTTCTTTTCATGTATGATGAAAACTATTTATATCAATGTAGCATGACATTGGATGCTTACTTCTCCATGACACCTGATCCCTTCTCTATATTCAGAGGTTCATGTTTGCTCTGCTCCAAGTTTTTGTTTAAATAAACTTTTGTTTGTCTGTTTGTGTGTTGTTTAACGTTCCTCTCCAGAATTTTTCACTCATATGGAGACGTCACCACTTGCCGGTGGAGAGCCGCAAATTTTGACCTAAACTCGACACTCAGAGCCATTGAGCAGCGAGGGATCTTTTTCGTGCCAGCACCTACTGCGACACGGGACCTCGGTTTATACGGTCTCATCCGAAGGACCGGTTTCCACGTCCCACTGTGGGATTCGAACCCGCGACGCAAGGATCAACTCCTTACTCCGCGACTCTTAGAACAGACGCTTTAACCACTGAGCCACGCGGGCGACAAATAAACTTTTGAGCATGATCACTGTTTGTTATCTTCACATTTCAAGGGAAACAATTATTTACTTTGCTTACAATAAATATCAACTCATACGCTCATATATGGTACAAGATACCCCTCCATATTTACTGTTCCTTAGTTTAATGTATTTTCATTTCTCATTAAAACGTTAGCTTATTTATTCCAGTAGAAATTAAGAAATACCATGTTATATGGGCCTAAGCGAAAAATTTGTATGTAGTCCAGGAGTACTTACCGGTCAACCATATTTCCTCCTACATGCTATTCAAACAGAATGTTTATCACAATCACTCTGTATCTTGACCTATCAAGATAATGATGAAGATGTAATACGGTCTTTTCTCTACTGTTATCAGATATTTGAATCAGAAGTAATTACTGTTCACACTATGCTACGTTATTATCGATAAAGTTGGAATGATATAACAGCCAAACCTGTCGTAGTTACCCACTGTATTTTTGCGATTTACTATTGTTTTCGAGAATTTCTAATTATAATTTACCTAAATTTACCTACTCCATGTCTTATGTTGTTTGCACTAATATAATATATATAATATAATAATTCATGAAATATTTCATTGTGTGTTTTTGTATAAAATAAATGTATTGAGAAAATCGGCATATAAACAGCAACAGTTACTATAGATTAACTTTGAAACAATTTTTAAAAGAAAAACACATGTACATGATTCCTGTACGTTTGTTCATTTAAATATCGTTTGTGCCAACAAAATATGTTATTGTCATAAAGTTTAGTTGTTTTTCTTCCTTAACACTGTATTAACGGGCATTTACTGAATATATTTGATTCATAAGCAGAGCGGAGAAGATGATTTAAAACTATTATAGACAAGATACAAGAAAACAAGAACATGCCCTAACCCTAACCCCTCCAGAAATCTTTGAATTCCGATAAGCACTAATCCTGCTGCTCCTTATTAGCTGTCTAGTTTATATATTTTAGGAAGCAGAATTTATTTTAAAAAATTCTACATGAGAAGAAGAAATCTCTAAAAGGGACTTTTCATTCAACATTTCGAGATATCGACAACGTTTTATCAATAAACAATAGTTACTTTCATTCATATGTCAACTCAATAATGTCAGTGTTATTGAAAGTTAAAAAAAAGACATAATCTGGCATAACTCTTGCTTTTTTCAAATTTTGATTTTTACTGACTACAGACATTACTGGCCAAGTACAAAGCAAACTACACAAGACAAAATGCTAAGGGACCACACTCACACACACACACATACACACACAAAATTAATATTTAAGTTTCAAAACTTATTTATGAGGCATTTGATATTATATAAATACTGCATGCAGTTGAGGGTTACATTGAAAATGTTCACCCCAATTAAGAAGCCATTGTCATCTGAGACGCAGGCGAGGTTGATAATGTTTTCGAGGAGTGAAAACTTTCAATGTAACCCTCAACTACATGCAGTATATATTTACATATTGAATGTTTTATACAAAATACAAGTAAAGGTGAAGCGCATGCTCATAGATTACGCTCACTGGTGGCATATAGGCAAAAATGCTGTAGCCTACTCATCATTTTCTCAGGGATAAAAAAAAATTGGTTGAAAAAAGGGGGACAGTTGATAATAAATCGTACCTATTGCAAATGCAAAAAAGGCATTCTTAGCAATTCGCACTTTTATACCTATCCAATATCTACAGTTTTGCTTTATATTTAATGACAAAACTATTCATATAATTGGAATTTTTTAAGCCGGTATTCAAGTATTATATTAGGTCTGTATCAGACAATTTAAAAACCATCGACAGCAACAGCAGTCCATATATAATTAGAACAGGAAATAAAATTGGAAATATTTTTGGTTAGTAGGAAATTGAACATATTATTCGTATTTGGATTAATCAGTAAGAAACTTCCCATATTTTCTAAGCAGAGTAAAAGGATAAGTTAAGAGCTCTCAATTTTGTTAAGTGGTCTTCGTATCAAGATATAATCTGAATATATGCTGACAATTTCATTTTCACTGGTCCAATTACGATGTAAGATATCCTAGAATTCGCAAAAATGCTCCCTATGACCCCCCTCCTCCAATTCCTATCGAGAGGGGGCTCCTTGCCTACCTACACTCGGCACCCGAGCTTAAATAGCCTACACATTATCAGAAAGGAATATACGCCACTGCTCACTCATTTTTTTTTTTTTAATTTCACCAGTCGTCAAGCAATATTGACTATTGCTAAGTTCTATCTCACTTGAAGGCTTGGTTTCTCCTTTAGAGGATAACATTTATTTTTAACGATTTTATCTCGAAAAATTCTAGTAATTTACATTAAAGTATAATAAGTAAATATGAATCTAAAGTAAGAAAAGAGACATTTTAATGTCTGAACTGATAAATAAAAATACTTTTAACTAAAGCGTAGCCATTTCATGAAATAATGCTCACACATTTCGAGGAATAAATTTCTTTTTTTTTGGTGTGTTTTTGTATTCTTTGTTTGATCTAATAGAAACAACTACATCGTATGTAGCGTTTGACCCAGGGAGAACATGCTTAAGCAGTGAGTATGGTATCTGCAGGGCGTTCCTTTGGAGAAATTTTAAAAAAAGTAAAACAATTCAAAAGTAGTTCTTCCTTCTGGAAATAGATCAATAGATTAAAGCAGTGCCATGCTAAATTTATAGTGCCAAACATTATTATAGTGCTTTAATGATGAAACATTGCATTGCTATGTCTTTTTAAGACCAATCTGATTGAAATCAGATCCTTTGATTCGCTCACGTAGATCGCTACGTGCACCTTTCATTTACTAGATCTTGACCTTAAGCAACATTCGGGGAAATGAATGTAGAAGTGAAAGTAGCTGTGGAGAAGAACTTAATTATTGTTTCGTACAAAACAAAGAGGTAAAAATAAAAACAAGACAAAGGCAAATACTAAATGTATATCTGTACAGAAAAGACTGGTCGTTCTTTTGACAGGCTACGAAAACCAGGTCACGATTTTCCGTTCGTGTATCATGACAGAATCCATAAGGCCGGTCAAATGTTCCGTTGCAGGAAGAAATCAATTTAATTGAAGATTCAGAGAAAAACAAAAATTACCCACTCTCAACTTAGTACGAAATTAAGAATTAAAGCAACGACGGTGAGTTACATTTTAAAAGGCGATAATTTTTATCTTGAACAGTTTAGAAGATTCGGTATCGCAAAAAGGAGGCGATTTAATAGTGGCTCAATATATATTCAATGTTTAACGATGGTTTGTACAGGCCCGATCAAAAAATCTGCCAATTAATGGCCCTATGTTACAAAAAAAAAAAAAAAAAAAAAAAAAAAAAAAGCTTTGGAATATGCAAGAGAGTTAGATTTTCCAGACTTCAAAGCCTCAAGCAGCTGGTTAGAAGTTTCAGAACGCGTTTTAATATTGGTCACTTCAAAACATGTAGTGAAAATGCTGATATGTCAACATTACAGAAATTCAAAAGTATGAAGAAACTATTCAAGAAAAATTTTTTAGCAATGACAATTTTATTTGTGTTGAAACAGGTCTTTTTTTCGTGCACTTCCCGATAAGAGTTTTGCGTTGAAAGGCAGTGAATGCAAAGGGGGGAAACTCGCCAAAGAAAAGTGACAGTGATGATTGCGTGTCTGATGAAAAAAACTAAGCCTCTTGTAATCGGAAAAGCTGCTCGCCCTCGATGTTTCAAAGAGGTAGATTGCAGATTTGCTGACGTCACAATAGGATTCGACTTAAAAAGCTTACCGCGTTTACAACAAACAAACAAATAATATCTTCAGCAATATGCAATATAAAAAGAAACATACATCAAAGCTTGCGTGGTCTGTAAAAATATTTATTTTTATTTAATGTAAAATAACAGATAGATAATTAATTAAATTAAGAGATTTTTCTCTATGTTGGAAAATGAAAGGCAAAAACTTATTCTGTTTTTCGAAGTAAAACGCAATAATTCATCATTCTTTGCATAAATAATTATCATTCAATTTAATTTGATAGAGTTTAAAAATTACGTCAACTTTAATAAGAAAATTGAGTCACAATCGACAAATCGTCAAAACCTTTTTGAGATGAAATATAAAGGAAAGTTTGTGTCACAGAAAAATTAAAGAATAGCGAGCTTGAAGAACTTGGTTTTTAAAACAAAAACACACCACGAAGAAAAGAAGGAAGACGCCCCCGCACTTGCAAAACACTGCACGGACGAAAATTCATGGGGGGCAGGGAGGTGAATAGTTGAGTTGAAATTGCTGGTTTATTCTTGCGCAGATAAAAAAAAAATACGGATTGGCATCTACTTCTACAGCACATGGTTTGCAGGCAAGCCATTTAAAATTGGCGCTTCAGAGATGTGGAAGAGACGGTCTTTACAATGTTTTGAAGGTTAAGTTGAAGTCCGTTAATTAAGTGATAGACAAAGTCATTTCGTTCTATGAAGTATGAGTGTATATGTCATAATGCTACCTTTAATTATATAAGTTGAGCTTCATATATGCTTTAAATTAATTGTAACATTTAAAACGTATTAAAATCTAGCACGTTTTGTTATTGATTACATTAATTCAAAATAGGTTTGCAAATGCAAACCCGACTAAATGCTTATTTGTTAAATACAAGATTTGTTCTAATTTTTCCCTATTGCTCGAGATTATGAAGGAAAAAAATCACATGACCTCTCCTATATTTCATTGAAATAGTGCCATATGCTGTGGGTAAACTATGGCATCTTTTACATGAACATTATCATCAATCATAAAAATTTTTGGATTTACGGATTACATGCTTTATTTTGAATGAGTTTTTGGTGATCTTTTTCTAGTCGCGGAGGCATTCGAAAATAATGACGTCGCACTAACGTAATATAATCTCTTGATGAAAATAGAATACGTTTGCTGGGAAATTGCAATATTTAAAGTTTTTTATGCTCCGTATCGAAGATTCGGGGGTGTATAGTATTTGCGATGTCCGTCCGTCCGTCTGTCTGTTTGTCTGTTTGTCCGCAAAAACTTTCATATTTCACTTGTGTATTCAGTGTGCAAGATCTTTCTTTTTGTAGCATCATATTTGACCTTTTGACCTTAACCTTGGAGTTTGACCCACTTTTGAAAAAAAATTATGAGACTTTAACCTTGGCCATAACAGCTGATGCTTGGACTTTCGAATTTCACATGTGTATTTCTTGTGACAAGGCCTTCCTTTTGATACCAACAACTTTGACCTTTGACCTTGATCTTAAAGTTTGACCTACTTTTGAAAAAAACTTTATCCTTGGTTGAACAGTTGGTGCTAGGGCTTTCATACTTCAAATGTGTATTCCTTGTGACAATACCTTTCTTAAGATACCAACTTTGATCTTTTGACCTTGGCCTAGGAGTTTGACCTACTTTTGAAAAACTTTAACATTGACCATATCTTTTGAACGATTGGTGCTAGGGCTTCATACTTAGCATATGTAATCCTTGTGACAAGTCTTTCCTTTGGATACTAACAACTTTGACACTTTGACCTTGACCTTGGACTTAGACCTACTTTTGAATAACTTCAATCTTGGCTATAACTTTTAAACAGTTGTTGCTAGGACTTTCATACTTCATATGTGTATTTCTTTTGACAAGACTTTCCTTTTTGGCATTGACCTTGACCGACCTTGGAGTTTGATCTAATTTTAGAAAACTTTAACCTTGGCCATAACATGTGAACGTTTGATTCTAGGGCTTTCACATTTCAGGAACATGTGTATCACTTGTGACAAGACCTTCCCTTGGGGCCTCATCTGACCTTGACGTTTTACTTTCTTTAAAAAAAGCTTTATCCTTCGTCATAACTTTTGAACAGTTGGTGCTAGGGTTTTCAAATTTCACACTTACATTCCTCGAGACAAGACTTTCTTTGGGTACCAACATTTTTGATCTTTTGACCTGGAGTTTGACTTGCATTTGAGAAACTTTACATTCGTCATAAGCTGCCAAATGGGGGCATCAGTGTTTCACAAACACATCTTTTTTTTTATTGCAAGAAATTGAACTTGAACACATATTAATTTTGTAATAGATCGATTCTAAATTTACGTCACATTTATTGTGTGTGTAAAATAAAACTTGTCTGCTTCATTTTAATATTATAATTATGAGCAGGGTTTTGAAATGCGTTTACAGGCCTACATTTTCCATCCATTTAATTCAATATAAATGGCAATTTGGACATAAAAACTTGTTTGAATGCAAAGAAAAGTTCACTTGTATTAAGTACTAATTTTAAAAACCAGTGACAAAAAGTTAATTGCTCTTATTTACAACTCCTTTCATAAGAGGGTAGAAAATTTTATCAATTGAAATCAGGCTGAAAACATCACCATTTTCAAATACTCATGAAAATGAAAATGGATAAATGACTCTTAAATCTCACCGTATGTTTTAACTTATGTAATTTTAACACATGAGATTGATAAAGTGATCAAGTACATTTTTAATTTGTTATCTCATTTGAAATTGGTAATAAAATGACTATTTTCCTGTTTTTAATCTTTAAACACATGCCCCCCCCCCCCCCCCCGTGAGACAACAAAACCTTTGGAATGAATAACAACTGAAAAAAAAGGATCTGTTGTTTCGCGGGGAAAGATGTTTTGAAAATAAATTTCCATTTTCCGTTAATTTCTATACTGAAATATTTTCTCAAATTAAAGATCAATATCTCTTTGTTTTCCCAAATTAGTTATGTTTTACATACACGGATCTAGAGGGGGGGGGGTCGGTGGGAGGGGTGGGTGGGTGTCCGGACCACCCCCTGGAATTTGTAGAGTTATTTAATGTATATACTAAACCAACTAAAAGCCACGGTGACCTTGACCCCCCCCCCCTCCTAGAAAACGTGGATCCGTGTTAAGTTGATATGAAAAGTCATAGATATTAAGCATAAGATGTCAACCACTCCCCTCCCCCGCCGAAATAGGTTTCTTACATTTAGGAAAGGAGTTTACCTTTTTTTTTTTTTTTGAAAAAAAGAAAAGAAAAGAAAAGAAAAATCGTAATATTCCTAGATACTACTTCACACCGTGAATTAAAACTAAGCAACGTAAAACTGTAATTTTCCCCCAGCGAATTCAACATCCAAACTTCAGCCTATTGATTTACATCCTAATCAATGACACATTTGGCCATGTATTTATTAACCACTCTTTTTTCACACATTTATAACCCTGAAATGTAAAATACAGAGCATGTTTCTGTGTGCGTTTTATTTTAAGCAATCATATAGCAATCGGATGTTGTCAAATCCGGCAAATTTTTTTGAAAGCACTGGTCACTGAAAAAAAAAAAAAAAAAGTTTTACTGCACGATGCTGAGCACAGTCAGGTTTAGAACTGGTTTGGACATTTCTGCAGATCTTTATTTTGTTTTTGCTTCATTTAGGATCCATAAACTCTTTCTCAATCTTCGTAAAAATAATAAAAAAAAAATAACTTGACCGTAGAAAAGTTTCTCAGATCATCTTTGAAATTTATTACCAACATAAAAAAATAAAATTATGGTGGAAATGCGATGTTATCAAGTGAAACTACATGTACATGAAGGCAATGACTGAGGACGTTTCTAAAATATTTTTTTTCATTTATCATTATTGGAAAAGTAGGAAAGTAGGGAAAAAAATACTAAAGACCCCATTTACAACCTTTATACAGATATTAAGGTTCATCGATACTCTTATAAGAGAGATAACTCTTAGTGACATAAATGTCTATTATTCTTTCATAAATTTTACAAGTTGAAATGTCTTTTTTGTCCAATTTTGCCCTACAAGCTATGCTTTTATCGTTTCTATTTTACTTATAAAATACTTTCTTTTGGAAAATCATAACGGTTTTAAAAAGCAAACTTTTATATATATGAATAAGCAGAGGGTTTATGAATCTTAATTTGATTATTTTCGTCCACAATTACTAAATCCGTGCTTTTTAACAAAATTACTCTTACAATTAAATAAATTGATTACAAATTGTCTGGTAAAGCGGCACATGAGGATAACTTTGCCTGGTGTATGTCTGTATATCAATTGATTGCAAACTAGATATGTTTGACAAAATAGTGAAACCTGGCCCCAAGTCCATAAACTGAGAACAGACTTAAGTCAAAATTTTAAACCAATATAACTTTTGAAATAATTTTGATAATGAAACAAAATTTTTATCATATATTTGAATTTAAATGTTAGGTAAAATTGCAAATTTTTAAGCAAATACATGAAATAAAACTCAAGATATTAAAAATCAAAATTTTGACTTAAGTCTATTCTCAGTTTATGGTCTTGGGGCCTGGTAAATTTTAAATGAAACACATGATATTTTCTGCTGTTTCCTGTTAGATTTTTTTTTCCACTTTACTATTCCTATGTCAAGTTGTAAGTTATAAGGAATGAAAAAGATTCGATCTTATCTAGATTCCTAACTTTGTAATATAAAAAAGGTAAATTTATACTGTCAGAAACTTTAAAAGAATAGTTTCTTAATAATGAAACATAATATTGAGCCCTGTCATATATCAACGGCAAATTATCAATAATGAGGAAGATAAAGGACTTACAATGAAAACATATAGAGAATATACAAAAAGTCTGCTCATGACGAAGATCATATTATCACTATTTATTGTATACATGTTGTAGTTTCCAATTCGAATTTTGGGGGGCTTCATCTATGAGGAAGTCTTTTGGAATTCTGTTCTTGACAACCAATTAATTTCGAAATCAGCATCATTACAATTCTGTTAAATTATTTCAGTAACACTTTTATAAAATGGATTCATTCCTGTTGCGGCATCAAGTGTAGATCTCCTTATTTCTCTGTTAACGTTAAACAATACCAAAGATCCCCTATTGTATCTGAAAATCACGCGTAAGTCTATTGGGCTTTACATTTAAATTTACAACAAGCAAATTTAAAGAATTGTGGTCCCCCGCTTTCGGTGTCTTAGAGGTTTGGATGCACTTATTAATGGCATATTGTAACTGTCTTGTTTGTACGTCCTTCAAACCTGTAGGTCAAGGTCATGAAGTAATAGATAATATACCTTTCTGAAAGGTGTTCTCATAGGTAATGTACATGCACTTGCTAAGTATGGAAACCCTATCGTCTTGATTTTCTACATTTTAGCTACCTAGTTGTACAGTATGCGTTGAATGTTATTTTTTACATGATCTATTTTGGGGCATGCTCGTTGTTTGGCGGCTTACTATATTTTCATATGTATTTAATAAAATGTTAAAATCTAATCATTGTTTTAGTTACACTTTTCTGGGATAAAATTGAGAGTGTAAAAAAGACATAAGTAATATAATTGGATTGAAACTCTTTTCAAGTCCGTGGTTCTGTTGAGCTTAGAGACAGGTCAACTCTATAAAAGATACATACAGAAGCATATTCTCCTTAGATGGGGTTGACGAGTTGACGATATTTATGTTTGTACACTTGTCTATCTGCCTACTTCTCTGATGAAGAAACTTCAATCTGGGTAACATGAACTTCTTTATGTATCAAATGTATTTCTTTATATAAAATCTGTAGAACAACGTCTGTCTCTAACCGGTGAGGTAAATTTTAATGAAGGGCATGATATATATATATATATAAATACCTGATGTATATCTTTTTTTTTTAAAAATAATTAAAGTCCCATAAGGGGATGGAAGGACTCATTTGTATGTTTCGCCTGTCTGTATTGACGGTTTATGTTACCACTTGACAATAATGCAATTCACTGAGGACACCAGAATACTAGAAATTCATCATTCCGGAAGGATAGCAAATCAGTATCTGAGTAACAGGAATGTTTTTGATTGATTGATTGTGTGTTGTTTAACGTCCCATTCGAGAATGTTTTCACCATTAAAGAGACGTCCCTGGATGACGTTGAACGGCTTTAAATTTTTATCTTTACTCGGCACTCACTGCAATTGAGCAGTGATGGTTCTTTATGGTGCCAGTGCCTACCGTGACACGTGACCTCGGTTTTTAAGGTCTCTTCCGAAGGACCCGTGACTTTAGCCGGGCGCTTGGTGAAGGAACAGTCACTATCTATGTTTACATCTTGACGCAGCGCGGCGAACGAGAATCGAACCCGGGCCGCTCGAAGGAATGTTTTTGAAAGATCATGAATAATAAAATTACAAAATTTTCTTGATATAATATTCCTCCATGCTCCTAGGTTATAAACTTACGAGAACAGTTATTTTTCCAAATAAAGTAAAATTTTAATGATTTTAATAACCAATAATGATTTTACTTATCAAGAAGGTATTTTGGTATAAAAACAAAACAAGCTGAAAGAACTACGCACGCACGCACATGTCCATTAATTTTGAACGATCAAATTTTGATCAAACTGACAGCAGCTTCAATGTGTGGAAAAAGAATCTTTATTGGAATCGATTGAAAAAAATACACACAAACAAAATTGAACTTATTTTAGAATACAACTACTAGTAAGATTATTTATCATGCCATATAATATGAAGATATCTTGCATAAGTTTTGACTACGTGTGCAAATTGTATTTTGTGTGCAAATTGTATTTTATTCATCCGGCAATGAAATGCGAGCTTATTAAACAGGAAGTTATGTCATGAGTATCACGTGCAAGATTTTAATTTTTTTAATGTATGAGTCACTTTGCCACAAAGAATCTGGATCAGAACAATAAAAATAACTAGAAGTGTTGTATTTGGAGCAAGAGAAACATCATGAATACGCTATACATTGCTGGAATTATTTGTCAGCTGGCAAGCTTTGCAGGTTAGGCATTAAAATAACCTATCACTGAAAATTTCGTATCAAATTAGAGGAATTAATTGATATAAATAAAAGGTTATGTTTTTGAATTATCTGATTTCTTTGAATTGACGATTCGAATTCTAATCATTTGCATGTATCATCTTTTGGCTTAGGCGTCTCTTATGCTCAGTGTGACCCGACAGGGTATCCTAAATGTCTAGCCGGGGTTCAACTTCCGCAAGGGGAAACAACAAGAGATGTTAATTGCACGTAAGTAAAGTTTGTTTATGCAAGTTCAAATGTTATTTTTCAAAACTCGACCATGTTTACTCACTCAAATAATTTCCATGCTTTCCTATTTAAGTTAATGCAATTTTCATGAAAGCAAAAATTCGTAAAAAACACTTTAATGATAAAAATGATAATAATTCTTGCTTTCTTGAAAACGGTTCCTTTTTCAAGAAACATTACCTTCAACATTACCTTTATATTTTATGAAGTAGCTTGTTTGACTTTTATATATTAGGTACAAACAAGAAATTACTTTTTTTATTGCATGTATTATTTTATTAATCCATTACATAGCTGGAATTTAGGCTAAAATAAACAAAATACATAGCATAAAATTATTATCGGATTTTACAGAGCTTTGAGACAGGTAGCAACCTGTCTTGAACCATAAAAAGTTCTTGTGCATCAAATACAGACTTCCAGCGCATTTTACAGACAATCAATATAACATGTGGTAAGTAACAGAACCTAACAGTTTATCGTAAGTATAAGTATCTATTAAAATATATATTTAATCTAAATATGAATATAAAACATTTTAATAAGTGACAATTGTCCTGTTTTTTTTTTTAATATTTACAATTTTATAATTCATAAATACAAATTAGGTAATTTTGTTTCCATCTGTGTCCGATGTTTATTCATAGATTTTTGATTTATTTTATTTTGAGGTAGAAATATGGGAAAAAATCTGTTCAATGAAAGCAGATATTATGTAAATTGTAATTCCTTGTTGATTCACATTAATCTTCAACTTTATTAAAAAAAGAAAACCTGATATGTACTATTACCGAAGTTGGTGTTGGCACGAAAAAGATCCCTCGCTGCTCAATAGCCATGAGTGTCGAGTATAGGTATAAATTTGTAGCCCGGCCTCCATCGGCAAGTGGTAGCGTCTCCATATGAGTGAAAATAACTCAAAGGGACGTTAAACAACATACAAACAAACTTTTACACTTTGTTTGAAAAGTATCAGTAATTTGATTGAAAGAGTACGGATTGATGCATTGTTCTACACTAAAGTCATTAAAAGGAACTGAAATGTATTTGAAATGTAACATGAAATTTATTTTATTGTAGAAAAAATATTAAAATCTTGAGCACCTGTTTAAAACTACCCTTCTGTTCAAGGGCATAATGGAGACTCGCTTCTAAATGAAATAATCTCATGATTATGCATGAAAACACAACGTATTTCGGTTTCCCTTTCCAGTAGAGAATAATGACATAATTGTGACTTTTGTAGGTGATTCTAGCTGCGACTTAATCAAGTGCTTGACAGACATGGGAATAGATTTTGGAAGTTTACAAAGCGATCCAGAGAAAGTTAACTGGTATTGTCTTTTTACATTCAATAATATAAGCATTTCATATGTAGTAGATTTTGAAAGAAGAAATAAAAGCTTGTCAAATATTCCTTGTACAGCAGAACATCTTTGTCTATTTATTTCATAATATTGCAGAGAGTTATTCACACACTGTAACGTGGACGAGCTAGGCTTCCCTTCCAAATCAAGAATTTCTTCAAATGAAAAGAATATATTTACAAAAAGACAGAAAGGATAAAAGAACGAAAAAATCAACCATTCATACACACTCGCTCCCCCTCTCCATGTCCCTCTCTTTCTCAACTATATAGACACTAAAATGTAATTCACGAGTATTTACGGTAAATAAAGGAAAAATCCGTCAACAATTCAGTGTGTATATAATGGTCTTACAATTAGAATGAAAAACGTCAGTAAGCATATGACTTAATGATAGATTTGCTGACAAGGTCATTGTATCGCCATAGAACTTACCAAATGATGACTTTAAACGAGACTGTTGAAATTTTTAATTACAAGAAAACTTTACAGAGCCATCATGTTCACGTTCTCTTTCACCCTATAACTTCGCCCTACAACTATAGTCCTGCTGGACACTTTATTACTGGTGACGTAAATATAGTTACTAATGAGGACCCTAAATCACTAACTTTAAAAGGGCCAAAAGTTAGAGACCCCGATCTTTCAACTGGAATCATAATTTCATAAACATATTGAATTCTGTGGAAGATTACCCAGGCGATGGGCCAGAGATGAAAAAGAGGACATTGCCACTTTGTCAACATGGATTAAATGTATCAGATGTATGTTAAAATCTCGCATTAAGCAATTGAGGTACAATATGAAAACCATCTATCCTTCTGTGTTCAGTATAACTCAGAAGTGAAAAAAGAATTTGATAGACTACATTTTCAGTATGTAGTACTAGTGGTCCCCGCTGACAAAGCAGGTGACAACATTGTCTTTGTTTGTAAGGCTTATTATTAGTCCCTTACCGGTGAAACCGGAGGGGACTATACTCGTAGGTTTTTTTTAATTGTTTTATAGAGGAACTGCGATTTAATTCTACAAGTGGCAATCCAACTTATACCCATAGCTCCTTTTCTATGGAGGAAATTCTTCAAAATCATATGTCAGTTTTGAATATTTTCAATATTCCCAACAACCAAAATGAAGTTGAATTACCATATTCATATTGGATTCCAAAACTTCATAAAAATCCTTAAAAACAAAGATACATAGGGGGTTCCAGTAAATGTTCTATCAAGCCCTCACTAAAATATTAACAGCAGTGAAGGAGAAACTTCAAAAGTACTGTGCAACAATATATTCGAGAAGTTTTGTAAATCAAATGTGGAAAGTTAAAAATTCAAAGGAACATTTGGAAAATTTGAAATCACAAACTTTTACCATAACATAAAAAACTTACGACTTTTCAACTCTGTATACAACCATTCCCCACGATAAATTAAAGTCCAGGTTTTGTGACATCATTGAGAGCTGTTTTTTAAATAAAATTTAACTCGTAAATTTACTTACTTTGTCATTAATAATTTGCAAAATCTTTTTGCTAAAAACATTCTGATTGTAAATATAAGTACTCTGAAGTTGATATTACAAAGATGCTTGAGTTTCTGATTGACAATATCGATGTGGTGTTTAGAGACCAGGTCTTCCAACAATTTGTTTTGAATTTCCATGGGTAACAATTGCGCCCCATTGTTAGCAGACTTTTTTGTATTCATATGAAGCAGAATTTATTTGAAGTCTTATACGTGAGAAACAGAAATCTCTTGTTGGACTTCAGCTCGAGATTACCGTCAGGGTAACTCATTCGACAGAGTGCTCGCTCCGTGATTGGAAGGTCGTGGGTTTGAGCCCCGGTCGCGACTGACCTAAGCCGAAAAAAAAAAAAAAACGTAGTAACTGTTCCTCCGCCAAGCGCTCGGCACTTTGAAGTGAAAGTTGCGGGTCCTTCAGATGAGTCCTTAAAAACGGAGGCCCCCTGTCACGACAGGCGTTGGCACGATAAAGATCCCCCATTGCTCAATGGCTCTGAGTGCCAAGTAAAGGTCTAAATTTGAAGCCCTTCACCGGTATATGGTGACGTCTCTATATGAGTGAAAAATTCTCGAACGGCACCGAAAACAACAACCAACCAACCATTCATTCAACATGACTTTTAGATATATCGACGACGTATTAACAATTAACAATAGTTATTTCCATTTATGTGTCGAGTTTGAAAAAAAAGATACACGTACCACAGAGTCTGACACATCTGTTTCATATTTGAATATTGTATTTGAAAAATACGTTAATGGAAGCGTAACATCAAAGCTTTGTGATAAACGTGACTTTAACTTGTCAATCGTCAACTTCCCTTACTTATGCAGCAATATATCCTTATCATCTGCATATGGGGTGTAAATCTCTCAATTGATTCCATACGCAAGAGCATACTTTACTTATGAACAATTTCTAAAACGAGGTAAGTTATTGACAAACAAGTTGATGAAACAAGAAAATCAGCAATCTTGTTAAAAGTCATTATTTCTTAAGTTCTTTGGTCGATACAATGCCCATGTCAGCAAATACAATCTATCATAAGTCATATGTTGACTGACGTTTTTCATACTACGCAGTACAGTCAAATATTGACTGACGTTTTTCATACTACGTAGTACAATTAAGGTGCAAAATGGAAATATCGGCGAATTTTTTAGATAGAAAGTACATTCTATACAAGGATGGGCGATTCTTTTTAGGACTTTATTATTATCGGACAAATTCAATGTGGTTGAAAACTACACGTTGAGGACTATTAGATTTCTTATTAAGACTTTTCACATGAGGTGGCAGTCATTTTAGCTAATATACTTGAAGTATTGAAGTTATCTATAAATTCCAATATTGCAAGGGCATAACCAAGTTAAAAATAAAAGTTTAATTGATAATTATTTTCAACTCTCTTTGTAGTTTGTGAAAAGTGCTGCGAACCTATATAAATTCTACTATCTCGACTAAAATTACATTTGTTAGGCCGTATGTTGAATATTTTGCTGGTCAAGGACATTAAATAAAGATATAATTAATTCATTTGCCAGATTTCATCAGGTTCGCAGCACTTTTCAAATATCTTCATGCTTCTTGAGTTTATGTGTAAATGCTTGTCATAATTCATTGAGGGTATGCCCTTGCAATATATCGATTTATTATGACCCTTCATCACCCTTCAATGAATCTGCAGACAAATATACGGCAGTATCGCTTGTCTAGGGAATGTGTGGGAAGTATGAATAAAATCATAAAAAGAGACATTGCATTCAAGTTATGGCCTTTTATATACATTTACCTGCAAATAATATTTTATTTAATTACAAAATACATTTTTCATTGTATAAAATATGACTTGATCCGCCTCTAACAGTATACAAACTGCGTCAAATTTTACGATATGACGTCACATTGACAAGTGCATTGCGATTAGTGAATTGTTTATATATTGCTGTGTGGGATTTAACCAACGACAAAAATACATGTATGCAGCAATATACCTTCATCACCTGCATACGAGGTATATATCTCTCAGTTGATTCGATACGCAAGAGCATGCTCTACGTATGTACAATTTCTAAAACGAGGTAAATTATTGACAAATAAGTTGATGAAACAAGAATATCAGCTGTCTCGTTTAAAGTCATCATTTCGTAAGTTCTATGGTCGATACAATGACCTTGTCAGCAAATACAATTTATCATTGAGTCAAATGCTGACTGACGTTTTTCATACTGATTGTTAGGCCATTATTTACACACTGAATTGTCGACGGATTTCTCCGTTATTTCCCGATCATGACAAGGAGCACACGGCGGGTGTGACCGGTCGGCAGGGGATGCTCACTCCTCCATGGCACCTGATCCCATCTCTGATGTTTGGAGGTCCGTGTTTGCTCTTCTCCTATTTTGTATTGTTTAATGGACTTTTGAGCTTGAATACTGTTCGTTATCTCCATATATTTCATGTAGTAGTTAGTATTGATGTAGTGTAAAGCTATCCAACAGTTTAAAATAGCAAATCATTTCATTTTGTGGTCATTTGAAAAAGTTATAATTTTGTGTGATGTCATAGTAAGCATTTCCAGTGTAAATTAGGCCCTCCTCCTTATTGTAGCCTTAACTGTGCTGCGTAATCGTTAGGCCATTATTAAAACACTGAATTGACGACGGATTTTTCCGTTAGTTACCGAACATGACAAGACGCACACGGCGGATCTAAAGTTGAAACTTGTAATTAATAGAGACATATAAAATTTCATGACTTACGTTTGCTCGTTCATTTCAAGGAGCACACGTGGGTGTGACCAGTCGACAGGGGATGCTCACTCCTCCATGGCACCTGATCGATCCAACTCTGATGTTTTGGAGGACCGTGTTTGCTTTGCTCCCGATTTGTATTGTTTTAATGGACTTTGACCTTAAATACTGTTCGTTATCTCCATATATCATTCATGAAACAGATGTGGCAGATTCTGTAGTGTCTTTTATTTCAAGTTCACTGGGATATATCGAATCGTAATATGAATTGAAGAAACTATTGTTAATTGATAATACATTGTCGATTTATGTAAATGTCGAGTTGGAGGCCACAGCAAGTATTTTCGCTCATGTAGAAGTTTTTAAATAAAATCTGCTTCATAGAAATATAAAAAAAGGTCGGCTAATTAAGGAGCACAATTATTGACTATCAGAATTCTAACAGTTTGTTGAAGGACCTGGTCTACGAATACTATATAAAGGTTGTCATTGAGGATCTCTAGCATCCTTTCAATATCAACTTCAGAGTACTTGTGTGTAGAATCAGATTGATTTTTAACAAATGTGATTTCCTCATGTTTTCAACATATCCTTAAATCATCATCATCAAAACGTCTTCATTGGCGTCATCACTGTCTTCATCATCATTTTGATGTACACCTCAGCATAGTGCACGGTATATTTTCCATTCATGCATCCTATCACGATGTCTACATGTATCTGCTATTGTAACGAATCTTACAAAAATACATATTAGAGAGATATTGAAAATGATTTATCAAACCTTTTTCTTAACTTTTCATACCGAAATATACAATGTCTGGGTTTGGCCAATCGACAGGGAATGCTTACGTCTTTATAGCGCAAGATCCATTCTCTGAAATGATTTTTTTCTGATGTTTTCTGGAGCCCATGTTTGCTTTCCTCTCAATATGTATTGTTTAAATAGATTGTTGAAATAAACTGAGCATTATTACTGGTCGGAATTTTGACATTTCAATATTACATGCAACAAGAAAAATTTTCACTATTGATCTCTCTTTTTCACTGTAAATACACACCAAATAGGGAATATCTTCATACAATTTCCTTTTCAACACCATATTACTATGTGTAAACTCGTACCAAAATATGATTACTCATTAATTATTTTCATATATTTTTTTTAAAATTTGTTTAAGGGATATTGCTTTATCATATTTTCTTCTTCCCAGCGAGAGTTTTCGTGCAGCGCAGCCTTGCTTTGAAAGCCAAAAGAATGTTTGTGAGGGAAACACAATCTTCGAAACAGCTGCAGGTTATATTCCGCAATTAGAGTCAAGGTGTGGCAGAGGGGGTTCCTAAGGTAACCTGAGTGATTTAAAAAGTTACAAAATGCTTGAATATATTCTACACAAAAGGAACTCGGTAGTGTATTAAAAACGGGAAATATATTTCCAACCCGGACATAGGTCCCTCTGGAATAATTAAGATTGAACTAATAACCCCCCAAGGATTATTCATTGTATTATTTATAGAAAATGCATAGTATTTAAAGTACCCATTGTTTATTTATTTGAAAAATGCTTTATAAAACATCAAGACTGATTTTAAGTGTCTTTAATAGGCAATGGAACCTTCACTATCCAAGACACCTGGATCCTCCTGTTTGTTGTACTGGTCAATATGGCAGCTCTTTCTCAATGATTGCAGGATACTTACCAAAAACACCATTAAGGAACTATTTTCTCTTTGGGGGGGGGGGGGTAAAATGCCGTCGAGTTCGTGTTATAAAGAGACCCAGGAATTCATGTTCTCCACTAAAATTAAAATATCAATCTACAGTATCATTTTTCCTCTTCAACCAAGTAAATCAATAATTTTTCACTAACAACGAAAATTTTACCCTATGAAAACCCACGAAAATGGTACTAGCAATGGATATGGAACATCCTACGGAGATTTGTTATCAAAAGTGTGAAAGCAAATTTCAAAATTAATATGTATTGATCATCCGAGTGGCCTGTAATAGAATATAGTGCTTTTTTCAAAAAAAAATTATTCAATCGTATATGTTTGTAGAGTTTCAACCCATCTATAAACCAAATCGGAACATTGAAGAAACAAAAGACCCAAGGGTTTTACCGTCGCCTAAGTATAGTGAAACATTTTAAATAATCTATAGATTGAATATAAAATAAAACAAAATAAGCTGAAATATGAACTATGCTATGTTGCACAAAATCAAGAAAAATAGGATAACAACGGATCACCAAAATAATTTAATGTTCAGTAACACATCTGAAGGTTGATCTATTTACTTACCTGTACTTGTCCCCATTTGTCACTATTCCCATGCAAACAAAACAAAAGTTCTTGAGAACTATTTATAAATCCATCTCATATCCTCTCACATTGGCCTCCAGCTCTTAGTCTTTGATGAACATTTAATGTACAAAGATAAGGTATTGTTGTCCCATTTTTATTTATCTATTATTTACAAGTCTACCTGACCATTAAAACGTATGAAAGCACTTATTATATTAAAGATTATAACAATTATTGAGTTATTTTGTTCTTCAATTGCCCTTCCTGGCCCCTGACCCAGGGGCCACAAATTTGACTATTTTTGAAGAGGCATCTTGATCATTTTAACCATGTTCCTATTTTATCTGCTTAAAATACAGGGGGAGAGAAGATTTTTAAAGAATTTATGCATTTTTACTTTATGATCATTTGAGCCCCATTCTAACTCCAGGACCCCCGATCCTAAGGCTATGAATTTCACAATTTTGTTAGAGGGCAGAATGCTTATTTCAATCATGCCAAGACTTTGATTGCTGTATGTCCAGGAGTAAAGAAAAAGATTTTTAAAGATAGCAAAAATTTGATGGTTTTAACCCCACCCCTAAGGCTCCATTGGGCAGGGACGATGAAATTAATAATTTTGATCCCCTTCACTAATAGATGTTTTATGCCAAAATTGATGAAATGAATCAGCGGCTGCAGCAAAAAAAAAAAAAAAAAAAAAAAAAAAAAAAGCTGAAAATGTTCAAATGATATCGCACGACACACGATGGTGGATTAAAACAGATAGAAAATTAAAAGATCACCTGAGTGACTCAGATGACCTCAAAGGGCTAAATTTGACCGCCTATTTAAAAATGAAGATTTGTAATAGAAAACTGGTGTTGTATAGTAAAACTTCTGCATAGCAATTAAACCTTCCCCTCGGAATGTTAACTACATATATAGTAAAGCTTCAGCCTCGGAATAATTACTAAATATAATACATTTCTAGCTTTTGGATACTTTACTATAAAGTGAAATTCCCCCAAGGAACGTTGAGGATATAGCAAACATTTCCTTGAATAAATCATGCACCTTGATATTTTGCTATGCTTTCAACGTTTTCCCTTAACCATGCTTAATCCCAGGATATTATTCACATTCATCGTGCTATCTGACTATTGATAATCAAAATTAGTTTTAGTAATGAGCAAGATTCCAAATCAAGAAAGGTAATACTATCTCCTCACCTTCGTTATATGTAAACTGGTTAAAGTGGTATCTGGATGGACTATCGTGATTACATCGTAAGACAATACAGTTATATTTTGAAATCGAAGTAGCATTTTTTCTCACATTTTGGCGAGGTGTGTTTGAAATAACTGTTGTGGTCTTCAAAAGAATTGGATTCTGATTTTTTTTTTCCTTAAAAAATGCATGTTCACAAAAAAACTTACAATACTTACATGTATTTAACAGGTTGAAACTTTACTGAAGTAGAATAATTGTATTCCTATTAGAATACAAAATCAAAACCGTTTACGGTTAGATGGGAAGGTTACTATGTGGAAGAAATAATATCTAAGAAAATTTTCCGCTTGAGGGAAGGTTTACTATACAGTATGTATACATTAAGGCAGGGGCCTATATACTAACGGGATAGGCAACTTCTACAGTTTCCTTTGCCTCTATCATGAAATCACGTAAGACGCGAAACTTCGCGGGACGAGTATAGACTCCATCGCCGCCATATTGAATTTTTACAATATTAGTGCTTCATTTTCTTCAATAACATCTTCAAATCAAAAATTGCACCACCAATTTAGTCAGGTAAGTGTTGTATTATCTTCATTGATTACTAGTGAGCATATTTTGACCACCCGCGATATGGTGTTTACATATTAAGATAACCGGTCAGGCGTTGAGCCTCGTGGCTATGTTTACAAGCACAGCGGGTGTTGAAGAGGCATCAAAGGGGGTTAAATGCGGAGAATAATAATGGAAACATAATTTTAGTTAATGATAAAACATAATACGGCAAGTTTTAGAAAGATTCTGTGATATATTTCTTAATTATTGTCTCTAATCGTCGAATTTTGCAAATTAAAAAGCCGAGATGGGGACCCCAAGATTTTTCAATAAACATCTTAATTTTGAAAGAAAATTCAAAATTGTCGATTTTGAATATTAAAATAAATATAGTTCTATATATTGAAAATCTTTATCTTTAAATATTTTTTAAGTGGCAAAAACAACTCTTAAAGTTGGACATTTTTCTCTTGCGGCCATGTTTGTTTTTATCAGAATGTCATGCCGAGGTGGTCTTCGGAAAATTTCTTAAAACTTAAAGTTTATTGCATTAAGGTGAAAGAAAGTTCGATCAAATTGTACAGAAATAACCAAAGAATGGATCTTTGCTAAAAGATATTGGTATTAATTAAAGAGAATTTATAATTCAATAGTTTAAGTGGTGAAAATTCCAAAAACAAGTATAATAGATGGAAAAGACCATTGATTTATATATTAAGTATCATTTCCCTTCAAAAGGTTTTTCTCAAGGGTCCTTATTAAATGTGGTCCATATTATGATTTCCTCTTATTACATCTTGAATGAATACAAATCCAGAAAAAAATAAACAATACTGTTGTGTTTATACTCAAAATACTGGTAAAAGATCTTAGATATTTTATTCTTAACATTACTAGTCTTTTAATTAAGTGTATAAAATTTGCACTTCCAGACCCCCTGAATGTGTAATCTACCTGTAGCACACTCCCAAGGTAATACAATCAGCCAATCAAAATGAAGCATTATCTATATCAGTCAGTACTGTTAATTGTTTGTTTGTTTGTATGTTGTTTAACGTCCCTCTCGACAATTTTTGCCTCATATGGAGACGCCACCACCTGCCGGTGGAGAACTGCAAATTTTGTCCTATACTCGACACTTACGGCCATTGAGGAGTGAGGGATCTTTATCGTGCCAGCACCTACTGCGACACGGACCTCGGTTTATACGGTCTCATCCGAAAGACCGGTCTCCACGTCCCACAGTGGGATTCGAACCCGCGACGTAAGGATCAACTCCATACTCCGCGACTCTAGAGCAGACGCTCTAACCACTGCGCTAGGCGGACGACGTCAGTACTGTGAAAAAAGAATTAAGAAGAATGATAATACAATTACTAGCCATTATTACACCTGTTTAAATTGTAATGAACATGGAAAGTGCACAAATATAGAAGATGGTGTTTGAGATATATATTTATTTATAGTGTGTGTTTTAAATAAGTAGGGATTTTTTTCATAAATATTAAATTCTATACAATTGCACACACCAGTAGTCACCATCCAACTTTTCATAGATATATTTTCATTTAAGTTGAAATGTGCAGTACAATATTTTCTAAATATTATACTTTCATGTAAATTAGTTGAATCTGATTCGTCGAGAAACATTTGTTAAGAACACTATTAACCGCTGAATAATGAAGCCATGCCCTCCAGCGTAGCAACAGTTAACAATGCTTGACGACGGGTGATATTCCAAAGAAAATTGACTGTGCAGAATTTATGCACACATGGTTCACTGTAATATGTTTTTGTATAAAACATTCAGTATAATATAATAAATGATGCGTGTAACATTGAAAATTTTCAGCCCTCGGAACCATTGTCTCGGTTGCGCCTCGGATGACAATGGTTTTCTTGGGATGAAGATTTTCAATGTTACACTCAACTACATGCAATATTTATTTATTATCACATATATCAGGCATAAATATTTTAATTGCTATGAAGCTTGAATTCATTACCGATTCAAAAAAAAGCCAATGTAGTTTCAGATTAGTGTGCAAATTTTTTCAGCAAGAAAAGAAAATCACACTTTAGCATGTTTAGTGACACATTATTAGTAAGTTTTCAACTTTTCATTTTTATGAAAACAATGCATAAAAAAAAATCACTTTATCCAAATGTGTTTCCCAAGGGAGACTATACATAAATAAAAAAAGTGTTTGACTGATTTTGATTAGGAATGGCTTGAAGAATAATTTCCTAAAATTTAAATAAATTGTAGATTTACATGTTTTTATACCATGTTAAGAAATGCAATTCTGTGAAAAAATTAATTTTAACGAACTGTATGCCAACCTCGCAGGAAAAAAGAATTTCCAAAGTGTTAAATAATAACTGGTATAATATCATATTCAATCAAATGATGTTTTGTGAATTACAAGCAGCATTTATACGACTGTGAGTCATGTTCCTGTACATACATGTTTCGGAGAAGGAGGTTGACCCTCAGCTTATCAAAACCTTTTATCAGTATACCATTTCTTTCTTCTTTGAAAAAAAAGGATAAAAAAAACTTAAACCAGGCCCGAGAAGAACAATCCCATGTACAGGTGGAACACAATTATGGCCATGATGTTCCTCAAACTGAGGAATACAGACTCCCCCTGCTCAGACTGTGAATCTGATGGTTTAGACCCAAATTACACAGGAATTGGACATAGAGAATTTGGATTTGGATGCAGGCATCCTTGTTCGAGAAAGTGTTGAAGTTGAGACAGAGGAGGTGACAGATCCATTTGAAATTTTACGACATGAGTTAACTGGAAACGTGCCCTCACCATATATTATGGACTTCAATGAAAAAACATAGTATTAACATTCTCCAGCTCTACAATAAAGAACACAATACATCTGTGAAGTCATCACTTGTGATTAGACTAAACTGCCATGTTCAGCTGTATGCTCATCGCACATTAATTCCTGAAACACATGATTTTTGGAGTGAGCTTTCAAACAAGTCCACAATGGAAGTGACCTTTTCAAGATTCTGGAAAAGTTTTTACAGCATCAAGTGTGCATTGGAAATCCTGATCCAGAATTCAGGAATTGACACACGCTGGATGTGGAATCTCAAACGCCTCATCACCAGAATTTTAGCCTACCGAGAAGGTGACTTTCGTGCTGTCCAAGGGAATTTGTCATATTCATCAAAAAGCCATTAAACATTGGGAATATGGTATGCGTTGGCATCCGGCAATCATAAGATGGTGTCTCTACCTTTCGCAGAAGTCATCAAAAGCTTATAATGCTCTACGAGACTTGGGCTTTATCACACTGCCAAGTTCAAGGACGCTCTTTGATTATACCCATTATCTTACCAGTGCCCTTGGTTTCCAGCCAGATGTAAAGTTATTGCTCGAAGAGTGTGAAAAAAAGAGAAATGTTTCAGGAAGAATTGAAGAGCTACACTGGTATTTTGTTCGACGAAACACGGATAAAAGACACTACTGGACTTATTATCCCCTGATATTCTGATTTTTCTCTCAAAATCTCTGTCAGCCTTTGTACTTTCACTGTACATTACTGTACTTACCTCTGTACTTCACGGTACATAACAGTACAACTCTGTACAGAGGCACAGCATTTCACAGCACCTCCCTGTACTTCACAGTACACTTCCTCTGTACATCACAGTACCCCACAATACTCCATAGTACGCAGCCACTGCTTACCACTGTACGTCACAGATATTAGCTGTACAGATAACTGATCTTCACAGTACATTGCTGTTATTCCCTGAACCCTCATACTGTACATCACAGTACATCAAAACATTCTACAGTTTATGCAGTATATACCAATGTAAAACCAATTTTACTCTGTCCTACCCTGAAAAGCTTTGTATCCTAGGAAATTTATTTAATATTTAAAAAAAAAAATCTTATTTTATTTCATGTTATTTCATGGTTGCTTTTGAATACATGTATTTCTGAGAGATTAATTTTCAAAATGGATAGAGCGCCCTTGATTCTAGATATAACTGAAAATGGTGTATTTAAATGTTCTATTTTCTTTTTTTTTAAATCCTTTTGTCCAAGTATTTTAAATGAGTTTCCATTTAACATCTGAGAAATGAGTAAACGGACATTTTAAAGAGTTAGAGTTTTACAATTCTTTTTAATTTATAGTTAATTAATTATATTAATCTTTTCTCCACATAGTATTATATGTTTTTAATTCTACATAATTGTGTACACTGAAAAGCTGATTAAAGTCAATGTTATGATTTAGATTTCTGATTTTCAATTAATTCAACTTTTCATTTTCCTTGAATTATCTTATATGTACAGTGTACATCTACTGATAATTTTCTCCTTATATTCATTATGAAAACAACTAGAATTAGTTAATCCCTAATCGCCGTCAAACGTACTGATACCCCCCCCCCCCCCATTTTTCTCGACAAACTGAGAGAAAATATTGAAAATGTACCGTCTTTACTGCAATACGTCGATAATTATTGACCATAAGTTATATTGCAGGTATTGAACTCCAGAACAGTGCTGATTATCTTGGTTTGTGATGATAAACGTAATAAAAATATATAAATATTTTTTTTATTAACATAATTCCCGACTAATTCGATATAAAGTATTAATCTTGCGAATCAAGTTTTAACTTAAGTGAATGTATGGAACTGTTGCTTTTTATCTCTTTCCAAGTTCAATCTTAAAATCAATAAATACAGGCCCGTAGGTAGCAATTTCACATTGAGGGGGCACAACCATACATTTTCAGTTGGGGAGGGTGCACTATGAACTACCAAAATTCCTTGACAAGCTAAAAAAGGTCATCAGACATTATTATTGAGTGGGCACAAGCATGTAGCAGCTATGTTTTCTATAGAATTGTATATATTATTATTGGGGGACCACCCCCCCCCCCGGTTCCTACGGCCATGTAATAAATTTAATTCAAGAATTAATGATCATTTTATTCTATTCAATACAACGGGTACGTATATCCGTATGCATGTAGCTTGCTTTATTTCCTTTTACCATTGATTAGAAAAACATGTTTTTAAATATTTCTCAACAAGACAAGCGCCTCTGAATTTTTTTCTCTATGTACAATTTTTTTTAATGTAAAATTATGAAGACTTGGTTTAAAATTAAGGAGTAATTGTACATGTAATTCAAAATATCCCCGCTTTTAAGGATTTCTGGTATCCTCAGACAGATTTCTGAAATGGGTAGGAATAATGAACGTATGATGTTACTTTGTTACAGCTGATGTGGAAACACACCTCCCGCCAACCCCATTTCCACCCCCACGCTTTACGAAAAAAACACTAGACACTTGGTATCAATACTTCATAATAAACGAGGTCCTTACTAAACTTCCAGTGAATTTTTAAATACTATATCAAACAATTGTGTCCTAATAAGGCTCTAAACCATTACATATAAGAAAACCTTTAAACGCTCAAAATATGAATAGAATTCCCCGAATTACATAAAACCCCTAAATATCTGGTATGCATCAAAGGGATCCGATTTCATGTGTCGTTTTACTTTAAATTTCTTTGACCACTTGGCACAAACGTATTCGTCATAACGTTTTGTCTCAATTTAATATCTCAATTACTGGCCCAAACGATAATCAGCGCAAAGTTTTACCGTAATCTCTCTTTCTCTCTCTCTCTCTCTCTCTCTCTCTCTCTCTCTCTCTCTCTCTCATATACATATAATGAGAGAGGCTGTGAAATCAATGTAAAAATAAAGTTTTATATGTATATACAGTGCGTATAATTCCGACTGAAATTTGATTTTTTTTTTTATTTCTTCTGAACTTTTTGCATATAATTTATTTTCAAACTATGAATTTATTGAAATATTTTAATAATAATTGCAAGTTCACACAATGTACCCCATGAACATAAGAACAAGGTGTGTATTTAAACTATACTCATGAAAAAAAGACTTAATTAGACTCTGTTACAACACCCTTTTTGTTGCTTCATATTGCCCACCCAAACTAAAATTGTATGAACATGCCCTGTCAAACCAAGGACACAGGTCTTTCGCGGGACTGCACTTGTTTTGTTTTATTAAAGTTTATATCCACACTTAAAGTTCGTTTTCTTTTATATGTTTACAGATCTATAATTAATGTAGTTCAGACGACATCACAATAACTTATTATTGCGCGATCTGTCACTTTTCAGTCCCGTAAAATGCGCATCGCACACTACATCGATCTACCAGAAAAGGGGGGGGGGGGCTGCTAAAATAATTTTCTTTTTTCCCTTAAATGAGTTTCACATTATCAGAGATGATTTGTTTTTATATATTTATCTATTGTGAAGGAAAGTGATAGATTATAAATATTTCAATTGATAATGTGTTCAATGGCTCAAACTTGTGTCCTTAACCTCGCTGTGGCTGTAATGTTGCGTAACTTAATGTGAACTCCGGCGAGTGCCTTTCTGTATAATGCAGCAGTGACACCTATTGTCTTACTGTCTCGCTACCGTACACACTCGGATCACCTCAGTCGATTCTATCTAAACACAGAGTAACATCACAGACTTTCCGATTGCCAGTATTCAACAGACTCGAAACATTTCGTAATTAGTATTACTGAAAATGAAACTTGTTTATATACATAACAAAGATTCCGACTGGACTATGAAACATCAATTAATTTTTTTTATAAAAGTTTTGGTGTAAACCTTTATGAAATTAAAACTATTAATAACCGTAATAATTGAAAAAAAATAGGAACGTTTTATCGTGTTAAAAAAAGAAATATACAAATGTTACAAATCATGCCACGTAAAATAAAATGAATTCTTCTCTACATTTTAGTATGAAATATAGTATATATACACTATTTAATTCACCATATTTAGATTAGCGTACAAAATATGGGCACATTAAATAAATACGACTACAATATTTTGCTGTTAAATCAGGCGAGAAATTATAAATTAAAAATAATGATACCGTATCTATTGAGAGGTCAGTCGCTCACACACACAGTAAAAAAAAAAAAAAAAAAAAAAAAAAAAAAAAAAAAATACATGATTGTCCGTGTGTCAAAATTTTGAGAGATCTGAAAAGTTTTCGCCTTAGTTAGTAATTAGACACTTGTTCATTATACTTCCCCGTCCATGTATTTTATTTTTCAATTTTATCAATAACAAAATGGCACATGCACTTAATGTTACGTATTTTTATTAATTATTTGTTATCTTCTTAATCTCGCTGGGCTTTACGCACGAATGAAAATGGGCGACTAATTTTTTTTCACACTTCCCGGTAATTGCTAGTTATTTTTTTTTTAACAAATAAATAACTTATATGGTTTTTCTAAGATAGCCAGGTCTCTAAACTTTCATTATAACTGCACATGTGGGTTTAACATCATACGTGGAATCCTCAATGATCAAAATATTATTTTTAATTCCGAAATCATTGATGGCTTGTTGGAGTTGTCTGGAAGATGTCATTGAATCTTCACGTTTTTTAGTCACATTTCTCTCCTCCTCTAGTTGAAGATTGTTAAGTGCGGAACACGGTCTCGATTTTAAGTTCATATATTGAATGCCAAGTGCTATTGTATTCTGTATATGGATCTGCACATAGATATATTTCTCTCGCCTGTTTGACCAGTGAAGCATTTCTTTAATTGTGAATGCATTTTCTTATGAATATGTATATATAAATCGTAAATTATATTAGCTTAGGGTCATATTATTGATAGTGATACATTTGGTTTGTACAGCTGATCATGAATAAATGAACTGAATTTTCATGCATAGTGTACGATTTTAAGGTATATGTCAAAACATGTCCACCAAATTGATGTCAGACCCCCCTTTTTTCCCCCATTGAACTGGGGTGTCGATGGGGACGTTTTACTTTAAAAATTCACTAAATGTAGTAATTATAAAATTTCAAAAAAAAATTTTATTTTGTTATTCTCAACTCAAATTATGGGAAAAGAAACAAAAATTCATCCAACACTCGATCTGTGGTTTGCATTTTTCGACTTACAATAACCCAAGAAAAATTATACTAAATATAGTATGTCAGCTTTTCAAATTAATCTTGGATATATTTTTCCTCTCCATATGGTCATGAAATTAACAATGATCAACTAA
The DNA here is from genome assembly GCF_033153115.1 of Saccostrea echinata. Lineage (NCBI taxonomy): Eukaryota > Metazoa > Mollusca > Bivalvia > Ostreida > Ostreidae > Saccostrea > Saccostrea echinata. The sequence continues at coordinate 259,456 of NW_026889806.1, read as the reverse complement.
TAGCAATGGCCTTAAATGTATATTTACAGACTCAAAGTGCTAAATATGTGTTTGAAGCAACTAAAAATAACTAATTAAAGAATATATTTTTTAAAAAAAAATATGCGAATTAAACCTTTAAAATGGAATAAAAAGCAATACAGCAAAATATCCTGAATAAATTTCACATTTCACGGCATTTCAGCAAATCATAAATTAACTAATTCAATTATTTATTAATCAATCTTTCTTTTAAAATTTAATTATAAATATCAAGCTTAATGGAACCAGTGGGGAGGGGGGATCTTTCCTTTTTTTGGCTCGCTAAGGAATTCGAACAGCACGGTGTCCCTCAAACTGAAAAAAATTATTTGTTTGACCCCAGCAGATCCAGGGCTGTCTATCTGATTTCTCTGTCCCACGGAGCTACATGTACAGTTCTACTTTCCGTATAAGTATAATAACATTGTTAGTGAAATTAGGCCTTCCAATGTAATACTCTAAGGGTATGCAAAGTGTATATTGTATATGAAATACAACTTAAAGTTTGGAAACACAAACTTATTTAACACTGATTGATTACTCTTGCAATTAAATTGGCTTATCCTCTCTCTCTCTCTCTCTCTCTCTCTCTCTCTCTCTCTTACAGAGAGGTTCTGTATACTTTTATCTGAAGTACACTTAGTCTACAATTTACACAGCAAATAACACATCAGCTGCATGTTACATTTTTCGTCCTAATTTATTATAATTATAATAATTATTATCAATATTAAATTTTCAAATAATTCCCTTTGTTGTTTATTTGCTATTATATTTGAAGACTTAGAGAAAGAGAAAAAAATTACAATCCAAATGATAAATAAAAATATAATTTTTCATAAATAATTAAAATAATGAAAATATTCTGAAGTTTTTTTGATATCTAATTATTTGATTATGGATATCAAAATAAACGTCTCAATACGTACAATCTAAATCTGTGTTTGTATTTGCGTTTCTATTAATTCAAAAATATCTTAAGTTTGAAGCCCTCAAGAAATTATAAATATATTGCTTCCTGTCGTTGTGTAACCACCCCTTGTTGATACACCTATTGTTTAAATCTCTGGCTACTGTCCGCTGTTTAATCCACCGTTTTCCTGTTTGGTATACATTTTCTGTTGAGTGTACACGTTAACCCACAACCATGATAAGCAACCCTACCCACTGAATCATTCTTTTCATTTTTTGATATTTTATTTGTATTGACAAATTCAACTCAAACAACAATTAGTTGTTTTTGGGTTTTTTTTTTATCACAAGCCGTTAAAAAAAAATAATTATAGTGACAGGGTAAATGTATGAGCGAGAGAAAGAGAGACTTAATTTTTTTGAGAAAAGATATTTTAAAAATATATAATACACTAATGTTTCAAAATTTTTCTTAATATGTAACTTTGCCTACCAAATCAGGTTGTTAACCGCATTATCGAACTATGGAGAATAACAATGTGACGTTAAAATTGTTCAATACTATGAATGATAATTACTATATATAATTTAATTGCTCAGTAAATTCAAAACATTAAGACTCATAATTATCAATTGAATGATCTTAAATATAATTTATAGGATTTATTTTTTACTTTTTTATATATGGTACTAGTGTGTGTTAAGAGTACTAACAGCACAAATTTATCACTCTTGAAATAAATATTTTATTCGCTCAAATCTAAAATACCAAAGGCTGCTGAACAATTAGAGAAGTATCAAGAGAAGAATAAAATTTAGGAAATTCAAAAGTTAAAATTTCATTCATTTAATACGTCTAAAATATTCGCAGTATGGTTCAGTGATGTACAGTGCCAAACTGGGATGCGTACATTGAACTTCAGTGATGCACAGTGCCAGCCTGGGACGCGTACAGTGAGCAACAGTAGTGTACTGTGCTGTACAGAAATTGAGCACTGTACACGTCTGTGATGTACAGTACAGTACTGTGGAGGCGTACAAGGACAAACAGTGGTGTACCGGGCCATACAGAGGGGACGTACAGTAAAGTACAGGGATGTATAGAAAATAACAGTGGGTTTGTACTGTGATTTACTGGGGATTACAGTAGGTACAGGGATTTTGTACAGTGACTGTACAGTGTTTATACAGAGAAAAGCAGTACTTAAACAGTAGATATCAGAGTTTATCAGAGATTTTTCAGAATATCAGGGAATTTTAAGTCCAGTAGTGAGAGGATCTGGTATATGACAAACACTAAGGAGAAATCATAGGCTATGTAAAGCTAGGCGACATAGAAGACCAACCCTGTGCATTGGAGAGAAATGTTAGCGGTGATGCTGGAAACTCGAGTGAAGCCAAATGTATTCTTGTTCTGATGGTGCGCGGAATAACAAGTGACCTGAAGTTCCCATTTGCAGCTTTTACTACAATAGGGATAACAGCAGACTTCCTGTATCCAATAATTTGGAAGGCTGTGGAACTTTTGGAGACTGTGGTAAAAGTTAATTATAAAGTCTTCTTTCTCACCTGATGGAATATCAGCTAATAGAATATTTTTTAAATTACTGAGGATGGGATTGTCCATTTCGCTCTAAATCTACAAGACCTGAAAGAAAAATCTTCTTTATATCAGATGTACCACATCTGGTTAGAACAGCTAGAAATTGTTTCAGCAATTCAAATTCCCACTCATAAACAAGGAAAGTATGGAAAGATAGAAAAGACATATCGTTGCTCCATGTGTTGAGACTTCTTGAGGAACATTGTGGGAATAATTTGTATTCCACCTGCCCAAAGCTCACAAGATTACACTTGACTTGACAGCTTTTAGCCGAATGAAAGTCAGTCTAGCAGCCCAAGTGATTAGTGATACTGTGGCGAATTCACTGGAATATCATTATGATTATACTGTGAGTCAGACAGTTAGATTCATCTGGACTATGAGCAAATTCTTTGACTGTTTAAATGTGAGGAATCCATTTGAAGGCAGGAATAAACAAAATGCAAACTTGGACCCATAAAGATCCACAGATGATGTATGATTGGGATGACTGAAAGAAAATTTCCTTGGTTATCTCCAAGAGTGGAACATTTCTGTTAACAACAGAAGGAACCTATCCGACTCCCAGAAAGCGTCAATGCAGCTAAGCCATCAAACCTTAAATGGACTCAAAATTTCTACCCTTTCCATCACTGAATGTTTGGAGATCATGTTAGAGAAAGGACTTTCTTATATTTTAACACACTGCTTCAACCAGGATCCCCTTGAACAACACTTTGGCCACTACAGACACAAAGTAGGACATAACAATAACCCTACTGTGTTTGAAGTCAAGAGCATTCTGACACAAATTAGAACTGTAGGTGCTTTGGCTTTGGGACCAAAAAGAGGAAACATTCAGAGGGATAAAAATGCGAATGATGTCGACATAAACAAAAATTAGATGCCAAGGCCAAGGAGGAAGCCCTTGAGGATGTGAATAGACCAAAGTGTGATTGTTGCTTAAAAAAAAATAATTCTGTATACTATGCAGTTAACATTTTACTATTATTCATATTTAATTTATGTATATAATTACTTGCAACCTGGTTGACCAAATGGGCTTATAAAAAAGTATTACTGTATGCTGTCATCTGAAAATAGATTATGTCTAAACAATGTGTAGTAATATTCCACTATTTGTGATTTTAATATTCCAATACAAATTACCCCCCCCCCCCCCCCCATTCGGACCTGAAATGACACCTCAAATTTTTCACAAATTTATTAAAAGAACAACAACATTGATTGTATCAAATACATAGAACTGTTGAAAGCACATTCATTAATGAACATAAAGTACATGACAAAAATGCACACAAGTCAAGATAAAAGTTCAGCAGTAGGCATTCATAATTTCCTAGTTGTTCAGTTACTGGACTTTGCTTTCAGTGCCTGTCGAAGACTGTAATATACCTTGGTTTCACAGATTTTGCATTCAGGTTCTTGCGGAAAAGTCTGGTCACAGCATACCTCCTTAATGTGGTGAAAACACAATGTCTTCCAAAAGTGGAAATAAGTCAGTCTCTGGAAAATCAATAAACAACTGTGTCATGTAATGTTTTATCATGAACGAATCCATCATCTGCTCTTTTACGACACAACTGTTCAAAGAAATAAACTGCAAGACTGTTGTTGAAATCCACTATTGTCCTGATGGTGTTCTCCAGTTCCCTCACAAGTAGGTAAAACGCATCTGTTGGTCTCAGCAAACCACCACGACTAATTTTAGTAAGCCACATGTCGAACTCGGCAATGAAACTTGAGTTATTTTTTTTCACATGTCAACTTCTCAAGCATCTGCAACCGCTCGCAACGGTCTTCTTCTTTCTAAAGCTTTTCTTCTTTAAACTTTTCACAATGAATCCACAAATATAAAATAAATTTTGCTGGTCATTGTTGGAGAGTTCATTTGACTGTCGAACGGACACTGTTTTATAGTACTCATATCTCACAGGGCAGGTCTAAAATGTATGTTTGAAGGAAATTCGCAATATCCTCTCTCTTCTCGGTGCAGCCTCTTTCGATGATTTGATTCACACAGTCGTGCTGTAAAATACTTGACAATCTAAGGGCGTGACGTTTGGTGTTGAAAATCCCCCTTGAACGGTTGTGACATAAATTCAGGCTGAAAATGTCTTTCAATGGTTCTTGAAAAAGGAATCCAAGAATCCCTGGGTGGTACAGAACATCGCCAGGCGCACAGTCACATTATCAGCAAACAACTGGTGCATAGGATCTTCTTTTATCTTCTGAATAGTTCTGGTGCTGACAACATGGATATAGCCATCAAAGTCAGAAAATGAAGTTGGCACACATTTTATTTTCTCACTCACTGGTTATGCCCCCTCTTTAGCTCTGTGGTCAGTGGCTATAAATAAAAATGTACATCTTTAGTAACAAGAAGACAATGAATCTGTATGTTTAAATGTTTTATAAATAATGCAGTCAATGCTTTATAATTTCCCAGCTGGTTAATCAGAAGATAGTGATAATTTCGACAAAAAAATTATGAAATGAAATGTTGATATAAAGTCGATATATAGATTCCTGATTTAAGATTGAAAGTAGATATATTATATATACCTTTTATTCTTGGTTTGTTGTGTTGTTTTGTAACATGGCCCCTAAAACCTGATATAGTTTTTAGGATTTTGTTACGTTCTGGACACTGGTAACCTAGGTGCTCCTGGGATGGATTCTTCTCTTGTGACGAATCACTGGTATTATCATCATAATTTGTGTAATCACCTAAAATTTCATCTAAATCAATATCATAATCCCAAGACAAGAAGTCTTCTTTTGAGGCCATTTTAATACCGTAATATGACAGTAATAACGAAACATGCAACTGTGCAGCTTGACAATTTTAATTTCTGAGTCACTATAAAAACACCTAATTGTATGCCCCCTGCTCATCGTTACATGTAACACCTCCCCAGATAGCAAGATTACGTTGGGCCAACGCAAGCCCAACGGTTGGCCCTCTGTCAGTTTTATGCGTTGGCCACACATCATCTTGCTCATCGGCCCTACGTTCAACCAACATGTTGGCTCGACGTTGGGCCAACATCCGATGGTTGGTTATCTGGCATTGGCCCAACAATGGCCCAACGTTTAACTTCCTGTTGGCCCAATGTTGGTTCAATGTTTTTTTAAAGCTAAGAATGAATGTTGGACCAACGTTGGCCCTACGTTCTATAAACATGTTGGCAAATGATCGGCGATTGAATTATTTTAGTTCAACAATATGAATTCCTGTAACCTTTTTATTTCCATAATTACGAGTAAAACACAATTGATTGAATAAATCCTGCATGGTAAATTATCTTGTTCCTCAAACAAATGTTCTATTTTTTTGTTACTCCTATGGAATGAAATCAACAGAGGGAAATAAAGGTAGTTCAATGTTTTCTTAAGTCTATCCCATATCACTTCAGTCACTATATAATATTCCTCTAGAATAAGAATCCCAGTGTTCAAATTTGTGAAACTTTGGAATGTTCTCCTGCCCATATTACTTCTGAACCATTCACTCCTTTTTTCTTGTTCATGTTATTTTTTCTTTGTAAAATCCATGTCTCTCACACTGATAATTGAGATAAATCACTCACTGTCCATTACATTCCAAACATCAATGGACTTGTAACACAAAGGGTTTTCACCCCACCAGATGCTATAAATGATATGAAAAATATATCAGTTTAATCCGTTCAAAAATGATGTCACTTATTACTTATAAGTTATAACTTAAAGAGATTACTAGTAAATATATATGCATATTTTGAAAATTGCAATTCTTGAATAACTTGTTCAATTTTACAAACTATGCTCAAGTTAAAACTTTCACAGAGATAAAATTCAATCAATCACACCTAAAACGACTATACTTACATTTCAAGGGCTAAAACAATCCATTTTCTCTGTCTTGCGATTCAAAACGGACACGCACATGTATATGCTTTGTTCAATGTTGCAAGTGATAAGATGTGACCACTCCGAGTTTACGAAACAGAGCTGATTAGGATGCCTGTTTCCTAGGAAACCGGCCAGTCACCTGCTGAGCCAGTGGATTTCACCACTGAACTAATTATTTGGAGCTCTAAAATTCAGCACTTTAAGTTCCATGATGCTGCATATAGAATCTACAAAATTATATACTGTGCAGAAGAATTAAAACTTCTACATGTATTTGCAATGGTCTCGGACACAAATTACAAACATTAATCAGTATTAACAAGATGTGTTTGTGAAACACTGATGCCCCCGTATGGCAGCTTATAGCGAAGGTTAAAGTTTCTTCAAATGCAAGTCAAAATCCAGGTCAAAAGATAAAAAATGTTGATACCCAAAGAAAGGTCTTGTCTCAAGGAATACCTAGATACAACTGTTCAAAAGTTATGGCGAAGGTTAAATTTTTAAATAAAAGTCAAACGTCAAGGTCAAAGTGGTTGGTATCCAAAGGAAGATCTTGTCACAAGGATTACATATGTGAAGTATGAAAGCCCTAGCACCAACCATTCAAAAGTTATGGCCAAGGTTAAAGTTTTTCAAAAGTAGATCAAACTCCTAGGTCAAGGTCAAAGGGTCAAAGTGGTTGGTATCCAAAGGAAGGTCTTGTCACAAGGATTAAATATGTGAATTATGAAAGCCCTAGCATCAACCATTCAAAAGTTATGGCCAAGGTTAAAGTTTTTCAAAAGTAGGTCAAACTCCTAGGTCAAGGTCAAAAGGTCAAAGTGGCGGTTGGTATCCAAAGGAAGGTCTTGTCACAAGGATTACATATGTGAAGTATGAAAGCCCTAGCTCCAACCATTCAAAAGTTATGGCCAAGGTTAAAGTTTTTCAAAAGTAGGTCAAGGTCAAAGGGTCAAAGTGGTTGATATCCAGAGGAAGCTCTTGTCACAAGGAATACACATGTGAAGTTTGAAAGCCTAAGCACCAACTGTTCAAAAGTTATGGCCAAGGTTAAAGTTTTTCAAAAGTAGGTCAAAGGTCAAGGTCAAAAGGTAAAAGTTGTTGGTATGCAAAGAAAGGCCTTGTCACAAAGAATACACATGTGAAGCTTGAAACCCCAAGCACCAACTGTTCAGAAGTTATGGCCAAGGTTAAAGTCTCATAAAATTTTGCAAAAGTGGGTCAAACTCCAAGGTCAAGGTCATAAGGTCAAATATGATGGTACCTAAAGAAAGGTCTTGTCACAAGGAATACACATGTGAAATATGAAAGTCATAGCTCCAACCAATCAAAAGTTATGGGCAAGGTTAATGTTGACAACAGACAGACAGACAAACGGACAAACAGACAAACAAACAGACAAACGGACAAACAGACAGACAGGACAAAAACAATATACCCCCGGGATCTTTCGATCCGGGGGCATGAAAATCTTATTTTCATAAATTAGGTTCTGGAATAATTTTTCATTTTTATTTACACATACACTGTAAATTATTAATAAATGGGCTATTAAGATAATCCATTGTTCATAATATTTTAACGAAAGATGAGATGTCTCTTTTGACAGAAGCTTAATTGGTTCTAAAAGATACAAATTTAATATGTGTAATTAACAGATCACCAACATGTATGTTAATGAAAGTTGATTTTATCCCAATATTCACTCCGTTGAACCAACGCTGGGCCAACGTTGAAAGCCATATCAATACCTCATTATAATCAAAATTTACTACGTTGGGCCAACATTGGACCAACATTACATGCCCAACACACATTTCATGTGTTTCATGTCAACATTACTTGGTTGCCCTATGTTGGGCCAACATATTACATCCCAACACACAGTGGCTTTGTTTTAAGCCAACATCTACTTGGTTGGACCTACGTTGGGCCAACATCAAATGCCCAACATATAATGGTCATGTTTCATGCCAACATTTACTACAATGGACCAACATTGGCCCAACATCGCATACCCAACACCGATGGACCAGCTTTCACGCCAACATATCATCCGTTGGGCCAATGTTGGGTCAATATTTACCGCCCAACGCCAACACTATACCAACCTACCAACCATCAACCAACGATAAACGATGTAGTCTTGCTATCTGGGTCCCCAGTGTCTTAAAACAACAAATAATGGGTTCAAATACACTTACCAGGGATGTGTAGATTGTTTGTACGTCCCTGTAATTAAGCACGACTATTAAAACACTTCGACTAGAGATCTGTCTTTATTTAACTCAGTCCCTGTTTAAACACCTACTAAAACGTTCGTTTAAGAATTGTATAAATAGAAAACAAAATAAACCCATTAACTCGTTAACATATTAACTTTCCGAAACATGAAAAATAAATCAATACCATACTAAACAGTCGTTGTACGACAAAAAGGATCCTCTGTTCAGCTTTTGTTTACATCGAAATCGCCGCCATATTTAATCTCGCGAGACCTAATTACCATATGAATAGGGTCTTACGAGATATCGCAAGATCTAGACTTGCGGTAGTTGCCTATCCCGTTAGTATATAGATCCCTGATTAAGGTATGTAGATTTTACTATGGGGAAGGTTAAGTTAATGACACAGAATCTTCTGATCATATATAATTTCATAAAAATAATTTTTTAATATAAAAAGGAACATTTCCAATAGAAAAAAAATAATGACATTCTCCTTAGAATATAATATACCAATTGCTTACAGTTTGTTAGATGGGTTACTATGCGGAAGGTATAACATATAGTAAAATTTCCCCCTTGGAGGGGTCATACCTAAATAGTAGTAGGTTGGGAATTTTTACTATGGAGAAGATTTACTATATGACACCGGATATGGTGCTTGGATCAAAACAAATAATTTCATTTTTAAATTAGGCATACATAGATCCACGAAGAGGAAAGATTTGAACAATTTTTCAACTATCCTTTTTTTCTTGAATGTTCATGATATTTAATTTTTTTGCTTGGGGAAAAACAATGCACAAGTGACTGCAAGTGTCACCTGTTCACGGATCTTTCTTGCAGATTAAAATAATGATATAGTGTAGCGTTTATAAGTTACTTCCTGTTTTCTTTTAAATTTTGCTGACTCAGTGCGGTATTCCTGTGCATGCCTGAGTAATATGCGCAAAAAAAGAAATTAAATGTATCATCCTTATGTGTCCTGAATGCAAAGCACAATACAGATAGTATTTTAACCAACTAAATTTCTCGATACAAGGAGAAAATAACTTTCTGTAAAATAATCGTCAGAAATAGTTTATACTGTAAAAATATTTAGCTTGATTTAGTAGGGAATATCCATTGAAAAAAAAATAAATACAATATATGATCGATAGCAAGTTTCTTTAATAAGTGTATTATAAGTACTTGCAAATTATACGTTTATTTTGTACTTACATTCGTACATGTATACGAATGTTACTTTCTTATCCATGCTACTACAAATTAAAGTAAAATATTAAAAGAGACATAGAATAATATTGGATATATACGGAAGAAAAGTTGATTTTTGTTTAAGAAAAAAAAATACATGGATATGTTTTTAAACGGAAACATATTTGAAGCTTTTTGTGACAAGGTCAAACATAGTCAAGTGTATGAAGGTTTTCACCTCCTATTATAATTAACTTCCTTCATAAGAGGAAGACTGTAATGGAAATTCTGACTATTATGAAATATGTTTTAGCTTTATTCAATGGTCCAAAGGGTTGGTAAGCATATATTTTTGAAATTCTCAAAATAATGATAAATGTGAAATAAAATTGATATTATTTTATTTGTACATACGCTGTCTCTCGATAAAGAAAAACAATTCAAATTTGTATTTCCTCCTTTTTCTTCAAAACAGATGGGTAAAAAGATAACAGGTTATATCTTTGAATTTTATTTCTAACTAACCTTGACGAAAGGGTCAAATGCAAGTAAGCATTTCTAATAAAGAGTGTCCTGCGTCCATATGTCTGTTTTTACCTTTATTGGTCGTCTTGCCAAAAGCAATCTTGGGTAAAGGGGAATCAGGTTTGGTTAAATAAAACATCCACCTAATTCTAAAGTGATATACTAGTAATTAAAAATGGTGAAAAGATTTAATTATTTTAAATCTTCATGAATTCCCGCTCAAGCGCGGAAAATGGAATTTTTACCATTGCTAAAGAACAATTAAATAATATATCATACTTTTTACTGACAGTTATATACAGGTTCATAAGAGGAAGAAATACTTTGTTCAAAATTTTGCAGTAAGTTTAAACAGAAGTAGATATCCCCCCACCCCCAACCCACCACCACCACATCTTCTATTGTAAAAACTTAAAAAATATCAACTTTATAAATTTCTTTTTTTTTTTCATGTTAGCAACTTTATTTGGATACCTGTTGATATATGTTATAGTTATTGTACATCGGCTGCTCTGTTTCTCTTTCCACCAAGACTACAAATTAGAATTGTTGAAATCATGGAATCTTATTTGAAAACCAAAATAAGGGGTTATTAACACATACATATTCATTTGTCAGGAAGAAATGGTGACTTAGATGAGCAAGTTGGTCAAGAGTCACTTGTTTTAATACAGTCTGTAATAGTATGAACATTGCATATTTCTTATACATGTACACATCTACATTTTTGAAAATTTCACGATCAATATTCGTTAGTTGCAATATTGTCATCGGTCATTTACATTTAGTTGCTAAATTACGGCATCGATATCATGGTTATTTGTGCCAAAGAATCTTGTTAGGTCCCTCCTTCTCCCCTACCTTCAATCTCCATCTTCATCTCTAGAATCGTAGGACTTTTTACTATGAAGTATTTTTCTACGATATTTTGTAACGTTTTCCGTTCAAATAACTGGAAAATACTGTAAGTATATAACATTTAGCTGTGTATTTTTTTTAACGCCTTTGGCGGAAAACAACATCCGTTAAATCAAGTACAATCCTTATGTCATTTATTTGAAAACATACATTCAGAATCAAGTCAACTTTAACTTGAATAAAAACCAATTTCCGCCAATTATTGTACAAGCTTAAAATAGTACATTTACAGTATCCTTACAAGACTATTTGAAGAAAATAAATACCCATTCTATAATACAGATTCATTCATGACCAGTAGGTATTTATAGAATAATCACATTCATTTTTTCAGACTTTTCATTTATATTTTACATTACTTTTTTAAAAAAAAATCTATGAAAAAATTCCAATAGTTCCAATGCGTGAACATTGAACACATCATTTAATATTTACAACAGTGTATTTGGATGGTGGGGTCACTCCAGTCTACAAGTACTCATTTAAGTAAGAGCCTCAGTTAATGTCCCTACGCTCCTTCTACATGTGTACCTCGGACTTTTACCTCCAAAGGCATTTTTAACTGGCTAGTTCCGACTGAGATTTGGTCGGAACACATATGGTTGAAATAAACTGTAAACAAATAATTCTCATGTACCCTGTACGTATTTGAAATTGGTGAAACAGTCACTAGATATTGTAGAATCCATGAGCATCAGTGTTTACTAATCAAAATCGTCATTATTTCAAATTTTATCAGAAAATAATAGGTTATATCAATTTTACTGATTGTTATTTAGAAAAAGAAATTCATCAGGTTTTGCTTCTTTTATAGAATAGCACAAATTTCTTTTCATAATTCTTTCAACATTCATGTTTCTGTTTTGAAAATATATAATGACTTGATCAATAATACAGGTAAGAGAGATTAGTATTGTTTAAGGCGTAAGTTGTATTGAAAATAATGAAAATTTAACTGCTGCGTGTCTCTCATATATGTCAGAGCCTAAATTTTTAATTAAAAAAAAAAATCAGTTCCACTTTTTTTTTTACAAGTGATGCCAGAGGTTACACGACACGAAGGTGAAAGTTTCTAACGGTAAATCTCTAGCATGCTGAAATTTCCCAAGCGCAAATCACAGTTACCCGTGGAGTATTTTTATGTGGGATTTTTGCTGGTCTTTAGAAAAGATCTTTCGAGAAAGTCTGTTATTTTTTTTGCGCAACTTATGTTTGTGTGTGTGTGTTGTTTAACGTCCCTCTCGAGAATCTTTCACTCATATGGAGACGACACTAATTGCCGGTGGAGATCTGGAAATTTTGACCTGTACTCGGCATTTAGGGCCATTAAGCAGTGAGGGATCTTTTTTGTGCCAGCACCTACTGCGACACGGGACCTTGGTTTATACGGTCTCATCCGAATAAACGGTATCCACTTCCCACAGTGGGATTCGAACCCACGACGTAAGGATCAACTGCTTACTCCCGACTCTAGAGCAGACGCTCTAACCACAGCACCACAAGGGCGACCACTTTGTATATGACCTGAGCAAGTAAATACTATGTCTGTGTAACTATAACAGTCTTTATCAAAATCTAGCTGCAGAACTCTTAGTAGATATTGGGAATAAGATTTGGACAACCTTACAAAAAGCAATAAGATACACCTTCGTAAAAACCTTTGAGCTACGGCGACACTCTTTGACAGAATATTCGCATATTATATCTCGTATAATGAATGAAATGTGAAATCGAGTAATCATGCTCAAAAATCCAATTAAATGTAACGATAGATTGTATTTGTAAGAAAGGTCAATTAATTATCGACCATAAAATTTGCTGAATGTCGACTTTGCATGATATTGTTAATATCTTTGTATAATTAATTTATTTGACAGTAGCTTGCCTCGTTTCGTAAATTGTTTGTACCTAGAATATGCTCTTGCATATCGAATCAGCTGGGAGACTTTAAACCCATTTGCAGCGGTTAATAGTATATATGCTTTTTCCTTCATAACACATGGTAATCATTAATTAAACTATATATTTTACTCCTACTTTTGTTACTTCATTTTCCTTACATTGGTTCCAAAAGATATGTTAAGTGCCTTAACATATCAGACTCATAAACTTCCTTTCGGACATACTGTTTGAGTCCTGCTAAAATACGCCTTCCATAAAAATGCCACGCTTTAGATGGAAAAATACTAAAAATGCAAGAAATGTTACCCAAAACCTGCGAAAAAAAGTTAAATGGATAAATCTATAGCTCTCTAGCATGCCTCTCTGATTTTATATTTCATAGAGAGCTACAGTTCTGCAATTATCATTTCTTGTTCCGCTAAGCAATTAATTTGCTGAGAATGCTTCTTAATGAAAAGAGTGAAGATAACGATCAGTGATCGATCTCATAAATCCTTAAACAACACAAAACATGAACGTGGCAAAAACATGGATCCCTGGAAATACCAGAGGTTGGATCAGGTGCATAGGAGGAGTAAGCATCCCCTGTTGACCAAACCATGACCTCTCTGTATTGATCAGGAAAGTATTCAGTAGTCATTATTAGTGGAAAAACAATGACATGGCAATTTTTATGAACATGTTCAGAGTACATGTATGACCTAAGAATAGGTTATATCTTAATTGTTAGTTTCCTGTCTTGGTTTAAAAATTGATCATACACAGCGCATGTTCTTGCACACCTTATAAGCTTGGAGACCTAAACACTATTTCTATGTGATTGTGGAATGTATTAAATAAAGAAAGAAAGTTATATTAAAGTCCCGTTTATTACAAAAATGTTGGTTGGTCCTTAATGTCTATACGAGTCAGAAAAAAAGTTTTGTAAAATTTAGAACATCAATAACTTGCAAATTGCATTTCAAGGATGATATTTTGGAAATAATATTTTAACATGCAACTTGCAAGGAATGTTTCCTTCTTTATTAAATAAAAAAGTGAAGATAACGAACGGTGATCAATAAAAAAAATATATAAACAAAGCAAATCTATGATTTAGGTATAAAACACGCACCCCTGGAAATTCCAGAGGTGGGATAAGGTGCGTAGGAGGAGTAAGCATTCCCTATTGACGGGTCGCACTCGCCGCGTGCCCTATGTGCTAATTAGGTAGACGGAATATTCCGTAGTCAATTCAGTATAAAAACAAAGGCTTAACAATTGGTGTGAAACACGTAAGACTACACATGTCCCAGTGGTAGATTATATTCCCTAACAAGGTCAATATAGCGATTATAGAATTTACGAAATACTGACTTTTAACGTGGTTGTTGAAATCCCTGTAACATCACTATCCGTCAGTAGCCTGCCTTGGGTTAAAAAGTGATCGCACTCGGAGTGCTCTTGAGTATCGAATAAGTTCAGAGATGTTATCACCATATGCAGCTGATAGCGGGATATTACTATATAAATACGGAAAGTTGAGGATGGAAAATCTGAAATCATATTATTTGTTTTGAATTTAGTCGCTATGTGGCCCTTATCAGTTCTCTTCAGTTAAACATCCAAATATGAAGAATTCTCTAAAAATTCTCAAAAAAATCTTTGATATTTTGAGAATCCATATCTGATTTACACCACTTCTGGAATATTCTGAAGCAAAGTACATTTGAAGTTTCTCCTTTACAGCAGTTAATATTTTTGTAAGGAGTAAAGATAGGGGCTTGGTAGTGCATTTGCTGGACCTGGCAATGCATCTCTGTAAGGATTTTATGAAGTTAAGGAATCCAGTGTAGAAAGGGTAGATCGAACTCACCTTAGTTGACTTGAATGCTAAAAGTATGATACATTGAAATGTGAAAATAAGAATTTGAAGCAAAATGAATATATACTTTTACTCTTTACTTTTACTTTTGTATTATGTGTTTATTTACTTTTGTAATTACTTTAGTTTACTGCAGTAAACTATTGTGAAATCTAGTGATTTTGTTATGCATGTTTACATGTAACTGCTTATGTGAGAGCATTTTAATTCAAGTTTTGTCAACTTCCCAAGACATTGAAAATACTCTCTTTGCTCTTGATAAGGACTCATTTTTTAAACACGTGAAACAAAAAGCCCTACTGTTAATTTTAGAATAAAATAATAGTGAAAAAATTCTAGTGAACATTTTCAATATTCACAAATAAAATAAAATTAAAAAGAAGACGACGAGGCTTATTCCCCCGAACGGCTACTCGTTAAAAACAACAGGTTACTATGAAATGATTAAGAACTGCGTGGATAACACACCGACGACGACTTCCAGCGGACAGGAATTCCCCTTTGGTCTATAAGTATTTCATCTTCTCAGAACTTTGAAATAATTAGATATTTATTTTACTATCAATAACATGACTTTTTAAGTCGTTTTGTTTTAAAATTCATGAAATAACATAATATGACTCTTCTGCCTGATTGATTTAAAAAAAACAACAACAACAAATCAATCACTAATCATCCAGAAAAAATACTTAAGCTGAATTGCGTTATGATTCTACAGCATTTAAATATTTTTAATTAAAAAAAAATAATAATTCAAACATAACAATAATTCAAAAATTGAATTTCTTTTTATAAAATTAATTATTTGTATACAGATTTAATAATTTTGATCTACTCCAGGTCACTGTGTAAATCTTCAAGGACATCTACCCCTCTCACACTTTTTCTCTGCAAAACGCGGAAATATAAGTTTGCATTGTTATTGATTTAAAATTGTCAAAACTTTAGAGGTAAATTCTACCGTTTTTCGAGTTTTGGCAGCTTCCGCCTTATCAACTCTATTGAGCCCCCCACTCATAAACTTTGAGCACCACAGACCTGTCTTATGTTTATGTGTCTCATAATAAGTGATTTATTTTTTCAAGGATCACAGTCATTGGCGGGGGCTCAAATGAATTGACAAGCCAGAAAAGATAAATATTTGCTTCTTAAACTCGAAAGAGGAGTGAATTTTCCACTATTTTTTTTTTTCTTCAATTTTTCAATTTTTAAGGCAAAAAAAAAAAAAAAAAAAAAAAAAAAAAAACACTTCCAAATTTATTGCAACAAAAATGGGTATTACATGTATGACGTTTGAATGATATAAAATCAATTTAAACCAATAAAAATGCGATATTTTAATAACGTCGGAAAATAATGTAATCAACTAACATTAGCTAAAGATTATGTATGATACAACTTATGCACCTTCTTCGATTCGATATAATTCTTTCTTTATTTTGAATGTTATTTTTCATTTTTCAAAATCTTTCCAAAAAAGATAAAATTCATTACGGTGATAATTTTGTGTTTTATAGAGTCTTCAACGTAACAGAATCTGAAGTCTAATTTGTTTGGTTTTTTTTCCTATAAAAGCTTAATTAAGACAAAACTATGCAATGAAAAGTAGCGTTTATTCCCCATATATGAAATTATCAAATGCATAAAATTTACATTTTAAAATACTTACAACGCTTTTGAAAGGGAGAAAATAATTGACATTTGAAGTATTTTTCCAAGTCCCGTTTAATGTAGTCTGAAATTCTAAAATAAAAGTAAGCATGATATATAACATTAGCGGGGTCATATACACCATTTTGCATACATTTTTCATGATTTTGGTAAGTATTCTTATACGTCAAGTTTCATCTCTGATATCTGAACACCCAGGATAATTCCATTCGTCCTGCTGGATGTCGAGTTATCGAATTTTACATTTGTCTCTTAGATTAGTTACATGTAGTTTAACCAGATTTCAAAAACTGGAGATGAATGCTTATGCCCTGTAGTTTGGTATGTTATTGTCACCATTTATTGATATAAGTTCCTCTCTATTTGTACTGTCTGTTAAGAGCTTTTTCAAAGACAAATACTATTTTAAGATCACGGTCAGAAAAATTGATACCAAACTAGGTACTAATCAAAGCCAATCCGTAAAATATGTGCACTGAATAATTAGGCAAAATATCATCTTGAAGACTCTTGTAGTATTAATGCATTTTAAATACGCAATTAAAAACTTGTCTTTATTATTTATTGTTACAACGTGTCAGATAGCAATATTATAAAATATGCTTTATTTTTTATTGTACATGTAGTACCTCGTACCGGATTCTGATTGCATTTTTTTTACACGAATAGCAAATTAAAGTTACTTAGACTATCTTTCAGATGGACGATATAGAATTGAAAAATATGAAAGCCAATGGAACCACTACTGAAAATGTCCAAAATCTACATTTTAAAAAGGTAATAAAATCATAAATATTTTGCTTTCATCTTGTATTTTTTAACTCAAGGCTAAGAGTTTTTTAATGGAAGTTCTTCCATCGTCCGTCTGTCTCTTATTTATTTATTATTATTATTTCTTTAGATTTTTGACTTCTTTTCAAGAACCATTCAGCTAATTATAATTCGGTGAAATCAAACTTGACACAGAGTATCCTTGGTTGAAGGTATAAATTAATGTCTGTTCAAATGAAGGACAACGTCCTTATCCATTGGAAAAAATAAAAACAAGCGGTGGGGTGAGTCATTCAAAAATGTTCTTTTCTTCTCAAGGACAACGTGACCAAAACATATGACAATTACATGATATCTATCTGACATATGTTAAATTCATGTTTTTTTTTTATAAATCTTGCCAGGGGTTGGGTGGGGCTACAATAAAGAATCAAATTTAGATAGGGGGAATAAAGGGAAATATGTTTAAAAATCTTTTGAAAAACAAAGGGCAAAACATGGAGGTCATCATTAGTTATATTAATATGCAAGCATCCTCCGGTACTACAAATTTTAGTTTCTTGAAATCATGGGTCCTTGTGTAGGTGTGCAATTGGGCCACAAATGAGGATAAAACTTTTACATGGTAATAAATAGAAGATTTCTTTTAAAATGATCTCTTTTTCTCTAAACTAGCAGTGCCATAGTAAGTGATATAAATATAAAAGCATCCTCGGGTAGTGCAGGTTTCCGTATCTTCGAAACATTGCCCCTTAGGGTTGGATTGTGCCACGTTATGGGAACAAAGTTTTACATGAAAAAAATAGTTGAAAATCTTATCAAGAACAGGGAGTCAGGTTAGGCATATTTGTATGCAAGAAAGAGTAGTTCAAATATATGTGTTCAAATCAAGGCCTCGGGGTATAGTTGACCCATGATATTAAATGAAATTTCAATCTGAAATATTTCTTTGAAATAAGGGTAAAAATACAGGGAAAATAGAGAAAGTATTGAAATGTCTCTTCCAAAGAATACTGGGACCATGATTAGTTTATTCTGCATAATATGCAAGGAGCATTATATAGTGTATATTCAACTTTCTTCAAATCATGAAGAATTTGGGGGGTGGGGTAAATAAATAGATCTAAGATTTTCATAGGAAAATAAGGAATAAACTTAGAAAATATTTTCAAGAATACAATATATAATACAAAAATATAATGTAATAAATAATGCTACATAATATATCAAAATATATAATATATAATATATATTATATATAATATTGTTCAGAACAACAAAGCCTCATTAGTTACATTAATTGTCAGACTTCTCATTAAATTTTGCCAAGACCCTTTAAAGCTAGGACAGAACCACAACATGATACACTTTTTTTCTTTTTCTTTTTTACAAAAAAAAAAAAAAAAAAAAAAAAAAAAAAAAAAAATAATTATAATAATAATAATAACATTAATAAAAAAAATAAATAAATAGGGAAAGAGTATTTTGAAAACAAACACCTGAATGTTCTGAAGACAGCAGGACAAATATCATTTCGACAAAAGGTTTGGTACTCGAACCTCTTAATTGTTATTTAATTAATTATGCGGTTTTACACTGATCACTTATTCAATTAAGACGAGGATACACGTATATATTGAATCTATGTTTCATGTCAAATACAATTCATTTATATATCTATATAAATATGTCATTAATAATCAATCTTTATCTAATATTCCTTTTGTACATTAATAAAGGTAGAAAAGAAAGCAAACCACGTGCTGTTGATTCTGATGGAAGGATTAACGGTAAAACACACTATAATCGATTCTACAAAAAATATTAAATTAAAATTGTGATCTAAATTTAATCTGTCAGTACTTTGGATTCCTTTACAGGTGGGTGGTGTGCTATTCCCATTGTGTGAGCAGTATATATGTCCTCTATATTTTATAATTGTATTACCCTTCGAAAAAGAGGGCAAATTCCAAGTACGAGGGGTGATCAAAAAGTTCGCGAACTATCTCTATATTTACAAAACCACAATTCAGATCAGAATGAAATTTGGCACACATATAGTCATACCCATGTTCTATAAATAACAGATGTTGAATAATGTTTTGCTCCGTGTGTGTAACGTCACAATGTGAAAATGACGTCAATATGTAGGTCACTTGTGACAAAAAAATGGTTGACTCAGTCGTACTCGAGCAACAATCGGCTGTAAAGTTTAACGTATAACTTGGAAATTCATTTACAGTAGAATATGATAATTTGTATAAGGTTTATGAAGACAAAAGACTTACCAGAAGTTCAATCATTAATTGGATTGATTGTTTAAGTGAAGGTAGGGAGTTGGTTAAAAATGATGTTTGTTCTGTTGCCCAGCGAAAGCAAGCCGGGGAAAAGATGTGTCCTTAGTTGAGCAATTTGTTTTGAAACATCGTCAAGATGCAATTAGAAAAATGGTTGTATATCTTAGCAATAATATAATCCCTAAAATATCGTTTACTTTAGACTTTAAACATATTAGATATGATAAGAAGAAGGCGCCCACACTTTATCCACATTGGATAAACGACGCTCCCGAGACAGAAGACTCGAGTTGTGATGGGTCACCAAACTAATTGTGGGAAGGGATATCTTTATCCACCCATTCTATGGCCATTTCTGACAGATGGACTATTCTTCTTATAAAAAATAACTTGCATGGTAAGAAATATAAGACTCGGAAAAATCTTTTAGCTTCTGTGAACAGACTGCTACGGAGCATGTCACGTGACTGTCTGGATCACGTGATTCGCGCATGGGCAGAACCATGGCAGATGTGTATTAAAATCGGAGAGGACTACTTTAAAAAATAATGAACACTGAAACCTCATTTTATTTCTTTTGAGGAAGTAATTCAATTAGTTCGCGAATTTTTTGATCGTTCCTCGTATTAGTCATGCTGATTGATTGTTGTCTTCGTGAGCAATTTTCAGCTGAATCCGTACTTTTCCCATCTGATATCCTTTCGATGGCAGTAACGTAATATACCGCATACAAAAAAGAGAGAAAAAATAATGACTTCGTATAGCCAAGAATGATTTCCTATGGGACAGCCTCAACATAATAAAACGGATATAAAATATATATTTTTTTTTATAACCAAGGTTGTTTTACCGTGGAATGGCAGGAGATTTTACACAAAATCATAATA
This sequence comes from Saccostrea echinata, assembly GCF_033153115.1. NCBI lineage: Eukaryota > Metazoa > Mollusca > Bivalvia > Ostreida > Ostreidae > Saccostrea > Saccostrea echinata. Next base: position 238,766 of record NW_026889806.1, on the reverse strand, counting down.
TTCCGTTTGTCGCATTTTATACCATGAGAATGTATGGATTTGATATTTTTCAAAATAGTTCATGATGCCGATATACAGCATATTTCTGACATTTGAGAGGTAGGTCTGTGCCATTTAGCATAATTTTGCACTGTTTGTTATTAGACATTATGAAAAATACCAGCGTTGAAGTCTAGTTGACCTTGACCTTTGACCCACTTTTCAAACATACACCAAACGGTTAATTTATTTCATATCTTCTGAATTTCGAGACAAGGGATTCGATAACTAACATTTATATTACGTGCTGATGAGCCCATGACACTGCACTTTGAAACTGTATGATGTACAGTTATCACACAAACTGACTTTAAAACCTATGAAAATACATCGGGAAGAATAAAACTTACGCTCAACTAGAACCTAAGGTTACCTGCTCATTTACAAGTATCAAACCTGTTTACTCCGCTACAAAATAGAGTACATTGCAACCACAAAGTGAAAAAATAAAATAAATCTTACTACTGGGAAGCCTTTTCAAATGTAATACAACAAATAGAAAATGCATTTCTTTAAAGAATAACCATCTAATGTTAGGAAAGATACAGTAGAGGGTGGGGTGGGGGGTTAACCAAGCAACACAGACTGTTATATTTTAAGATATATGATATAAGTAATATGATAATGAATTACGTGACCTGTGGTCTCCCTAACGATAAACCACGTTACCTCTGGTCTCCTTATTAATAAATCAGAGAAGGTGACCTTCTGTCTCTGCATGCGCAGAACTAGCGGGAAGGGGACTTAGAAAACACGGACCCCTTGGGAATTGCTTCTAAAAATCATATATATCAAGACATGCAAATTATTCAAACACACACACACACCTCTTCTGTCGAAATAGATTAATTTAGCACATATGGAAAGATTGTGTACCTTTTTGTTTTTGCTTGTCATTAAAATCAGAGTCCGAGCTTGGGAAATAATTCTTCATAACCACACTTTTTAACATTGTTTCCTTACAACATAAGGTGACCTCTTGCCACCCTAATGATCAACAACATTGGTTGACCTCTGGATTCGCTAATGAAGTATAAGGTGACCTCTGGTCCCTCTAATGATGTACAATATAAGGTGGCCTTTGGTCTCCCTAATGATGTACAATATAAAGCGACTTCTGGTCCCTTTCATGAGATACATATATAATGTGACCTGTGGTCCCCCTAATGATTTACAATATAAAGTGATCTCTGCTCCCCTAAATAATGTACAGTATAAGGAGACCTCTGGTCTCCCTAATAATGTACAACATAAGGTGTCCTCTGGCCCCAAGACCATAAACCGAGAACAGACTTAAGAGAGCATGTCACTAAGCATTGAGCTTCATGCTATATAAACATGGAAAGTGGAAAAAATTATTTCTAGCTCAAATTTTGTGAACATGATGCGTATGAATAGTCTTTCAAAAAAATATACCTACCCAGGCATATGACCTCTTGTTTCCATGGCAACAAGAGCATTTGCTATATTTTATTACAGAAATACTTGGACTGCCTTATCCTGTTATAATTCATGTATTTTACATCCAAACTCAATGTATAATTTTATAATGTGGGTCATAAAGTGCTTTGAAATACATTTTTCTGTTTTATAAGAAAAATTTATTTTGTAATTGATTTTAATTAGATTTTACCTATAGAATTATATTGCATGAAGTGCTATGTTGTTTGCAAAATCCAGACAACTTTAGAAAATTCAACATATATCTGTAGAAGGAGAATACTCTGTTCAATAAATTAAATAAAAAAAATTGGGTAGACACTAAAGACTTTAAGAAAATATCTGAATGAAACGTTGTAAAACACTGTTGAAAAACGATTGGATTACCTCCCTTGCAAGAGCTCTCTAGCGAAGGAGGTCGGAAAGAATGAAACAGACAATAATAGAGGAATTGCGGGAGAAAAAGGAAAACTTCAAACTTGGATTAGTTGGACAAAAACAGATAGTGGTATGTTGAATATGTTTTTTTCATGTATATTTTTGGGTAAATTTTGATAAGTTTATCTTTTTAAAGCAAAATTAAAGATTAGGAAGGTACCCACATATTCATTTCTCTTTCCCATGATGTGATACAAACACTGACTGCATGAGTGATGCAAGATACCTACAGCTTGTGAGCAACCTGTTATATGACCACTAATGTTTCATTCTGCAGTTGTTAGATTACTCTTAAGAATTAAGAATAGATAAATGCTATAATGATCGATATTTAAAATAATAAGAGATATGTCTATGACAATTGTGAATATATACAGTGTATAAAGAGGTCATAGGGTCACACTGCAGGTAAGACTAAAGTCCCTAACCGCACAAAAAAGTCATTCTAACTTATATCCTTCCTCTTTTATAAATAAGAGTTTATATTCACATTAAAACTAAAGCTTTGTTCAAATCTTATTTCTCTCCTCATCTTCCATACAATCAATGCAACATACATATATCAAATGAGGTTTTTTATCTACCAATTGCCAAATGGATTGGGAATGGTACTGATACCAATTCAATGTTGAAAAATAACATCAAATTTATTTACCTTAAAGTTTTGGATGAAATAATAATATAACTTGACACAATGAAAATTTATTCTACAGAAAACAATGGATTCCGTTGAATCTATATGAAAGGAAGTACGATTGAAAATGTGTAAGTAGTTTATAAATTGATATGTCTGAGTGTTAATATAATTATGTAAAAGTGAGAATAAAACTTATGAATTGAAAAAAAAAATTGAAATATTGGGTACAATTCCCAAGTTTGTAAAATGTATATAATAAAGTTATCAATAAAATTATCATACCACCGCTCCATCTTCAGGAAACCAGACCTCATTATTTGGTCAAAAGAGTCATACATATGAAGGAGGAATTAAGTGATGTTTGTCTATGAAAAACCCACCCCACCCCCACTCCAGAATCCAGAACTCCTATATATATTTTGCAGCTTGTTCATATATATCTGAATTGTTCTCTTGTCTACATATATGTAACTGGTTCATACTAAATATAATTATTAACATTGACTAGCATGATGGAAATTACATGCATATATCATAAATGCAACCTTTACAGAAGATAGGATGTACATGTGTGTTAATCTACTACTGTACCACTTATTCAGTAGTAATACATAAACTTTTGTAATTTTTACAGCTATTATAGATAGTTGAAGATGACACTCTGTTCCTTTAAAGAAGCCACTGGAGGAAATATATCTTGATTGGAACCATTATAAAAGTTTAATCTTATTTTACCATGTTCCAAATCAGTTATCTGTCTAATAACCACATACCGGTAATCCCCAGAATTGAATCTGAAGGAATGGAGGATTGCATGTGTTATGTATTTTTTTGGATGATATAGACTGTCACAGTTAATACATGTATGTGCTCAAATCACAGGCAAAACTTGGACTTGCTTGGACTTTTTGTATTGTTTTTGAGCCTCATGTGTGTATAAACTAAATATTAAATGATCTAATATAATGACTTTTGAAAAATTATAAAAAATTCTTTTTGTATTTTTGAGCTATCAGGAAATGGGACTTTCAAGAATAAGTAGCCACTAAAATTATATTTTTGGTTCTTAAGATTTTCCAAGTTAAAATTGGGGACTTGGAAGAACATTTTGATTTTATTTATTTTCTTAAGGAGTAGTTGTCAAAAGTTGAAGCATTATTCATGCACTTTAAAGAAACCTCCTTCTTAAAAAGAAAATTGCAGATTTTACAAAAGGGTCAAATTATACTTTTTTCATTTAATTTATTTAAAAAAAAAAACAAGGGGGGGGGGGGGGGTAGGGGTAGGGCTGGACTCTAAGGATGTTTTTTTAATGAATGTGGTCAAATTAATTTTTGTTGAATCATTTTTAGTCTAAATAAACATTGACTTTAGTTCAATCTGATGTGAATTAAGAGGTTGAATGATACAAGCAGAGGGGAAAAATAAAATAGATTTTTCATTGGATTTCTACTATAATTGCTTTCAGTAGTGTATTTATGGAACTACTGAAGGAGAAATTTTTAAAGGGGCATTAACCATAGCTGTACTAAATGGGGTTTTCTTTAAAAAAAAATGTGTTGATGTTTTCATCATCTTAAACACTTCTGCATTTTCATCTTTAAATTTACTGAAAATACCATTGGACCATGCTTGACACCGAATATCCTTCAGTAAAGGGGCATATTTCAAGTTCGTTCAAATAAATGGCCGAGCTCCTTCCCAAGAGGAGATAATCAGGGAAAGCCAAAAATAGGGTGGGGTCATTTATATTTGCATTAATCTTAAGAAAAAGATGATGTGAAAGCTTCCTGATATATCAAATAATAGCCATTGGGTTTAGGGTGAAACCACAACAGGGAATCAAAGTATACAGGCAAAAATAAAAACAGCGAAGCTAGGATTTGTCATATTATGCAAAGAATTCTCGGGTAGTGCAGATGTCATTGTGTACTAATTGTGGTCCCAGGGGCTAAGATGAGGCTACAAGAAGAATTCATGTACATGGACACATTTTCAGATATTCTTTTCAAGAATAGCAAGACCAAACTAAATCATATCAATTAATTTGCAAAGATTCTCAAGGAAAAACATCAAGGTCAATTAAATCATTATTGATGTTAAAGCATCATTATTTAGTGTTGACTAAAGGTTGTTCATGATGCATTACTTTGCACATGTTTCAAATACATGTATTTCAAGAACAGGTCATAACAGATAAAATTTTTAACTTTGACCTCAATTAATTAACTGACCTTGCCATTGGGGTCAAGGTCAACAGTAGAGCATGAATTTTTCTTCTTGAATTGTGTAACAGTATACTCTGTGCATCAATGTTTGAAATATTTTGAGCAAGGTTCAAAATATCAATAACCATGTAGATTTAGATAAGAAATTATAAGACATAGAATATATAATACAGAATAATTTGACCTTGGGGTTAAAGGTCAAAGTGAGGAGAAGGTCATAGTAGTGCATGACTCATTTTCTGTTACAACTGCACCCATGTGGAATAAGGATATCTTGTTTCTGAAAGGACAAATTACTTCTAGTAATCTGAATTGTTAACAGAAAATCATCTCAAAATGCCAAAATTTGCATATTTTTGAATCTCCATGGCAACACTGTTTTTGAAAGTCTACTCAATTTTATTTTTTGATTTTTTGGTATACTCAAACAGTTACAAAATTTCATTTTGAGTTGTACGGACTTTGTCAAATGCCTTTTAAAAATGTCTTAAATTTATCTATTTTTTTCAATGCTAAACTTGTCGCTTTTTCCCATTGCCATAGCAACGTAACAGAAGAACTTAATCCAATTTAATCAGGCAAAGTAGAACTATCAATTTAGTCATCTTTAAAAAATGGGTAGTTTTAAACCACCTTTTGAGAACATTTGCGTAAAAAATATATTTAATTATGTCAGTATTTGCCCGTTTTGAATGTGAAAAATTGTTCTGGTAACTAAGGAAATGTTTCTCCTTGGATACGACTCAGTGATTATGGTTGAAATCACTAATTTTGTATTTTTCTTGTTATTTGTGACAGAAATAATCCATACACACTATTTTAAAAAAAAAAAAAATCAAATTTTTGACTTTCCATAGAAAGCTCAATGCTTACTGACATGCTCTCTTAAATCACAATTTCAAATCAATATCACTTTCGAATTTTGAATAATTTTGATTTTAAATAAAATAAAATTTGCCTCATATGTTTGAATTGACTTTTTTTGCACATTTGCAAATTTTTCAAGCTAATACAATAAATGAAACTTAAGATATTGAAAATTAAAATGTTGAACATAAGTTTGTTCACAGTTTATGGTCTTGGGTCCTGGCTTCGGGGCCATAAAACTAAGATGAGCTCACTTTTGATCTCAGTCTCACTTTTACAAAAGGAAACATAGTGGAAAAGTGAGACTGAGATCAAAAGTGAGCTTGTCTAAGTTTTATGGCCCCGGAGCCAGGTCTCCCTAATGATGTAAGGTAATCTCTGGTCCCCTTAATAAAATACGATATAAGGTGACTTCTGGTCCCCTAAATGATGTACAATATAAGGTGACCTCTGGTCCCCGTAATGATGTATATATATAACGTGGCCTCTGGTCTCACTAATGATGTACAATATAAGGTGACTTCTGGTCCCCTTAATGATAACTTAATGATAAACAATATAAAGTGACCTCTGGTCCCCCTAATGATTTACAATATAAGGTGACCTCTGGTCCCCTTAATGATTTACAATATAAGGTGACCTCTGGTCTTCCTAATGATCGATGTACAATATAAGGTGACCTCTGGTCTCCCTAATGATCGATGTACAATATAAGGTGACCTCTGGTTTCCCTAATTATTTACAATATAAGGTGATATATTAGGGAGACCAGAGGTCACATAAAGTAGTGTAACGTGTTTGGGTCCGTGAATCTGGGTAGATCCTTAATCAAGACAATTAATTAAACAAATGATTAGAAATGATAAGTGACAAAGGATGTGAAAAATAAACGAGTCAATATATACAGATATAAATAATATTAGGATTTCCTATCCTTAACGTAAAGCATGCAACTATCTTTAAACAATTATTGATATGGGTCTCGCACTGGTATGTATCCTGTATGTATCAGTACCAGGACAGGTACGGGTCTCAAATCCGGTATAGGTCCTGTATTCAGACAGGTCTGTGTCCTGCATGTATCACTACCAGGACAGGTACACATCTTCAAGGTCTCTGTCCTGTACACAGACAGATCTTAATAAAATTCGAGGAAAAGTAATTACAACTTTATTAACCTGAATAATGTAAACCCAGTATACTAAACACCGTATACTGTATTAATTACAAGCCTTATTAACCTCCGCCGTACCTCACTATTGTGCCTTCTACGACCGTCCACACTCCGCTCCGACTGGCAACTGCCAGCTTTCTGCAGAGCGCTCGTATTTATACCCATGCATACCCGGACTACCCTTGGCCGCTATCGTATCACATTACGATAAAGTCCGGCTGACGTAATGCATAAAGACATCCCGAGCCCGATCTCTGTCACATTACCCACGCCTCTATTCCTCATGCGCCCTCGCATGACAAAAACAGTTATGAAATGATGATAAATGATTTAATGAAGAAAACATGATCTACATGTATATGCACAATATAACAGCAATGATAATGATCATCTTAAAAAGACTATCTGTCTTATCAGTTTTGCAAGAAACAGCAGAATTCACATATTTAAATATTAAAAACCTCTTCTCTCTCAACAATGTTCTCTACACTTCGTCCGTTTTCATGATACTTGGTTACGGTAACTTCTTTCACCCGCATTCTAAATCCCGCTGTTTGGGTCTCTTGATCTATTTTACTTTCTGTACAGGCATCAGTCTGCGTCCCCACATCCACACTCTTCTGAGCTAGACCAAGTTCAGGTCTGCAGACCACTTTCTTGTAGTAGGGAGTGGGCTAGGTGCAGTTCGTTTCCTGAACATGCGTCCTGTCAGCAAGCCAGCGGTATTACTCGGTGGTTCAGGATCCTTTTCCTTTGGAGCTTCCTCCAGCTGTACCCCTGGATCTTCATCCCAGTCACTTTCACTGTCACTGTTATTTTTTAATGGACTGCTAGGACCCGCCTCATCCTTCGACTCTTTTGACGCTTCGTCACTTTCCGCATGTTTCAACTTCATGTGTTTCACCAAATATTCCTTCTTCTTAAAGGATACATGACATTTCTCGCATACCAGCATGCTGCTAGCACACTTTAACACGTGAGTCGTTCAGGCATCTTTTCCGTCCACTTCAGTAAAACACACCGGGCATATTTCTTTAGATTTTCTCGGCGTCACCTTAGTATTAACCATGATTACACTGCAAAGACACATGACAATAAATTAAGGGAAATGATATCAATAATTTTTTTTTTTTTTTTTTTTAAGCAAAACGAAAAACAACTAAAATAAAAGCAGGATTGTAGGTCCTCTCTAAGCAAATTCATACACAGTTATGTAATCTAAATTCATGATTTATTGAAAACATAAGGTCATGTCCTAGTCCTGGACATAATCTTTAAGCCAAGTAGGGGTGCGCCTTTCGCGTCTTGGTCTACTATCACCAGCTAATTCATCTGTGACTTCAATATTTTTGTTAGATGACCCAAAGTCATCATCCTGATTCTCAAGATCTATTTCAACATTTGAAGAATCACTTGTCTCCATCTCCGTACTTTCGTGCCCTAGGTCTGGATCCTCGCCTCTGAGCACTTGAGATTTACATGCTTTTATTCTGTCGCAATGAACCACCTGTCCGTTTCCATTGCGTCCACAGTTGATCTTATACAGGACCTCTGAGACTTTTGATAGAACCTGAAATGGTCCTCGCCAGTATGAAGTCAACTTTGGGGAGCAACCAGTTTTCCTTTGGGGAAAATACACATATACTTGGTCCCCAACTTTGAATTGTTCATAGGACATCTTCATGTCGTGATAATGTTTCTGTCGAAGAATGGCTCCTTCTAAATGTTTCTTCACCAAATTGTGAGCCCTTTCCATCCGATCAGTCAGTATCCAGACCCAATCATGTTTCGGTACCTGTTTCCAGGATGCAGGCATATCATATATGATGTCCAGAGGGGTAGCAGTTTCTCTACCAAGCATCAACATGTTTGGGGTGTATCCAGTTGATTCATGTTGTGATGCCCTGTATGCCATTATTACAAAGGGTATGGTCTCATCCCAATCCCGATGGTTCTCACTAACATAACTACTCAGCATGGTGGCTAAGGTCTTATTGAACCGTTCTACCATACCATCAGACTGAGGATGGTATGGTGTGGTTCTTGTCTTTCGGATCTGTAAATGCTTGCATACTTCACTAAACAAAAGACTTTCATACTGACGGCCTTGGTCAGAGTGAATGGACACAGGAACTTCAAACCTAGAGATTACCTCTTCCATGATCAGTCTCGCAACTGTCTGAGCCTCCATGTTGGGCATCGGAAAGGCTTCTGTCCATTTGCTAAAGTAATCCGAAACCACCAGTATGTAGCGATTCCCTTTATCTGTGACCGGAAATTCCCCAAGGATATCGGTTGCTATCCTCTCCATTGGGTAACCCACTTGCAAAGGCTGCATAGGTCCTCTCTTTGTTTTAAGTGGAGCCTTCCTCCGGGCACATATGTCACATCCAGCAACATAACTTCTGACATCGCTTTGCAGCCCTGGCCAGTAGTAATTTTGTCTGATCTTGTTCAGGGTTTTGGTCACCCCTAGATGACCAGATGTCTTGGAGTCATGCATCTGCTGTAAGATAAATCTTCTCTGTGACAGTGGCATAACAATTTGATATGTCATGTTGTTGCTTTCCTCAAGCTCCCACATACGACATAGCAAGTTATCCTTCAATGCCAGTTTACTCCACTGAGCCCACAGTGATTTGACCATATAACTTTCAGCAGTAATTTCATTGTAGTCTGGACGCTTCCCTTCCTCCATCCAATTCTTAACGAGTCTTATATCCCGACTTCTAACCTGTATCTCTACCAAGTCCTTTGATTCATCTGTCTCGGTGTCTTTGACCTCATCCTGTAATACCCTTGCATGTTCCTCATGCAAATCTACTTTCTCCCAATCATCAAAATATCCACATTGGACGCATGGAAGTCTACTTAGCCCGTCAGCATTTCCATGAAGTCTACCAGCTCTATGCTCGATTTCTATATCATACGCCGATATCACCTCTAGCCATCGAGCTTACTGGCCTTCTGGATCCTTAAACCTTAGCAACCATCGAAGGGAACTGTGATCTGTTCTAACCACAAATTTACGCCCATACAAGAAATGTCTAAAGTGCTTTATAAATGTCACTACTGCCAGGAGCTCCTTCCTGGTCACACAGTACCTTCTCTCAGACTTGCTAAGAACTTTGCTGGCATAAGCGACTACCCTTTCCTGTCCATTCTGGATCTGAGACAAGGCTGCGCCGATCGCATTTTGACTTGCATCAGTATCGAAGATAAATGGTTTACTGAAATCTGGATGAGTAAGGATAGGTGCTGAGGTTAACTTAGTTTTTAGAACATCAAATGCTATTTGACATTCATCTGTCCATTTGAAAGCAACTGATGCTTCTGTCAGTTTATGAAGCGGTCGAGCTATATCAGCAAAGTTTGCAATAAATTTCCTGTAATAACTACAGAGGCCAAGGAAGGACCGTACTTGCGTCTTGTTTACAGGCTCTGGCCATTGTCTCACAGCTTCAACTTTCTCCGGATCTGTCTCGACCCCGTCTTCTGTTATGACATGACCCAAGTATTTGACTTGTTTCGCAAACAACGTACATTTCCTGGCCTTCAGCTTCAAACCAGCTGTCTGTAGCTTCTCAAAGACCTGTTCTAGATTACGTAACATTTCTGCGAATGTTTTCCCATATACAATGACATCATCTAAATAGATGAGGCATATCTGCCACTGTAATCCCGACAACACAGTCTCCATAAGACGTTCAAACGTTGCCGGGGCATTACAGAGCCCAAACGGCATGACATTGAACTCATAAAAACCTTGCCGGGTTGCAAACGCCGTCTTATGCTTATCGCTTGGATCTAGCTCTACCTGTCAGTATCCAGCATTTAGATCTAGAGTGCTGAACCATTTTGCTCCCTTTAGCTGATTAAGCGATTCATCGATACGGGGAAGTGGATAGGCGTCTTTGATAGTGACACTGTTCAAGCGCCTATAATCCACACAGAACCTTTTGGATCCGTCTTTCTTCTTCACCAAGACTATTGCTGATGACCAAGCACTCTGCGAAGGCTCAATAATACCTCTTTTTAGCATGTCGGATACGTGTTCCTGAACTTCTTCCTGCATATGGAACGGAAGACGCCTTGGTGCCTGTTTGATAGCTGGATGAGTACCTGTATCTATCTTGTGCTTAACCATAGAGGTTCGACCAACATCATCATCAGTCATAGAAAACAGGTCTGAGTACCTGATAAGTAAACTTCTGGCCTTGTCTTTTTCATTACTCCCAAGATTAGTAGTGCTTCTATCAAATAGTTCCTTTAAATGGTTTGGCATTTCCTTGTTACTATTTTCATCATGGCTGGAAGATGAAAGTGCTACAATCTCTTTAACTGGAGACAATTTACCGACAACAGTTCCTGGCTGTATAGTCTTATTTGTGGATGACAGATTCATAATACGGAGTGGTACTGCCTCTTGGCGTCGTATCAGTGTTCTTGCTAGCATAGCAGAATCAGATTTCTGGAATTTTTCAGATGGTTCCACAAGCCCTATCTTCACAGGGAATCCTCCATCCGGCCCTGCACATATCTTGCCCTCAGTCATTATTTCGGATCTGGGGGGTATAACTATTCTGTTGACCAGTGCAATTTTGTACTCTTGTGCAGTACCCTCCATCTGAATAGGATGTTCTATACCCGAGATCTCAACCTTGTGTGTACGCATATTTATGATAGCTTCGTACTTAACAAGAAAATCTAAACCAAGAATTCCATCTACAGATAGATCGGCCACTATTATCTCATGCTTCAGAGTTGTACCATTTAGCACAAGTTCGATAGATGTTTTACCATATATCTCTACACAGGATCCATTAGCGGACAGGACATCTCTTTCTACCTTCACTAATAAGGAATGGTTGGTTCCTTGTATGTTTCCATAACCTACCTTTGACAGTAAGGAAACAGTGGCACCTGTGTCAATGAGTAGATAGGTATCCATCCCACATACTTTGGCAGTCACATAAGCCCCTGACTCCTTAATAGACTGAACAATTCTAGAGTGTTCATCTGTCTTTTGCATTTTGCCTTGAGACCGGTCATCTGACCTATGCTCAGTCATGTCTTTCATTTTCTGTCTAGGATCTGAACGAAAGGTTGTATCTCTAAGCATGGGACAATCTCTTTTTAAGTGTTTGTCAGATCCGCATTTGTAGCACCTTCTAGTACTATTTCCAGTGATTTTCCTAGTTTCATCCTTCATCTGCCTTGTATCACGTCCCTTCCTTTGCATTTGAAACTTTCACTGTTTCATGTCCTTTTTCTCCCTTTGAAGAGATTGCATATTTTTCTCCATGGTCTCTATGAATTTATCTATCTTTGATCCCTGACCTGAGTCTTGATCCATGCTCCTGACATTCTCAGTGCGACGACTCTCCGCTTTGTAAAACGCTTCGAGCTCAACAGCTCTCTGTATAGCATCATTAAAACTGCTAGGTCTGGACTGCTTGATCTTAAGACGCATCTCTGCATTATACAGTCCGTCTAAAAACTGTTCTGTGGCAAGGATCTCACGTACATCATCCGGTGCTGTAGGATAGGCTAAGTTCACAAGCCTCCTTACATCTTGGCCCATCTCTGGTAAACTCTCTGCTGCTTTTTGTCTCCTTTCCCTGAGCTGGGTACGATACAGCTCTGTCTGGTTCAGTGGGGCAAATCGATCCTGCAAACATTTAACTAATTTTGCATAATTCTGTCTCTCATCCCTGGGCTGATTACCCAGCACACCTTGCGCTAGCCCTCTGAGAGACGCAGCTAAATATAACCCCTTTTTTGTCTCGGTCCATTCATTTAATAGACTCACAGACTCAAAATGAGACAAATAGTCATTCCACATACTGGAACCGTCGTACGTCTCAGGTTTAATAAAATTCCTGGGCTTTGATTTCTTCTGATGCTGATTTGCATCTGTCGCCGGATGAGTGTTGGTGCCATGTGCCGAATACTGTCTTCGGTTTCCAGACCTATCATCAGTTTCATCACATATGCATACATCCTCAGTACTTGCATTATCAAGCACCCTATCTGTCCGTCTTGTAAACGGAGTACTCGTCCTTGTTTGTTGGATGGGTCTTGAGACAGGTGAAACATTTTCCTGGAGGCCTATTAATCGCATAGTCTCGTCTATCTCTCTATTCAGACTTTCTATTTGTCTTTCTATGTTTGATATGTCAGCCCGTAGACTTGACATTGTGAAAATAACAATAAATTATCAAATATCATAAAAAAAGTAACAAATCGGATCTAACCCAAATCCCGACGCTGCCGCCAATTTTTGTAACGTGTTTGGGCCCGTGAATCTGGGTAGATCCTTAATCAAGACAATTAATTAAACAAATGATTAGAAATGATAAGTGACAAAGGATGTGAAAAATAAACGAGTCAATATATACAGATATAAATAATATTAGGATTTCCTATCCTTAACGTAAAGCATGCAACTATCTTTAAACAATTATTGATATGGGTCTCGCACTGGTATGTATCCTGTATGTATCAGTACCAGGACAGGTACGGGTCTCAAATCCGGTATAGGTCCTGTATTCAGACAGGTCTGTGTCCTGCATGTATCACTACCAGGACAGGTACACATCTTCAAGGTCTCTGTCCTGTACACAGACAGATCTTAATAAAATTCGAGGAAAAGTAATTACAACTTTATTAACCTGAATAATGTAAACCCAGTATACTAAACACCGTATACTGTATTAATTACAAGCCTTATTAACCTCCGCCGTACCTCACTATTGTGCCTTCTACGACCGTCCACACTCCGCTCCGACTGGCAACTGCCAGCTTTCTGCAGAGCGCTCGTATTTATACCCATGCATACCCGGACTACCCTTGGCCGCTATCGTATCACATTACGATAAAGTCCGGCTGACGTAATGCATAAAGACATCCCGAGCCCGATCTCTGTCACAGTAGTATATGAATATGGAGACCAGGACTGGGTTGCTCAAAACACTGGTTAATTTTGACCACTGGTTAAGTTAGCCGGTGGTTAAATTCTATATCCACTGGCCAACTAACCACTGGTCAAATATCTGTTGCTCAAAATAAAATTAGCCCCTGGTTAGTTAACCACAGGTTAAATGATTTAACCAGTGGTTAGTATCCCACAATGCATTATATTTGTCCACTTGTCAACTTAAAAAGAATGGCTACCATGGTAAATATCATATGAGTGAAACGTGAGAAGTTATAATGTTACAACTGTACAGTGTATTAAAGAAGTGGAGAAACGCCTATAGATGTAACAGTTATCAACACTATACAAACGGTTTAAGTCACAAAAAATCAAGAAAGCACAGGTTTGGATAAGAATTTAACTATGGTGTAAATTCAAGTGGAGGATCAATAAGAACATAGAGTGGTATAGGAGAATTAGCGCCACGGCGAAGATCGATAGTAGGCTGTGTAAAGACTGATGGTGGGCACCATATAGCCCTCATTGAATCTATATAATTGTTCAAGACAATGCATATTGACTCGCTATATCTCTTTGGAATTATTCCTATTCAATACTTGGCTATACTTACAAGGTAAGTACATCAATTTGCATCATCTCATACTTAAATAATAACTGATTAATCACCTTTACCTGTTATCACCATGTAAACGTCGTCTGCTATGCAGCCGAGGAAATTCGCACTGGTTGCCTTTTCGCTTTAAATAGTTACCTTGCCAGAGGGAACTCATTTCAAATACTTTCAAAGAAAAAGTAAACGTTCGCCACTTTTATATCTGTCTTACTAACACCAATTGTTGGTAATCACTAATATTTGCACTTCTGTAAATAACAGAAACTTAAGGCCATAGTCGAATTCATAGATTAAAGTGAGTTCGTCACTAAGGCATTTCAATCCGTACCCATACACTCTGTAACTAAAATGCATTAATGCATTATCCAGAGTTTATTACATAAATACCACACCTTTTAATAAATATCAATATTTAGAGAAAATAAAGGACTATATATAGAAATCTATAAATATCAAACGCATGGCCGTAGGAACCAATAATTTTGCCGATATAAAGATTACCATTGAAAACATAGATACTATATGCTTGTGCCCCCTCAATAAAAACATCTGACGATCTTTTTTTTTTTTTTTTTTTTTTGCTTGTCAAGAAATTTTTTGTAGATGAGAGTGCCCCCTCAACTGAAAATGTATGGCTGTGCCCCCCCCCCCCCAAACTGAAATTGCTTCCTTCGGGCCTGAAACGTGCAAATCGTTTCCTCTAATTATTTTTATTTATTTATAATCACAGAGGGACCTAGTAAAAATGAATGTAAAATCAAAGGAAATAATACACTCTTTATTTAATGCATCAGGCAAGAAGCATTGCTTAACAAAATGGGACCAATAAAAAATCATTGTTAAGCGATTGATAATTAATATTGTGAAAAATGATTAAATAAAAAAGCAAGACATTTTAAAGGGGAGAGGGTGTCGATTCCCAATTTATTTTAATGTATTTTAATAATTTATGTTTGGTTACCAAACTAATATATCAATTTATTTGTATCCTTATTAAGCCTATATACAAATGGCAAACACTTTTATTCATTTATAGATGCATATATTTAATATCATCATTTTTTTTATCAGCAGGTGGGGGGGGGGGGGCACTTGATGAAATCCTTTGCAACACCAACAATTTAAGCCCTTTTGAAAGAACCCTTTCGAAATATTCTTGCTGATGCTGAAGACATGAAATCCTATCATATCTCTGATAGTGTTGTTTAGTTTAAAATATATTTATTCATTACAAATGAAATGGATTGAACAGCAGGCATAATGCCTATAATCGTTCTCTCCATAGGTCAAGGTACATATAACAATTATTGGTACATTAAACATTGAAAAACACTATGTAAAATAGATCTTTAATTGGTACATATATAAGGTGTATCCAGAGATAGAGAGAGTAAAATAAAGACAAAAAAAAACATAATAAAGTACATTAAACATTGAAAAGCAGTATGTAAAATAAATCATTAATTGGTACATGTATAAAGTGAATCCACAGAGGGTGAGAGAGAGAGAGAGAGAGAGATTAAATAGAGAAAGACCATAAATAAAAAAAACCACGTAATAAAGTCAGAGTGGAAAAATTTCCTTAACATACCTAAAATGAGATATTATTCTTCCTAGCATATCATGATTAACTAAGATTTCAGTGAAAACCTCTTTGAGTTTCTTATAAGGTATGTACATGATTGAAAAATGAAAAGTTGTCTTCTAAACATAAGGATTCAGCACCATATAGTATATTATCTATATTAATTGATATGCCATTCTCATTCATATATTTAATCAGCATCTTGCTGATGCTGAAGACATGGAATCCTATCATATCTCTGATAGTGTTGTTATCCCCTCTTCCATATTGCTGCAAAGCCATTTCTACTTGACTTATAAATGACTGTGTCTTTGTTAGCACTCCTCAACATTAAATTCATGATTACAATCTTTATAAGCCTTTGTTTCTTTTGTTATCCTCCAAAATCTATAACAAACAATAACTAGGTAGGCATGATTATCCACTTGATTAGAGACTTAACCCACCCCTGTGGAGTGCCTAACTTTGGCCAATATTTAACCACTAGATAGCAAAATTAACCAGCGGATCAATTCTGACCAACAGAATTTAACCAGTGGTTAAAAGTTAACCGCTGGATAAGAGATTTAACCAGCGGTTAGCGCTAACCAAGGTTTTAAGCAACCCAGTCCAGAGTACACCCTATATTGTACATGTCCATCATTAGGGGCTCACATAAAGTTGTATATGAATATGAGACCAGAGGTAACCTTTTATTGAACATCATTAAGGAGACCAGATCTGTGTTTTATGCCCTTCTTACGAATTTGTATTGCTAATAAGATTTTTGAGATCTATCCCTGTTTGGTATATTAACCTATATATTTGTTAAGCATATGTCCGTAGTTTAATATCACTTGCAAAATTTGTTTGAAAAAAAAAGGATACAAAAAATCTAAATATTGACTTCAATTTTAATTTTAAGTTTAATTTAATGGTCTTGGAGCCTGTGGGATTTCATTTTGATATAAAATTGAAATTGACCTCCAGTTTCTGTATTAATATTTATGAATTACTCTAATGACAGAAGTTTTCTTAGGGTGTATTATAACTTTGAAAAATGAAGATCTATTTGAAGGTGACCACGGGTCCTACCAAAGTATTCAATCATTTCTAAAAAAAGGTAGTGACCAGAGGTAACCCTTAAATTGACTTATCATTACATTATCCTGGGAGGGTATGCCATTTGTCTTATGATATCAGAGTGTCCAGAAGTAAAATATACATAAGCATTAATATCAATATATGAAATGTTCGAGTGACCAGAGGTAACCTTGTCTAAGCATTACATTCTCTAAAGAATGTGTTCAGAGTTTACCGATATTTGTGTTATGATATTGGAGGATGACCAGAGGTAATCTTTAAGTAAGCATTTATTTATCATTCTGTAATGACCAGTGGAAAACCTTCTCTTAGTATTATGGTGTTAAGAATTCTTCTACATAAGAAGAAGACCAAAAGTATCCTTAATGACAAAGTGAAGATAAAGAACAGTGATCGATCTAATAAAAATCAATACAAATTTGTGAACAGGACATAAAACAGGGATCCCTGAAAATTCCAGAGGTGGGATCGGCACAGAAGGAACATACAACATCAGGCAACTGAATGGTCAATCAAAAGTCACTGAATGGTAGACTTACCTTTCAGTAGACTTTCAGTCACCTATGAGTTACCTGAATGACAGAGTTTAATCCTGTGCAGGTGCCTAGGAGGAATTATTGATATATCAAATCCAACAGTGACCAGAGGTGACCCTTTTCTTACATGTAGCTATCTAGGGTCGCCCGCGTGATGCAGTGGTTAGAGTGATTGCTCTATACTCGAAAGGAGTTATTCCTTACATCGCGGGTTCGAATTTCTCTGTGTGACATGAAAACCGGTAGTAGGTGCTGGTACGAAAAAGATCTCTTACTTCTCGGGTGCCGAGTAGGTCTAATTTGCAGCCCTCCAGCGGCATGTATTGGCGTCACCATATGAATAAAACATTCTCGAGAGGGATGTTAAAAAACAAACAAACGCACATCATCTTAGGAAAGTGTCTAGTTGTCTTAATTCAGATGGAGACCAGAGGTAACATTTGTCAGATCTACGAATCGATGAGATACCAGGCTATACTAAGATATTTGAAACAAGAAGAAAATTTTCTTTTTTTCCTACTAGCAAAAATAATTAGGAATGTGGGGGGTGGGAACAATCGTCCGACACCGCTTCTTTTAGGCCTGACTTGACATATCAACCAACTTATCGCCGTGTGTTTAAATGTTAAACACATTATTTTTAATTATGTGCTAAGTAATCTATTAGAAAGAAATCTATGTAAACTTATGAATATGATAGTATTTGAATACGATTTTAAACTATTTTTTAAAATTTTAAACTTTGTTTTGTTAAATAAAATTCAATTTATAAAATTTCTTCAATTTATTCAATTTCTTGATATAACTTTAAACGTAAGGTGACCTGCTGTCACCGTATTGATATAGTTTAATAAACTTTTGTGCCTTTTATGCCTGAAGAGTTCATATGATATTGTATTACTACGCAAAATGACGAACTATTTGCTAGTGATCTCAGGTTCTAGTTAAGCGTACGTTTTATCCTCCTGCATATTACGTCATACAAAATTGTAGACAAAATTGTAGACTGATAATCCTGTTACGAATCTGAGGGGTTGATAAATTAATTGAATTAAACATGTATGAATAAAATACACAAATACTCATGCATTTCTTGGAACTCTCTAGTTTCTTACAGGAACCATAAAATTGTGCTTAAATAAGTTACAGTTATTTTTACAATTTTTCAAAGGCATATTGAAACGTAATATAATCAATAGCTGTTGTGATTTACATTAGAAAACGCTTGAATCGTTTTTATGACCTTAAGTATCAACAGCGTAGAGTATATATACTTAAACGTAATCATTTAGGGAAAAAAATCTTTAGACTCTAGAACAACTTTACCGTATTGATGCGTAAAAAGTATGAAAAGTTTATTAAGGAATCGCTGTTTGTTGGGTATGCCAGAGAAGTAACGACAGATAGAAACGTGGGATAATTCATGCATAACTGGTTTTGTCAGTTATGTAAACTAAACAATAATTTAATAAGTTTACATTTATATGTGAATAAAAAATATAAAATATCAATAATAAATGCCGACAAACAGAAATAAAATACACAAGACAGTCCTTGTTAATTTCCATACTCCCCGTCCATTGACGTCAGACACAATGGCAGCCAGTGTAAAGACGAATAATGACTCCAGTAGAAAAATGACCGGGAGAAGGGGGTCATCGAAAAATGACTCCTTTATCATAGAAAAATGTAATTTTGTAGAAAAAAAAACCCCTAGGGGTCAGTTTTTACATTTGCAACCTATAAGAAATTGACCGCCGTTGAAAAATGACTCCAATCCCAACACAGTCGTACAAAGTTGAAAAGAGATAATTGATGTCAAAGCTTGGGTCTCAAAGGGTAATTCTCTTGCGATTTTCTGATTAACACTGAACGAACACGCAATTAAAATTTATTTAACAGCATTACATTTGTTTCTTTTTCATTAGATCTATCGTGTTCTCAGCACACAATTAAAACTGCACAATAGATACGTTTTATCAATTTACAAAAGATACTTCCTTTCATATGTCAACTTGATATATCCCAGACTGCCACATCTGTTTCATATTTGGATGTTTTACTGACTACAGACGAAAAGGGCCAATTTACAACTAAATTGTACGACAAACGAGATGTGACGGTACGTATTGTCGTTTGTACATATTGTTGTCGGCGACAATATGTACCTACCCTCACGGCACATATTATCGTCCGTCGGTAAATATTGTCGGCGGTGAAAATATGTACCGAGACGAGCCTTATTTTCCTCCTGCATAATGGACGACAAAATGTACAGTCAAGCACCAGTACATATTGTCGTCGGCGACAATATGTACAGTCAAGGTCGGCATATATTGTCGTCGATATATTGTTTTGACGAATATTTACTTGAGAAAGGAAAGGGAGATTGAACCCCCCCCCCCCCACACACACACACGGAGGGAGACAGACAGCATTACTTGCAATACTGTAGGGAGAAGACTTCTTGGTCAGAAATTGAGTCCAGGATTGATGTACATCACTATGATATACTAAAGAAACCGTAATTCTTGAGATATCTTATAAATCAGCCTATTCTTTTTCTTGTTACATGTATTTACTTGGAGATTGAATACAACATGTCTTAGTTTTTTGTTCAGTAGTAATGATTATTTGGAAATTATTTTTGCGTTATTCTTATATACGATCATCTGCCGACATAATTGGTGTTGAGGTTGACATTCTGAAAATTGGAAACTGGAAATTCAAGTGAGCTTTTCTGATCACATTTTGTCTGACCGTCCCTCTGTCTGTAAATTTTTCACAATCTCAGCTTCTTCTCAAGAACAACATGTACTGGGTCAGTTTTAACCAAACTTGCCACAAAACAACCCTGGATAAAGGAAATTCAAATTTGTTCAAATGAAGTACCATGCCCTCTTTCAAGGAAAGTACATGTACTTAAGAATTAGTGAAAATTAAGTGACATCTTTTAAAAATCTTCTCAAGAACCACTGTGACAGAAAAGTTGAAACTTATGTGAAAGCTTCATTATGAAGTGAATATCAAGTTTTATTCAGATCATGTCCATCGGGGGAATGGTGTGGCTACAAAAGGGGATCAAAGTTTTTCATAGAATATTTAGAAAAAAAAATTCAACTACTGGGTCAGATGAGATGATACTTATTTGAAAGCTTCATTACATAGCGTTCGTTCAATTTTGATGTGCTAGCTGGCACGAAAAACATCCTTCACTGCTCAATGACAATAAGTTCCCAGTATAGGTCTTAATTTGCAGCATACGATGGAAAAATTCTCTCGAGATGGACATTATTACAACAAACAAACAACAAAACAAAATCAATTTTGTTAAAAATCATTACCCCAGGGGTAAAGTGGGGCCACAATGGGTGATCAAAGTTTTTTTATACAGAAAAAAGATTTCAAAATCTTTTCGAAAACCAGGCAGATGTAGCACCGGCGCAACAGCACCCCCCCCCCCCCGTGGTTTTTATTTTTTATTGTTATTATTATTATTTTTTTTTTTGCTTTGGTAAATTCTGTTTGTTGAACTTGTATATACTCTCAATTTAATCCACAGGAAAAATTTCATAATTAAATAATTTACTTAAAATATACAATAACACATCTTTACATACAAATAACATTTGTTTTGCTTGTTAAAAACAGCACCCCTTCCTCCCTCTGTTCTGAAATTTCTGTATCCATCACTGAGAAACAGCAGTAGGTCCATGATTAGTGATGTTTATATAGAAGCATCCTCAGGTAGCGCAGATTCAAGTATTTTCAAATAAAACCGGGCCAAGGGTGGGGCCACAATAGGCGATCAAAGTTCTGCATAGGATCCGGAATTTATGGGGAAATTCTTTAAAAATTATCTCCTCAAAAACAGCAAAGCAATAACTACTCATATTTACATGTATATGGAGCATTGCCGTGCATTGTCTTGTGACAAGTTCTGATGGACAACAATATGCGCAATGAGGGTAGGTACACTTTGTCGCCGGCGACAATTTATGAACAGGACGACAAATTAAAATGTACCATCACAATCACGTTGCATGAAATGGCATACGAGACACGTCAGTGTGATTCACACATCAATAACATTCACAAAACTACCATAAAAACAACAAAAGAAATCTTTAAGCAACAATATCTGTTGGGCGACAATATGTACAGTGAGTGTGAGGCACATAATGTCGCCAGCGACAATATGTACATGTGAAACTTTTCACCCGGCGACAATATGTACCGATGGACGACGATATGTGCAGTGAGGGTAGGTACATATTGTCGCCAACGACAATATGTACCGTCACACGAGATGACTTCAGCTTTTCTATTGTCAACTTTCCGTATTTATGCAGTGATATCCTGCTTTCACCTGCATATGGTGTTTACATCACCCAACTAATTCGATACTCAAGAGGATCAGTTTTTAAACCGAGGCAGGTTACTGACAGATAAGTTGATGGGATTTCAACAACCTCGTTTTAAGTCAGCATTTCGTAAATTTTATGGTCGTTATAATGACCTTGTTAGTAAATATAACCTGTCATTGCGTTCGGCTGATATCATACCAATTGATATGTCTTTGTATTTATATATGTATTATATATATATGGATTTGGATACGGAATGTTTTGTCTACCTATTAAACACATAGGGCACGCGGCGAGAGTGACCAGTCAACAGGGAATGCTTACTCCTCCTAGACACCTGATACCACCTCTGAAAATTCCAGGGGTCTGTGTTTATGCCCTGTTCAGATCTGTACTGTTTATAGATTTATTTGAGATCGATACCTGTTCGTTATCTTCACCTTTTTCATTCATACGTCACAGTGGCTATTTGTTAAAGCTACATGTATTACTATGTTGTCCAGAACTTAAGGCAGGACAACACACTGTAATCATTGGACCTATTATATTGTCCGAGCATTTTCTCGGAGATGACTTGGACAAACTTAATGAAATTTTTCAGAAATGACGATCAGAAACTCTAAAACTATTTTGATTTTACAATGACACCACCGGCATGGAAAAAAATACAAATGTTATCAACGAGCGTTCTAGCTGACGGTTGGCGTAGACGATCTTTATGAAACTTAACAAATGCATTTACATTTAAGATTTGTGAAATTGGACAAACTTTTTTCACTCAACAAACGAGTTATAACTAACGTGTATAGTTTGAGCTTTTTTTTCTTTCGGGAGGTAGAACATTTGCCGGCACGTGATCATTATGAATGGATTGTTGTGTATGTCTATTGCTTGCAATAGCAAACATTCTTGTCTTGATCACGTTATCTGTTTCATATTTCGATACATTTATGATAATTGGTTTCAAGATATATCTGATCGTTTTTAATGACTCCATTCTTTTGCGGTTTATAGGGTTTCGTGGTAGTTTTCTCAGTTTATGTTAAAAGTGCTTGCATTTCAACTTTTGTTTGCCAGATACACTGGATAGTTAATTAATGCTTGTTTGCCATATACACTGGATAGTTAATTAATGCCTTTTTTGTATTTCATGAAACTGTATATGAAAGTCATTAAAACATCAAATAACTCTTCTTATTCGAACTGTAAGACACTTTGGCTAATTGTCAGAAAATTACATTTTGTACATTGTTTAAATCATTGACTTAAATAAACATGCACTCGGACGCAAATTGAGTAATCGGTAGATAGACATATAAAATCTCTCTCTCTCTCTCTCTCTCTCTGGATTATATAAGCGGAAAATAAAGAGGATTCTTCTTTGAAACAATGATACATTAGTCAAATCAATTTGGAAGAATTTCCACATATTGTAAGTTTGAAGTAGATTTAAGTTGTCAATTAATCATAAAAAACATTTTAAAACTTCATGAGAACAATAGATCATCGCTGTATCCTGAATTTTCTCAGGTGAGCATTTTCATCCAGCGGCCTTTTGATAATCAAAGAGGAAAACGTATTCGTAATAATATCTATTGGGGTCATTATTCTACGGGGGTCATTTTTCTGCAATAAGGGTATGCAGATTTTAAGGGTGGTGCCACTTTTTCTACAGGCAAAAGAGTCATTTATCGACGTCGGATAATGATCCGGGGTCATTTTTCAACACCGAATAAAGGTCAGGAGTAATTTTTCGACGTTGAAAAATGACCCCGTCATTATTCTCGGGGGGGGGGGTCATTATTTGTCTTTACACCGGAAATTTTCATGCATACTAGGCACTTGACTTTTCATTTGGCGGAATTTGCATTTAGTTGATTGTATCGAGAAATGAATACAGTCATTTAATTTTCAAAGAGTTATGACCGCGTGGTTTGGGTCCAAATAATATGTTGTTCCACGGGTAAGAGGGAATGTTGGCAGGTAAATGAGTGGCGCTGTGGGCCTGAAGTAGTAAAGCCGTATTCCTAGGGCTCTTCCTGAAAACACATACAAAAGTCCAAAGTTACGAGGAATATGGTTTCCAATTTTGTTAACAAGTCCCAACGATGGAAATGATTAACATGAAACGACAATAAACAGTAACCAGTTGGATATGGCCATTGCCTCCAAACTGTTAAAAGTAGAAATAGGGTATGAGAACGAGTCGGACGTGGCCGGTAATACACCCGGCCTCCGAACTGCAAAGTAAGATATGAGAACAGTGTATAAGAGAAATTGAACAATGGGTTAAAAATGGCAGGTGTTGACAATGAGTAAAAGTGATACAGGTACCAATTTATGAAATGCTTTTGATGACATTGACATAATTATATAAAGAACACCGATAATTAAATAATTACCTGTTGTTTGTATAAGTGATGACAAACGTCCTTGGGCATTAACACTCTGCCCCTTTGTCACTCAGTAATTAAATGAGAAATTAGTAATTTAACATAAGAAATATTTGTAAAATTTAAATTTTAAAACAAAAAATTTTTAGAATATTGAATTTCACATTAAAAAAAAATAAAATATAAGATTTAAAGGCCAAAATGAATAAAGAGTAAAACAGTCATTTTCTCACGGTGATAGAGTTAACAATAGGAAAAACAGTTGAAAATGTAAATATTATGGTACATATATATATATATAGAAACAAAAATGCACTCTTTTTACGCTGTGATTATAAAAGGGGGGTTTTATATCTGTTTTCTTACATTGCAGTGGTCCTCCAGGAAATCCCCCTTGGCTATATGAACCTTGAATATTTAATAGTTTCATATCATTACGCCCGTGCGGCTCTTAAAGGGCTTGGACGTCGAAAGGATATGATTACAATTCTGATTTGTCTTACCTTTTGTCAGTGAAATGAAGTGAACAAATATTTGAAAACATTTATTTTTTAATTAGGTTGCTTCGATAATTTTACTGGCATGGAGTGAAATACCGAAAAATACAAAACCTTGTGCCATAAAAGAAGCAATAGAATCATTGAAAATCGATTTTCCAGTATCCTGTACATATGAAAAGGTTGAGGAAAATATCAAAAGCATCCGTATAATAAGTTGGATATCTTTTGTCTTTAATTGCATCTGGCTCCTTCTGGTTTTGTGTTTATCTTTTGTGCCAAATGAAAGTCGAAGAACTTGGTTTATAGCCGTATATGTTATCGTAAGTTTGAATAATGTACCACTGATTGAATTTTTATGCTTTATCATTCAAGTGCTGCATATTTATTTCATGTTTCTGTAATTATGGTTCAGAGGTTTTTGTTTAAACGATTTTAGTCTTTTATAGTCTGCTCTTGTGTCTCTTGGAATATCTATCCCACTGTTAATATTTTCAAAGAAAATGGTGGATTCCAAGCCATCAAAACAGCAATTGGTATGATTGTTATCTACTCACATTTAACACGCTGGGGTGTTTGAATATATTTAATGGCATTTTATACGCGGCGATGAAGATAATTAATACTCTTTTTCATAAATGGTGTGATATTGATCCATTTTCTGCTTTTTACTTACCAGGATTATGGCACATTAAAGAAAGTGATGCTAGACTCGCTTACACACAGTTTTACCTCTGATGTAATCACAACCAATGGTACTGTGTCAGACAGATGGAACAAGTTTTTTATTAAGGTAAAGTATTGTTAAACATGTACTCAAACAGTTGTTGTACATATGTATTATGATAATTGATCATCAACTTCTTACATACATACATCGCCTACACGCTAGACAACGGATCTCAAGATCCCATTCCAAAGACATTATTATTACTTAAACAATATTTACCTATTCTGACGGTTAAGGTCGAACACAACCAAAGTTGAACTCACTTTTATTCTTACCCAGGGCTAAGGCGATGGTCCTCAAATAGAAAACATCAACCTCAGATAAGATGATGAAAATTATGACAATCTTAATATAGTGTTTTGAATTGAATTGAACATATTTTATTGACAAAGTCAAAAAGATCGGACACAAGTTCAGAAACTTAGATAGTCTTCTCCTAATACAACATTTTGTAAAATTGCCTAAATAAAAACATATATACATATGGTCTACTACATATACATCGTAGTAATAGAAAGAAAAAGAGAATAAGCTCTTTAAGTGTACAAGTATAATTTGAATTGGTAAGAAGAAGAAGAAAAAAAGTAAGCTTATTTTGAAAAACGACCACATTCATTTAAGAAAGTTTGAATACTTTTGAAAAGTTCAGCATTTTGTTCAATAGTAAGAGAATCATCGCCCCATAGCATTTAAATGTACATCTATAACATATGAATAATTAAATGACAATAGCTTATTCATTAAGGAATTCCTTGCTTTTACATAATATTTACAAGCAAAAAACAAATGATATGCATCTTCTAGTAGTCCACAAGAACAATTAGGACTGGTTATTAGGTTACAGCGATATAAGTCAGAATTTAAAATACAATTATGTCTTAATCTTGTATGAATTATGTTCAAAAACCTTTTTCCATATGAAAAATATTTCTGAGGTTTTACAATACTGTTGTGCAGATAGTTTTTAAAAATTTTGATAGAAGTTGCCTCCCTTGTTTTAATACTAAGGGAATTCCACTTTCTAACAGTAGCAGGAATAAATGATTTATTATATAGTTCTAATCTGTATTTTGGTAAAGAATAATTTAAGGAATTCCTGGTAGTGTATCCTGAAATATTGCCTCTTGTATCAGGTACTAAATTTTGTAAATAATTAGGTACTAAATTATTGTGCATTTTATACATTGTTATTAGTTTTGCTCTGTTTCTTCTGTATTCCAATGGTTCCCAACCTGTTTCCAAATATAATAAATTTCTTGAAGCAATAATTGTCAGCCCAGTAACTATTCTTGCAGCAAATAATTGTACTTTTTCAAGATTCTCAATGTCTGTTTTTGTGCATCCAGACCAAACTTCAACAGCATATTCAAGTTGTGGTCTAATAAAAGATATATACATCTGGGATAGAATATCTCTTGGCACAGTAAATTTTAGTTTTTTAAGAAGCCCGAGTTTTTTGTATGCTTTCTTTATAATGATATCAATATGATCAGACCATCCTAAGTTGGATGACAGAAGTATCCCAAGATGTTTGTGTTCTGTAACGTATTCCAATTGGCAATTGTCAAAAAATAATTTAGAAAACTGCTGCACATCTTTTGAATTAAAAAGTACAGCTTTGGTTTTCTGTGGGTTAAATTTCAGTAACCATTTCTTTGACCATTCATCTAGTATTCTAAGATCATGGTTAAGATTTTGTTCAATATGATTAATATTATCTGAACATTGTTGTAAGGAATTATCATCAGCATATAATCTACAAACAGATATCATATTTTCAGCCACATCATTTACATACAATAAAAATAACAAGGGACCAAGTACTGAGCCCTGAGGAACTCCAGCTTTTACATGTCCTACAGAAGAGAAGTGATTTCTATACATGACTTGTGTTCTATTGCTTAAATAACTATCAAACCAATCTAGCATATCACCATTGATTCCGTACATTTTTAGTTTGTAAATTAAGCCTTTATGCCAGACTCTATCAAATGCCTTGGATAAATCACAAAACACCATACAACAGAATTTACCTTCATCAATACTTTTTACTATGGAATGGTATGTTTCTAAAAGTTGATATACTGTGGAATGACCTGGTAAAAAACCTGCTTGATGTTTATAAAATATATTATGTGAATACAAGAAATTGTATACATGTTTAAAAATGATTCTTTCAAAAACTTTGCTTATACAACTCAGCAAAGAAACTGGTCTATAATTTGTAGTGATGGAAGGGTCATCTTTCTTAAATAGTGGAAGAACATGTGCTAGTTTCCAGCAGTCTGGAAAAGTTTTTAGTGTTAGGGATTTGTTGAATAGTATACACAAAGGTTTTGAGATAGTGTCTTTGCAAGATTTTAACATTTTATGGCTGATGCAATCAGGACCAACTGCTTTATTAACAGGAATAATAGAAATTATATCAATAATTTCTTGTTCTTGTATTTTTATATCCGGAAAATTATCCTTACATCTAGACACTATATTTGGGAGCTCCTGATTACTGTCATCTAAGACTGTAATTGATGTGAAATATTTGTTCAATAGTTCAATTTTATCTACGTCTGAAAATGCAAAACTTTCAGTGGCATTGTTGGCTGTAAACTGAATAGGTGGAATTTCATTTGTTGGTTTAATGTGAAAAGTGTCTTTCAATAACTTCCAGTATAGTTTTTGATTGTTCCGACTAGCATCCTTAAGATGAGAATCTATATTGTCATAATAGTTTTTGATAGCATATTTTTTCATGTTATTAAACTAATTATTCCTTACCTTCCGAAAAGTTTCCAAATCAGATTCTTTTTTTGTTTTTTGTGCTATTATTCTTAGCCTATTGCGAATACGCAAAGTTTTCTTTAGAAGAGAATCCATCCATGGTTTATCATTTGGCCTTATGGTTACAGTTTTTTCGGGTACGCATTGGTGAATAATAGAATTAAACTTTTCCGTGAAGTTTGCTGTTGCAGTATTAATGTTTTCTGTAGCATCCATAAGGCTATTCCAGTCGCATTGTAGGATTAAATC
The DNA here is from genome assembly GCF_033153115.1 of Saccostrea echinata. Classification (NCBI taxonomy): domain Eukaryota; kingdom Metazoa; phylum Mollusca; class Bivalvia; order Ostreida; family Ostreidae; genus Saccostrea; species Saccostrea echinata. The sequence continues at coordinate 210,172 of NW_026889806.1, read as the reverse complement.
ATTAAGGAGTTCTAAATCTGCATGCTTATAGTTCCAAATTTTACGTTTATATGCCGCATTAACATTAATATTCTGGTGAATATATATATAAGTTGCTTTATGATCACTAACTGTATTACTAACTTTTAATGTTCCAGAATCATGCACATGTACATTGTCACTAATAATGATATGATCTATAAGGGTTTCTGTATTGCAAGTAATTCTTGTAGGTTCATGTATGATATTTGTTAATCTACAGCTGTTCATAATTGTATGAATCTCATGTGAGTTGTTAACTTTTAAGAAATCAGTGTTAAGGTCACCAAGTACTACAATATTGCTGGAAATATCACAAGCTTTTACAAAGGACCAAGATAGTTTTTTGCCAAAAGACACTATTAGTGTGTGGTGGACGATAAATACAGCATATAAGTAGATTTCCCTTTATTTGTGGTATTTCTATCCAAATGAGTTCAGTATCAATGGGTTCTAAATCTTCTCTTCGACTAGCCTTAATTAAATTTGAAACATAAATCATTACACCTCCACCATAAGAATTGCGATCTTTTCTGAAAATATTCTTAAAATCTTTTATGAACAAACTTTCATTTGTAACATGTGTGTCTAAATGAGTCTCACTAAAACATAGTATATCAAAATCTTGAACTAAATACATTAGGGAATCAATCTTATTTCTGATGCTTCTAATATTAAGGTGCAGGATATCAAGAGAGTTATGAGCAGGTGGGCCTGGGTTTGTTTCAATATCTCCAGATAGCAATAGAATGACAAACATGAATAATTGTGCAAAAAAATTAATTCTGAGAGACCAAGATGCCATATTTTTATATTGTTTTTTGAAGATACTGGATATGAATAGCAAAATATCTAATAGTGTAGTAGATTTTGAAACTTTGAAAGCAGACCTTGACAGTATATTATGACATTTAATGTGAAAAAACCCAATCGCGGCACGGTGTTGTTCAAGGGAATTACCCATTATCAAAAACTGTGGTTAAGCAATATCCAAAGTTTGATTTGTAACTGGACCGCCTTGAAATGGGATTTAGTGACATTGTAATTATTTGGCAATATATGAGATGTGTCAATTCAAAATAAATAGAAAATAAAAAAACACAAAACAGTATATATAAAATTTGAAAAAAGAAGTGCATTAACTCGCACATTTCCCACGTAAAAACTGGGAGATGCATTATGAAAATAGCATGAGAAGCGGGTAATAGAGTACCGCTGTACATAACTGAATTGAAGTATTTACATACATGTGTTGGGATATAAAAAAATACGAGACAGAACGATATACCATCCAACTGTATACACATGCAGATCAATTTGAAGACAGCGTGACAAACATAATAATATAAGAATAAATTTGAACATACTGTACATATGTTTGGGACATCCGTTATGTTGATCTGTCAATCACATGTTTATAAATGAAAACGAAAGTAGGTAAACATTGATTCGACGAGGTTCCAAGCGTCTAAGAGACGCGAACACGTGGAAATGTTTATAAACACACTGTTTTACGATATTGGCGTCGAAGCAAGGAACTGTTCGTCTACGTTGTCATCTTGGAAACACTCTAGGTCCTCTGTTGTGTTTATCAATATTTTCTTCCCATGGTGACCACGGAGTTTCGCATAAATTCGACCGTCATACGTCCAGCAGCTGTCAAGTTTTTTTGTTTTTTACTACTTGGCGAGTTTTCCCATATAGTTCCGCCCGTCTGGACGTCAAAGCTTCGTTGATGTAGATGGGTCCAGTTTGTTTTGTTGGGTTTTGGTTGTAGGATTTTAAATTTCGTTTGTTTGCATAAACTCTGGATTTATCTCTAAAACTAATGAATTTTACAATAATGTCTCTGGTTTTCCGGCTTGGGTCGTATTTGCCTACTCTGTGTGACCTTGAGATATCTTTGGTCGAGATTTTCTCATTGTTTTCATTTAGAACCAGGTTGTTGATGACATTCAGAACTAGCTTATCAGTAGATTCATTTTGTTCTTCAGGTATGCCAGTAAATTTTAGGCAATTTCGCCTTGAATATTGTTCCATTTCGTCGATTTTCGACGTGAGTTCATTTATTTCTTTTCTGAGTGAGCCTATCTCCGAGACAAAAACTCCAGCAAGAGCGTTTTTAAAGTTATCTTTATTGAGTATGAAAGTGATTGCCTGTTTGAAGGCGTTTTCATCCGAGGAAACGGAGTCTAACAAATCATTGAGTTTGCTTAGATCACCAGAGAGTAAGACGCTACTGTCCTGTCTGGCTCTCTTGCTTGGATTTAGCTCAGTATTGTCAGTGGCCATAGTGCTTTACACGACGTATAAACAAACGATGTATAAACAAACAAAAGTATAGAAGCCTTGAAGTTCTAATGTAGTCTTGCTTATGAGTAGTGAGTAGGTGTTCACAATGGCGACATACACTCAATCATAGAAATAAGTTTTTGGAAATGGCTGTCACGAATAACTCTTAAATAACTTTTTTCAAGACTTTTTTGTTACATTTAACTTACATAGTTCCAGTAATCACTCATTCCTGAATATCCTATTTCAAATCACTCAAAAAAGACAAACATTATCGGAGCCCCACAAAGTCAGTCCTGTCTACATAGTGACGTCACAAAATGACAGTATAGTGTTTTCTGAAATATAAACTTTTTTCACTTACATAGACATATAGTGCCTTATCTCGAAAAATAGGTGTGATAAAAAGTAACTTCCTATAGAAGAAAGGCATATAAATTTCATACCGTCAACGTATTAAAAAGGAATAAATCAATTCTAAACGTTTGTTTACAGCATTTTTGGCATAATTTGTTTAATGATTTTTAAAATAAAAATTCGTATAATCGGCTGGGAATAAGCAAAATTAAAAACATTGTATGCTCTCTGTCCAAAACTTAAAAATTGCAATCTCTTTTATTCATTAAGGAACGGGGGTTATCTTAACATGTAAAAATGTTCCTGGTCATTCTAACTTTTAAATTAAAGTCATTGTGTTTTGTTAGACAAGAAAAATATACATCTTAAAACTGTAAGTTTCAGGAACATAGTCGTTTTAGGAAGTAAGTCAGCCAAACTATTTAAACATCGTATTTAGGTAACAAATATATATACTATATATTCACATTCTATAACTATATAATACACTTCGAGGAAATTAGTTTTATTTGGCTAAAATAACATGAGATTTTTTCTTTTTTCAAATTAATCAGTACGAATGTTGTGCTGTGAATCAGGTAATAAGTACAACTAATGACTTTGACACGACCCCCTGGTGTACAACATCCGGATCATGTCAACAGACGAATTCTCAGATTCCGAAAACCTGCTGTAGAGATGTCACTGAAGTCGACTACATGAATGCAACTAGCAGTTGTCACGCGACTGTCACCCCTGGATCATATAAAAATGTGAATAAAAGACATAATTCTTAGAATAAAATCAAACAAATAAATTCACGGCAAGCATTTTTCATCGTAAGGTTAAAATGATGAAATGGACGTGTAATCTTACAGTTATGTGTAGTTGTTTATCTTAATAGAAGTTTCTGATGAAAATAAGGATAAAGTTTTTGATTCCATACATTGAGCATGATACATTCGAATTCCATTAAATATTTATGTATACTTCGAAATCAATATCAATCACGATATTATGCAAATTCTAATTTGAAAACGGGGGAAGAAACAAAAATTCACCACTGTACATTTTCATGGTCGGTTCTATCAAAATTGATAACAAAAGCATTCAGAGAAAGAAATATTGTAGCACAAAAATGTTTTGTAAAACTTGATATATAAAAAAAAACAATGACAATGTAATATTTCAGCTTAAGTATCATTGCAAGGAAAAACACACCCTAAGCTTTTGCTTTTAAATATTTTTCGGTACCTCTCTCTTTCTGTCGCAGAGCTGTTTCAATAGTGTGACGATATTAAGTGACGATCCTACTATTCAAGAGTATCAAATTGATGCGATAGTTGTTTGTTCCTTCACCTTGGCGATAATGAAAGTACGTACAAGTATATTTTCTATCAACAATTGTATTTGCAGTGATAAGGCCACCTTTAAATAATGTTTGTTTGCCCTCTCCCGACTCAGGATGAAAAAATTGAGTCGGTAGGTAGGGAAGAATTTTTTTTCTTAAAAAAATTCAATTTCAATGCTAATTTTTTTTAAAATCTATTGTCCAAAATATATTTCACACTGACTTTTTCGTCTGAAGTTTGGGGAAATTAGCCTGGTAGGATAGCTACTCGCTTTTTCTACTGTAATGCTAAATTGGCAAAGAGAAACAATTCCGATTAAAGTTGAACGATGTTTATTGTAAAGTCAGCAGATAGAAAGTGAATTTTATAAAAGTTGTTACACAAAAAAAAAATTATAATAAACAGGTACAAGTAATTATCGAATAAACAATGCCAGATATGTAAATAACTTTTGAAACAACCTGTAGCGAAACCCGCTAAGAGAAGGTACGAATCCGGGATGTTTCGCGCCGATTCTGTTTCGCACTGAGATGGTTCGCACCTGGATGATTCGCGCCGATTTAGGTGCGAAACATCTCACGATTTATTTTAAATATTCCATGACATTTTTATCCATTTTAAAAAATTGTTTATCAATTATAAGATATACATATATAGATGTTGTGTGTTGAAATGCATAATAATACATGTATGCACTGCCAAAGATTACGGATCGTGTTCATCAAATATTCCATGAGGATTTAATTGTAATTAGTTGTAGATCGAAAGGTGAGAATTTATTAATTGACGTGTTGGTACTCAAACCAGCAGTAATTACTTAATTAGATGGCGGTATTATAATTAGCATGGTGTTAAAATAATACATAATTATATGCTATGTATACTTCAAACACAGACATAAATAATTATGTCTCTGCTATCTCAGCGCGAAACGGAATTGGTGCGAAACATCGCAGCGCGAACCATGCTTAGGTGCGAAACATCCTGTTACCGAAGGTACGATTACTAAAACAACAAATAAAGATCTATCGGTTACGTGAAATCAGTCATGCTTAGCGCTTACCAAAGTTTTTACAGTTACAAAAGTTAAAAACCAAAAGTAGACAATAAAATCAGAAAACTTACAAACATTTAACTCCAAAGACAATGTTTATAAAACTTCGGAAAAATTTCGTTACCTTCTCTGACTAGAGAGTTCCGAACAGGGAACATAATTTATAAACGGTAAAATTAAATTGCCAAAAATTTATAAAAATAGAAAAATTCTAAAAACGCTATTTCGTGAATAATTCAACAAAGAAATGATTGCTAATAATGTAATTATATAATTTTAAGCATTACTTGAACATTAGATGAAACAAGCAATTTGAAATGAATAAAACATTTCAGATATTTAAAAATGAAGTGTAAGTCAAATGAATAACGTAATTTATCCTAATTCCATATCAAAAATACTTTAGAGGAAATCATTAAAATATTTATTAAAAATAACTATAATGAAAATGAAATTAAATCTAATCTTAAACTTTCAAATAAAATAACACAAGCTTACCTAAATTGGCAAAGAGAAACAATTCCGATTAAAGTTGAACGATGTTTATTGTAAAGTCAGCAGATAGAAAGTGAATTTGCGAAATTCACAATCTATCCGGACTCTACATCGGAATTGAACTCTTGACCAATCAGGAAGCTTGTTACAAAAATTACTACAGGTAAGTCGGCAATTTCTTTTGATAGGCTTGACACTGATTACTTACATTATCAAAGAGCCGAAAGGTGATGAAGTCAATTAGCTAAATTTCTGTTTTGAGTTTTTTTAACAATGGGAAGATTAGGTGAAGCCGAAACAAAATAAACAAGATTCTAAATCGTACAATTAGTTTAATACCTGTGTCATAGCAAAGTGTCAAGCCGATCTCGCCAAGAATTTGCCAACAAAAAGGCCGAAATGAAAAAGAATTTTACAGTTTATTAAGTAGATAAAATAATTGTTTTGCAATCTGTCATGAGTAAATTGATTTCCGAAAGGTGACAGATTGCTCAAATTCCACATTTAATGGATTTCAGAAAGCGTATACTTTTTTGTGATACAGAAAAAAAATAATTGATATTATTTTAAGAAAACATAATGAAATTAAACAAAATTGAAATTAAGAAAAAAGGAATTATTTTCATAAAAATTGTTATAGTTAGTTTTAAACTCTATGAATTCTAAAACTTTAATGTAACATATATATATATTTATAAAAAAAAAAAAATAATTGCTTCCTGGAAGTTAAAGAAAAGTGTAAGTAGGGCCATTTTAAGCCAGTCGCTCGGGAGAGGGCAACCAAACATTTCTTTAGGGTATTCTCTTAGACGTACATTAAAATATGTTTTTGTTGTATATAGTAGATTATGGTTACAATAATGGAGATATGTGAATTGTATTATGACTTATTTTTCTTTTCAGATTGTGGCAGTTTTTCAAGTTCTTTCGTTGACTGTTGCTCCCTGTGTTTGCAAGAAAAAATGAGAAAAGTATCGCAGAATTGTTTATTACAAAACGAAATTGAAAAGAAAAACAGTTAAAATTGATAATGGAAGCTTAGTTTTTATTGATGATTTGAACATATTTTATTGTAATAATACAAACAAAAGGATTGGATACAAGTTCTTTCAACTAAATAAATCCTCTCCTTGTTATACAAACAATGAATACAATATGATTGTCATAATAAATAAATTGAGATAATTTATGAAAAGTTTTGTTGTACATGTAAGATATATGAAAATTATAAAGACACATACTGTGAGTAATTAATCTACCAGAGCTCTAATGTTACATATACAATGATTACAATGTTTATTGAACTAGAAGCTTTCATGTTTGCTAAAACATTTAAAATTTTCATTCTGCATATACATGCATATATTGAAATCAAGGACACTGTTTTGAATTAGAATCTATCTGATTCTCGAATAAATTTCTGGACACTACAGAAAATTTGAATATTTGCATCAGTAGACAAAGATTCGTTTCCACATAATTGCCTGACGCCACGTGCGTCAGGCAGTATAAGGATTAATTTTTCAAGGATCCGAAACAAAGCGATCATTCTTAATGAACTAGATTTTATGCATGCTGATTTACATCGGAATTTGTTACCTGCATTTAAACAAATACAGTTTGCAGAAGAAAGAATCATATAACTGATGCAAAATAATGAAGTGTTAAATTCCTTCAGCTTTTTTGCATGCATATGTTTATTCTTTGCGATTCTTTGTACAGACATGTCCGTCTAACATTTTTTCTGCGTTTCTAAACTACTGGATCAGTCCATTTGCCTTCTAGGAAAGGGGTGACACAATCATTTCGCGCCAAATGTCACATGTAAATTATCTTCGCGCCTTTTTCTTGGGTTGTTCTATTGAATGGGTGTGATAACTTCTAAGGAAATAAATAAAGTTTATTCTTTTAACATGATTCTTAAGCTCCAGAGTTTTTATTGACCGTAAATTTTATCTCATTTTTTAAGAGAACACATTGAATATGGACAGGTAACACTAAAGCAATGGATCTGCTGATTATTAAGGTCTTCCGTTTCCAACGGAAGACCTTCTACTGATTGTGATGATTAAGATTATTCTTTCTTTTTTTTCCTAGACGCCAACTTTGACGCTTCATATCTTCCTCATTTTTAAACAGATTTTGTTCAAATTTTCAGAGCTTTTAGACTTTCCAAAACACTGTCAGAATACCGTAATACAATTCGGAAATTACCTTCTGTTCACGAGTTATTCCCCTTTGATTGAATTTTGCATGCCTCCGATTTCCAGACAAAGGCTCAGAAATGGTTATAATTGGAGCACAAAACCCTTTGAAATTGAAAAGAGGAAGAATTGAAGTTGTGCACATCGGTTTTTGTTTTTTGATTTTCGCATTAAAAATGGCGCTAGAGAGGGGTCAAAAGTTAGAACGCGGAAAACAGTAAAAAATTTGACATATTTTCCTTTATATCTTGAAAACTAGAAATATTTTGTTAAGATATGTAGAACAAAAGTTGTGCATAATTGCAAGGGCTTTCATATTATACTATTTAAAAGGGGCTGGTCCCTATGATTAGGGATCTTGGGCCCTTAAAAGTTTTTGCTTTATAACTCAAAAACGGTAAATATTTCGATCTGGATCTTGGGAACAAAATTGTTCTTTTACACCTTTTTGATCTAATGAAAATGTTGTTTTGTTCGAGTATACCATGGGTATTGCGTAATACGTATTAGAAAGCAGGTCAGGTAAACAGGTAACGTTTTTCATTCGGCAAGGAAATCAGACCTCTTCATGTGTATAACTTAAACAGACTTGCTATCAATAATATACCCTGCGGTATTTAATGTTAATTTTCTTTTTAATAAGGTTTAAAACGTGGTTTATGGTTCACTATTAAATTATTTATTACAACTAGTCTTTCTTTTCTTCTTTTTTAAATTAGATTAATAGTGTTCAAAAGCTGAGAATATTGAATCTATCTTTCTACGTTTATTATTACAACAAACTTTGTAAGTGATTTTAAACTGTATGCATTGAATAATTCACGATCATTAGCTGTATGCATATTACGGTCTCCATGTTCAGCTCGATGTTTAGTTATGTAACCCAACGCGCGAATCTCACGCTGTTGATCGAGGTCACCAGTGTACTAGCCACCTGTGGCCATAAAAAAAGCTAGTATTTGTGATCGCGTATAATGTCAATTTTGTACAAAGAGCTATTAATTAATGGAAAGTTATGTTTTTAATTATATCGAATCAGTAAGATTACTTTACCGATCTTTTATAATCTTAATTCCAAACACTGGTGCATAAAAATCATTTTGAATTTTAATCGCTGTTTTTGTCTGTTCACGCAACAATACATTTAAAAAAAGTATTGCTCTATCCCGTGTTGTTGTATTTTAATTCATCTGCAATTGTAATTGAATGGGGGCTTCGGTAAATAATTGTAATTACTACGCATGCTACGCACATATTATTTTTACCATCACTCTTGTGAATGTCCATTTATTATTTATAGAATTAAATAAACGTTAACATAAATAAAAATTCCTTCTAATATACATGTACTATAATTCAAGTCTTTGTAATATAGCAAACAGTTTCATCCATCTCTGCCGCTTTGTGTCTTAAGTGTTGTAGTCCGGTCCTCGTTTACATACACGTGGCCACAGAGAGCCGCGGGCACCTCGATGTTGAAATACATTGTGTACTCTGATAGTTGCTCTACACCGCACAAACAACTGACGTGTACATGCAGTGTAGTAATTGGGAAAGATTGTTTGAAAAATATAAACTCGCATGTGTTCGCTACGAAGCATTTATTTTAAAATTTTATTTACATGTAGATACCTTATAAGAACAAAATAAAGTAAATGTAAAACACCTAGAACAATGTTTAAAAATTAAAATACAAGTATCGTGTGCTCGGAAGGGAAGATGGCTTGAAAGAGTGTGTCTGTGAATGCTTAGATCTAGCAACACACTTCGCAAAGTTAAGCATACTTGTGTCCAAATCCTTTAAAAGTGGGGGCAATCCCCAATCCTCGCACCCTTCCTTTTTGAATCTAAAAATATATACCATACTGAGAGTTGTATATAGAGCGGGAATGTTATTTTATTAGTCCTTAAAGGCACAACTTAAGAAATGACTTATAAATTTTTTTTAGATGAAATTGTTTCGCGATACAGCTGTGATAAATCTTAGGAACTTCTAAAGTTATAACTTAGACATATCTTAAGATAACTTAGGAAACGTTTTTGAAACAGGCATGTCAAGCGTTCAGTCCGATTCATTACGACGTCCATATTACCATATAAGAGAATGAAATTTTGTTTTGTATATAAAGTGTTTATTACAAATATGCGTGTTACAAAAATGTATGTTGAGATCTTCAAAAGCTATCGAATTATTTGCCTACGTGTACTCGTACATATGAACATTGATCAACACTGATCAAGTGTATACCGGGACCCGGGATACTCTTATTATAGCTCTTGCTTTGTCAAATCATTACTTTCATACCCCTTGCATTTAAGAAAAACAATGTTATAAAAAAAATAATAATCTGACATATAACAAGTATACATGTAGCGTGTGCAATTTATTTGGCTAGGGGCATGTACACACGTGGTTCGAAACTATAGGGGGCTACAAATGCGGCCATAACTAGTATATTTTTGAGGTGTTATAAAAAAAAACAAATAATACTCACAAAAGCTTATAAAATTGCCGTTCTATCGATACCTTATATGCCATGTTTCATCCACCAACAACGCCACGTCATCGATGAGAAATACGTTTCCACACGGGCATTTTCTTCGAAAAGGATAGGAAGTTAATGAATTAAAATAATTAATTCTTTTAGTTAACGCATTATGTTTACCTCTTTATTTGTTGTATGCAATAAGTATAGACCTTACTAATAATGACTGTTTGATTGTCACACCTGTGCATGTGCATGTGTCGTGCGAGGTACAGTGGTAAGGTAAATTACCGAGAGTCGCGATGTGCGGGGTGATTCGGAATACCCTAAATGACTGTGGTCCATTGAATTTCTACTAGTAAATCAACCTGTCAAATCTAACATGGGCCCACATAATACGACTAAATTCGTTTCATGAATGAACTGGTTCTTAACAAGTATATGTACAGTATACAATATCTTTTTTTTTTTTTTTAGATCTCTTTGTTTATTATTTTCAACCACAATCTGCAGTACATGTATAGTTACACGAAATCCATGCACAACGGCGCTACACCTGTCAATCAAAATCACTCGATATTGTGAACTCAGTCTGGTGTTACGGCAGCATTTCCGAAGTGATTCAAAATATTCTATCGGCTAATTCTAATTTTTCGCGTTGAATAATGATATTTTGGAACAAAGTTGGAATTAAGGCTGGAGCTGCATGCTGTGAATTTATCACACATGCAGTCTGCAGTCTTCCCTTCTTACATGTATATGAAGCAATATGCGGAACAAGTTTGATTGAGATTTTTACTTTTCCTTTAAGATAAAATGATTAATAACATAATTTATGCATCTAATAGATACATATAAATGTACATGTATAGCTTTTTAAAAACAAGAATCTGTAATTGAAAATGTGAAAGTGAAGAGTTTAGGTAATAGTTCTTAACCAAAATTTAATGACAGTTCATTCCTTCCTAGTCTCTATATAACTTTTAATTACGGCCGTGCCCTCTCCCCTTCAAAAGATGTCTAATACATGCTTTTAAATTCTGTTTATGTATCAAGAAATTTCCACAGGTACTTGTGGACAGGATCCCCCCACCCCCAAATTCAACCCCGATGTTTGTTGGACATTTTTTTCCACAAATTATATTTATTACACTTATTCATCATGTGTACCATAGGAAAAAATCGAGTACAAGTACCTGTGGAAATTTCTATTTGCCCCCCCCCCTTCCCAAAAAACTGAAATTGTTTTCTACGGGCTTGACAACAGGTTCTTGTGGACAGACCCCCCCCCCCCGATATTCAACCCCGGGGCTTGTTGGACATTTTTTCCACAAATTATATTTATTGCACTTACTCATCATGTGTACCATATGAAAAAATCGTGAAAACCCCAAAATAATCGTTCCACACAAAAAATGCCTCACTATGTATAGTTAAAACATTAATTTTTCATATTTCTTGATGAAATTAACATTAATAAAATCAACACAAAATTAATACCGAATTACATATCACTTGAATTTATCATAAAGCAGAAAATCTGTTCTGCGGGCTTCAAGGCCAGCTCAGGAACCTAAAGATGTCCTCATTTTCCAAGTCCAGTACAGAACGTAAATTAAATGAAATAAATCACACGATCACTGGGAAGAACTCAAAGAAAGAAGACTCTTGAGGAAAAGATATTTTGATTCGACTTATAGACTGAAATAAACCGATATTCTCTTTTTGCCACTCTTTCCTGGTGCCCTGGGACTCTGAATGTAGGATCAGTATTTTTCTCACAGGTCCGTTGTACGGATTGTACTGGGGTGGAGGGGGGTGGGGGGGGGCAGACCTTCTGAAAATAGTCTTTTGTTGTAGTTTTAATATGTAAATTTTGATTTAGTTGGTGCTTGCACCCTCCCCACTCTTTGTTTCTCTACGGTCATACATAGGCGAATCCCAGCAAAAATGTAATGACCCCCCCCCCCTCCAACACAAACTTTTTTTTTAAATGTGTATTGCGATAGGACTTAAAATTGGAAAACATTTTCTGTATATCTCTACATCGAAAAATATAAAACAAATATATTTTTTTTATATTTCCTTTTTAAAACAACATAGATAATTATGCATAGCTAATTAAATACTGAATTAAATATTTATCTTTGCAGACAATATGCTCTGGGTTATAGAACATGATGTGAAAGCGTATCGTAATGCACCTTGTAATCCTTTGGATTTTCAGATTTAAGGCCAATGCGAAAACCCAAAGACGCCGACATTTTATTATGCTACTGTAATCGAAGATCCGGGGGGCATACAGTTTTTGTCCTGTCCACCTGTCTATTTGTCTGTTAGACTGTGTTAGCCTCTTTGTCCGCAAAAACTTTAACTATGCCCATAAAATTTGATTGGTTGGAACTACTGCTTTCATATTTCTTATGTGTATTCCTAGTAACAAGGACTTCCTTCAGGTACCAACATATTTGACCTCTTGACCTTGAACTTGGAGTTTGATCCTCTTTCGCAAAATTTTACCAAACTATAACCTTGGCCAAAACTTTTGAACAGTTGGTGCTATGGCTTTTATACTTCACATCTGTATCCCTTGTGATAAGTCTCCTCCTTGGGTATAAATATGTTTGACCATTTGACCTTGACCTTGGAGTTTGACCAACTTTTAAACAACTTTAGCCTTGACAATAACTTTTGAATGACTAGTACTAGGGCTTTTATATTACATAGGTAATTTTCTTGTGACAAGGCCTGTCATTGTATACCTTTAATTTTGACGATTTTACCTTGACCTTTGAGTATGTCCTACTTTTGAAAAACTTTAACCTTGGTTTTAACTTTTGAACAGTTGGTGCTAAGGCTTTTTTAATACCACATGTGTATTCCTTGTAACAATTAAGACCTTCCCTCAAGTACAAACAATTATGATCCCTTGACCTTGGAGTTTGACCTTTTAAAGAAATTAACCTTGGCCATAACTTTTAAACTGTTGCTGCTGTGGCTTTCATACTAGTATATATTTAAGGTCTTCCGTCACAACGGAAGACCTTCTACTGATTCTGATGGTTAAGATTATTATTCTTTTTTTTTCTTCTCCTTTCTAGACGCCAACTTTGAGGCCTCATATCTCACTCATTTCTCAACGGATTTTACTCAAATTTACAGGGTTTATAGACGTTACAAAACTCTATCAGAATGCTGTCAAACATGTCAAAAATCCACTTCCGCTTTTGAGTTATCTCCCTTTAAATGAAAATTTAGGACTCTTCATTTCCGGATAAAGGCTCCGAGACTACAAAAGCTGGAGTAGAAATTCTACCGAATTTAAATAATAGAAGCATTGAAGTTGTGCACATCTATTTTTGTTTTTTGATTTCTGTGTTCAAAATGGCGCTAGATAGGAGTCAAAAATTAGAATGCCTAAAAGCGCGAAAATTTACACATATTTTCCTATGTATCTTTTAAACTAAAAATATTTTGTTAAGACATGTTGAATAAAAGTTGTGCACAATTTTAAGGTCTTTCATTTGGCACCTCCAAAAAGGGGCTGGTCCCTTAAATTAGGGATCTAGGGTCCTTGAAAGTTTTCGTTTTATAACTCAAAAACGGTAAATATTTCGATATAGCTGTCGCTAAAAAAGTTGTTCTTTAACATATTATTGATCTCGTGAACTTGTTATTTTGTTCGAGTCTTTTTTAATAAATGAGCTAGAAGCTTGACCCATATACAGGTAACTAGTTTCATTAGACAAGTGAAGGTGAAATCTTTATGCGCATAACTGAAATAAACTTGCTATAAATGATAAACCTATCCAAAATAAATACTAATACTACTTTAAAATAAGTTTTTACATGTTCTGTGGTTTCATTCCAAATTATTGAGTCACACATTTTCAATACGTCTCGGGGTTTGTTTTTGTTTTTAATTACCTAACCGGCCATCCCCCGATCACGCGTGACCTAGATCCAGTGATCAGTGGCCATACACTAAACATGCATTGCCGTTCTAAATCTATTTTGCAGACTCAACTATGTACGGATAATTGTTTTTTTTTTTTTTTTAGTCAAATCGGATCTTTCAAATTATTTCATCTTATCTTATGTTGGTCATGTTGGTGATATACTTATTAAATTATTGTGGCCGAAATTACAAGAGATCCATTGCGTGTGAACCAGCGACCTGCGTTCGTAAACAAAACATCTTTTCGTCGTTTAATGTTGAAACATACACTATATTAAATTTAAAAAAAAAGTTAGCAAAAAATAAATCAGTCTTTTACTGCATTTAACTGCGTTTCACATATACCCGGGTTTTGTGTTTGTTTACAATTATGTAACCTAATTATGTAGCCGAGGAAGCAGCTATTAGTGCTCATACACAAAACATTGTCGTTCTATATTCATTTTGCTGACACAATGATTTACGGAAAATTATTTTTTAAATCATACCGGATCATTCAATTAAATCATTTATTCTTATCTTAATTTGATTTAATTTAAATCCAAAACATTTTATTAAGGACGTATAAACGTCCCCGATTTCATGAATCCTAATCTTTAAACTGCATACATGTATTTAATAAACGATTTATTTCTCAATTATGTGTTATTATGTGTTTAATTTCGGAGATTCATTGCGTGCGGTTAATTCTGCAGATAATTCTAACTTGACACACAAGGTTTGTACACAAAGAATTCAAAAGAGATATATTTTGAAAACAATAAGACGCATTGCTAAACACTTTTACATTATTTTCTTTTTAAAATGGCTATCTTTATGATTACACCAACTTTTAACATGCTATGTGAAAAACTCTGTCGACTATAGTTTTGTAACTCCAGCATATGACAAGTACATGTGCTTTTTATTAAACACCCAATTTTCCATTAACGGCTTTAACGCCCAAAAAATCTACCTAGCTTAAGATCGATAACATATATCGCCCGACAATCATACAAAAATAAAACAATAGCTGCTGATTTGATTGACAGGCCAGCAACCTGCGCTACCTGATACTGTAGTCTGAGTTTGCATGTTTTGAAAGCAATTACACGTACCTGGTCACGCGTCAAACGCTTTCATGTACCGCTTGAAAAGTCGCTTTGTATACACTCTGGTAAAAACTTATATCTTTGTTGGTAATTATGTTTCACAAAATAATTGAGAGAAGAGAATTACACTTTGAGTTCATTATTTTTATTTTCACTGCTGTTTTGTACACTGTACTTGTACGCGATATGTCGTCCAAGATAACTGTACAGCTTTCCGAAGAAAAAAAACTGGCGGCTATTCGAGCCCCTTTTCGCCTTCAATATCCTCTTCAAAACACACCTGTTTACAGAGAAGAGATCATAATATTCAATAAAATATTTCATATTATATGTAATCTGATTTTGTATGTATAAGTATCTGAACGGCTATATTGTGCTGAATTTTTTAAAATACATGTTTTACATGTATGTAATAAATATTTTTTAGCATACGATAAAATATCGCCAACACTATAAGCTTAATTATTTCTAATGTCCAGAACTGTGTAACGTAAATGCCATGCATTTAGGACGTATGTTAACTATTTATAATTTAATTACACTTGCACGCGCGGTTCAAAAGAAAAAAATGTACAAGGAGTACATATACATGGACTTGAATATAACAAACTTATTAGCACACATCTAATGATGAAAATGAAAATAATTGATAATACACTTTTACAGCTTCATTTCAATGATAAGTTATTCTTAAACTTTACTTCAAATGTCAGAAAGGCCAGCATAACCAAACTATTGTTAATTGTCTCTGTTTTAATTACAATGTCAATCACAATAACTTTTTTCTTTGGATCCCTTCATTTCTTATTTGTAAATAGTTACATGAAATCCATGCACGGCGCTACACCTGTCAATCAAAATTGTAAACTTCTGGTGCCACGGAAGCATTTCCCCTGTGGTGTAAAATATTCTTTAGGTCAATTCTAATTTTACGCTTTTATAGATACAGTGTAATATTTCGAAACAACGTTTTAATTAAGGCTGAAGATGCATGCTGTGAATTTAACAAACCTCCAGTCCTAATTGACGATCCGTTCTTACATGTATATTATTATTAATCAGAGAGTCCAGTATTTGTGACAAATTTTGATTGAGATTTCACTTTCCCTTTAGGATAAAACGATTCATTAAATAGATTATGGCATATGAGATGGATAGCTGTACTACATATAAATGTATACTTTTCACTTTGTAACAAGAATCGTGCCCCCCCCCCCCCCCCCCCCCCACTATTATGTTTTTATTTTTATTTATTTTATTTTTTTTTTTTTTTGCTTAGATATCAAAAAAATTTGTTTGTTTGTGCCCCGTCCCAGAAAAAAAATGAAATTGCGTTCTACAGGCTTAAGTCAGAACATGATTTTCATAATGATAATACATTTATCAAAATGTTTCTACCCCTACGATTCGTAGTTGTGGTTTCGAATACCACCACGTCGCCCGCGTGGCGCAGTGGTTTGAGTGTTTGCTCTAGAGTCGCGGAGTAAGGAGTTAATCTTTACGTCGTGGGTTCGACTCCCTCTGCGGGACGTGGAGACCGGTCCTTTGCATGAGACCGTATAAACCGAGGTCCCGTGTAGCAGTAGATGCTGGGACGAAAGAGATCCCTCACTGCTCAATGGCCTTGACTGTAAAGTATAGGTCTGAATTTGCAGCCCTCCACCGGCAAGTGGTGGCGTTTCCATATGAGTGAAAAATCTCGAGAGGGACGTTAAACAACACACAAACAAACAAACTGTTCCACTACGGGACATGGAGACTGGTCCTTCGGATGAGACCGTATAAACCGAGGTCCCGTGTAGCAGTAGGTGCTGGGATGAAAAAAATCCCTCACTGCTCAATGGCCTTGAGTGTCGAATTTACAGCCCTCCACCGGCAAGTGGTGGTTTTTCCATATGAGTGAAAAATCTCGACGGGGACGTTAACACACAAACAAACAAACAATTTCACTACAGAACGTGGAGTATGGTCCTTCGGATGAGGCCGTATAAACCGAGGTCCCGTTTAGCAGTAGGTGCCGGCATGAAAAAAATCCCCCACTCCTCAATGGCCTTGAGTGTCGAGTATAGGTCTGAATTTGCAGCCCTCCACTGGCAAATGCTGGCAGCTCAAGGGACGTTAAATAACAAACAGACAATCAAACAAACATTTTTGTGTCGCCTGCAAAGCAGAGCAGCACTTAGCGATCAATTTACCTGGCGTCTGTCTTGCTGTCCGTCCGTCTGTCACACCTTATATATCGAGAAATGTAAGAGGTATGGGTTTGATAATTTGCACATATAGCTTGACACTATGGCTTTTGTATTTTTCCATGGCTTCCGACCTAGATATCCTTGAACTTGACCTTTGACCTACTTTTCAAAATAACCAATAATGCCGATATACAACTTCTTTTTGATATTTATGAGGTAAGTCTATGCTATTTAGAATGTGCACTGTTTGTCATAAAACATTTGAAAAATACCAGCGTTACAGTTCACTTGACCTTTGACCTATTTTGTAAAATATACTGCGGAGGGTTAAATTTAACTTATGTCTTTTGAAATTACAGAGGCAGGGTTTAATAATTAACAGTTATACATGTTTATGATCTCATGACAATGTATTTTGACACTGTATGAAATAAAGAAACCACAAAAACTGAAATTTAAGTACTATGAAAATACAACGGGATCGGTATTCCAAAATGGATGGTGTAGACTGACAATTGCTGATATGAAAGACTGAAGCCTCTTTCGAAGGATTGTTGAAATCACGTACTTGAATAATTTATATATAATTATTTATAATAAATTTATTCAAATTTCATTAATATCCATTTTAGCTTTCAGGGGTTAAGGATTTGCATTTCTATTTGATTGTTAGATTCTATCGCAGTCTTACTATCCCTGGATTGTTTTGTTTTGTTTTGTTTTTTTGGCATGAACTATATTCAATGCCTTAGCAAATAAATAGCTGATAACTTTTAGACTTAGTTACATCTTTAATGAAGCTAAAAGCAAGCGACACATGCGTTCCTGGGAACACTCTAGTTCTGTAAGAAATCAGCAAAGATAATTAAGCAGAGATTTTTGATGAATAAAATGGGTTTTTTTAACCTTTTTTTATAACGCTGACTATATATACATGTATGGTCTGCGTTATAAAACATGATGTGATAGAGTAACGTAATGCACCTTGTACACGTACTCAAAGATGCCGACGTTTTTCAATATCGAAATTGGACATAAAACATATATACAATAAAATTTGAAGCCAGCGAGTTAAAAGTAATAAATTACAACTATATGGAAACGAAATGAAAAAAACATGTGTAAACTTGTCAAGTTGGAAACACTCAGAATGGGTATTGTTGGTATCATACAGACTGTGTCATGGCCTTGACTCAAGTTCAACGTCACTAAGAACAAGATGCTTTTACTGGATGTGTGGTCTGAAAGAACATGTGTTAACTTGTCAAGTCGGTAACACAGATAGGTTTGCGTCATAACCAGAGTGTGTCATGGCTTGACGCAAGGTCATCTGGGCAAGTTCAAGGTCACGAAATAGAAAGTGTACATTATTTTATTGTCTTTCTACTGGCGAAGCATTGCAATTTGATAGTCCCTTAAAAGATTATTTATCATCTTAGAATATGGCATGACCTTGACTCAAGGTCACTGCTCCAACGGAAGACCTATTCGTTGCTCTGCAACGAGCTCGGCTCTAGTTCACAGTATATTCTTTGTTCAAGACCTTTATTTGGGTAATAACATTTTTTTATCTTTTGATCTTGACCATGGAGTTTGACTTGCATTTGAGAAACTTTTAACTTTTGCCATAAGATGCCATATGGGGGCATAAGTGTTTCTAAAATCACACATTGTTCAGTATCCAAATCGGGCATAAAACATTTACAATGATCCTTTAAAGTAGTGAGTTGAACCTAATAAATTACGACTATAGAAATTATGATAATTTATTTCGATGTATGGTCTTAAAAAAATGTTTATTATACCTCTGTGAAAACTAGCTTACAAATGAAAAATCACTAGTAAAATAGAATTTGATTGGCCGAGAAAGTCACTTGTCCATCATGTTTGCCCTGCAACAAAACGTCCTGTTTCACGATTGTGACGTCACAATTAAACGGATGAGGAGTTAGATTGTTTATAGCGACGCTGCTAACTTCGTTCGCGCGGTAACAGCAACTAAAAATTCACCCCAAAAAATCACCTTAATTAATGGAATTGCATACAGATAGTAGATTAAACGTTCTTTGTTAAAATGTTTGCACTTTTCAAAATTCGTTTATGGAAATACAGCTAACATATGTCATGAGACGTCACAGTCTAGACGTTCCAAATGTCTCGTGCTGTTTGAAGAGGCGGATCTTAAAATTAAGTGAACAATGCACTCGCCCAACGGTCGCACCGTCAACATATTATCGTTGATTGATTGTGTCGATTTAAATGTGTAAAAATGTAATGGTGTTTGAATGTTACTGGTGTGATCACACAAACTTGTCACGTAGGAATTTTTTTTAATGAAACGAGGCTATTGGTGTACCTGTAACTTACATCTCTTTCATATCGTTCTCATCAAATGCATGTTTGCTTTATTCATTGGATCTCCTTTGTAATTCCTGCATTTTGATTAATTCGGTATTATAAACAATTTATTGCATAATAGTGAGGGAGACATAAAGATTTTTTTCGAAAATGAAAAATCATATTTCTCTCGGGCGTTGCCTTCGGGGAGTATGATTTTTCATGGGCGAAGAAATCTTCATGTTGCCCTCGGGGAATATGATTTTTTATGGGCGAAGAAATCTTCATGTCTCCCTCACTATCATGCAATAAATGCAAACTGTGAACTTGTCAATTCCGAAACACACAAAAGGGTATCGCTGATATCATACCGAGTGTATCATTGCCTTGATCAGGCCCATAGGAAGCAAATTCAGGGGGGGGGGGGGGTTTGGGGGGGCACAGCCATACATTTTCAGTTGACAGTTGAGGGGGCACTACTACCATAAATTTCCTGACAAGCAAAAAAAAAAGGTCACCAACTACCAAAAATTCCTTGACAAGCAAAAAAAAAAAACAAGAAGGTTATCAGACGTTTTTATTGAGGTGGCACAAGCTATAGTATCTATGTCTACTATAGTAATCTATATATCGGCAAAATTATTGGGGGGCACCCCCCCCCCTCCCTCGGTTCCTACAGCCATGTTGATTAAATTTAGGGTCACTAAGGAAAGAATGTTTTGACTGGATGAATGGTCTGAAAGAACATGTGTTAAATTGTCGAGTCGGTAACACATAGATGGGGTTTGCTTATAACCAGAGTGTGTCATAGTTTGATGCAAGGTCATTTGAACGAGTTCAAGGTCATCAACGGAGAAACAACATTCCTTAACTGTCTTTCTACTGGTGAGACATTGCAAGTTGATACCCCTTACAAGATTGCTTATAACCTTAGAATGTGGCATGACCTTGACTCAAGGTCACTTCTTCCTGTTCGCAGCTCCAACGGAAGACCTACTCGTTGCTTTGCAACGAGCTCTGCTCTAGTTCTTACTATTTATCCATAAGTGGACTAGTCTTATCATAAACAAACTCCCTCCACCTAGTAAATGGGACATCCCTTCTTGATTCAGTCTGTTTTCCTCCTAGCCTTTCTTTCAATATTACATTTATAAATAATGTACGTTACAAGGTTAGGTTTTTAAAAAAAGCTTAGAAAGTCAGCGAGTAGCATATTACTTCATGCTTTGTGATGAACAAGGGTTTCCTTTTAATACAGTGACAAGAGTGTAGGTCAGTACCCGTAGAGGAATGGTCTTCACTCCCTAAGGTTCTAAGTAAAGAATCGGTAAAATGAAGAAGACATCATGATCTCTACTGGTTTTCATTTCATAAAAAGCACGTTATTATAAATATGATAAAGGTCCTGAAATCGATTGAAAAGAAAAAACTAAACAATTTCAAAACTGTATATAAAGATGTATTTTAAACTCATTTATAATACATGTATATAGTAAGACCACCATCGCCTGAGTTTTGTCCGGGGGGGGGGGGTGTTATAAGTATCTTGTTTTGCGCTAGCTATATATAAAGTGTACAGGTCATTTATTTGGATTTCTAGAGAAGCATTGAAGCATTTTTGTCTCAAACATATCAAGACAACTTTCCCAGTTGAAACTGTTCATAATTTACTTCGTCGTCGAGAACGACGGAAAACAGACCAGTCTATAAATAGAGGCCGTCTCATCAATCTATCACTGACCAGGTAGTGTGCATGAAGAAGCGCGCCCTCTATGTAATATGCATTTCTTTAAAACGAATCATCTAACTATTTTTCCCAGAATTATTAGTGGTGGATCCAGGAATTTCATAACGGGAGGTCGCAGTAAAAGGCAGGGGATCTAGAGGCTGTATTGAAACCCCAGTGGGTCCAGGGCAAAGCCCTGATGGGGGTTTGGGGTCGAAGACCCCGGAAGCTGACGAATTCTTACAAATAAGAGGTGTTCACTGGGTGAAAAAAGCAGTTTCCCGTCATGGGCCTTATTGTTTTCGTTCGGTTTCTTTTTCCCTATTATTATTATTATTATTATTATTATTATTCTTACCGATTTTGTGCACGCGAGTTCTCGGTATCGTCTTGGCCGATTTTCATGAAACTTTCAGAACTGATAGGTATTGATCTGAACCTTATTGGAAATTTTTTTCGTTGATGACGTCACTTTCCATCTCGAGATATTTAGGATTTTCTGATTTTTAGAGGGTCGGCTTGTCCTGGAAACTCCTCCGAAACGACTTAAGATATTGAGTCAAGATTTTCGGTGAAGGTAGGGGAAGGTTTGTAGATTTGCAGGCAGGTGTCCAAATCTCTCTAGCTCAAAAGGCGCCGAAGCTCGGTAGGGCTCAAAAAATGTCTCAGAAACATCTCACAAAATTTTACACCTTTTCTTTCATATCTTCATACATGTTAAGAATTTGTTAAAACATATAGAAGAAAAGTTGTGCAGAATGATACGACC
This sequence comes from Saccostrea echinata, assembly GCF_033153115.1. Classification (NCBI taxonomy): domain Eukaryota; kingdom Metazoa; phylum Mollusca; class Bivalvia; order Ostreida; family Ostreidae; genus Saccostrea; species Saccostrea echinata. The sequence continues at coordinate 187,862 of NW_026889806.1, read as the reverse complement.
TTTCATTTGATATGAAGAAAAAGGGGCTGACCCCTCAAATTAGGGGCTCAGAGGGGCCAAAGTTCTTCCATCTTTAACTCTTTAACGATCAATAATTTGTAATACATTACTGAAGCAAAGCTGTTTATCTAAATGATTTCCAACAATATATGATAAGATTCTGATCATATGTTACGTAATAAGGGGTCAAAAGGGGCCAGAATGCTAAATCTTTGACGCTTTATATCTCGAAAAGGGAGAATATTTTGATAAGCAATACTGAACAAAAGATGGTCGGAATAATGTTCTAAACAATATGCACCCTTTTGATTTTTGTCAAACGGTCCTATTAAGGACCTGGAGGGGTGGCCCCTTAATATTTCAATTCAGCATATCTCCACAACCAAAAGAAATCTCTGAATAGTTGTTGAACAAAAAGTCTTCAAAATCACAAGACCTTTCATTTGATATCAAGAAAAAGGGACTGACCCCTCAAATTAGGGGCTCAGAGGGGCCAAAGGTCTTCCATCTTTAACTCTTTAATGATCAATATTTTGTTATAAATTATTGAAGCAAAAATGTTCATCTTAACATTCTGCAACTATATATTATAAAATTTTGATCATATGTTACGTAATAAGGGGCCATAAGGGGCCAGAATGCTAAATCTTTGACACATCATATCTCGAGAAGGGGAAATATTTTGATAAGCAATATTGAACAAAAGATGTTCAGAATAATGTTCTAAACAATATACACCCTTTTAATTTTTGCAAGACATCCCCATTAAGGACTTGGAGGGGTGGCCCCTAAATATTGTTATTCTATATATCTCTTAAACGAAAGGAAATCCCTGAATAGTTGTTGAACAAAAAGTCTTCAAAATCACAAGACCTTTCATTTGATATCAAGAAAAAGGGACTGACCCTTCAAATTAGGGGCTGAGAGGGGCCAAAAGTCTTTCATCTTTACCTCTTTAACGATCAATAATTTGTAATACATTACTGAATCAAAAATGGTTATCTTAACGATTTACAACAATATATGATAAGATTCTGATCAGATGTTACGTAATAAGGGGTCAAAAGGGGCCAGATTGCTAAATCTTTGACGCTTTATATCTCGAAAAGGGAGAATATTTTGATAAGCAATACTGAACAAAAGATGGTCGGAATAATGTTTTAAACAATATGCACCTTTCGATTTTTGTCAAACGGCCCCATTAAGGACCTGGAGGGGTGGCCCCTTAATATTTCAATTCAGCATATCTCCACAACAAAAAGAAATCTCTGAATAGTTGTTGAACAAAAAGTCTTCAAAATCACAAGACCTTTCATTTGATATCAAGAAAAAGGGACTGATCCCTTAAATTAGGGGCTGAGAGGGGCCAAAAGTCTTTCATCTATAACTCTTTAATGATCAATATTTTGTTATAAATTATTGAAGCAAAAATGTTCATCTTAACATTCTGCAACTATATATTATAAAATTTTGATCATATGTTACGTAATAAGGGGCCATAAGGGGCCAGAATGCTAAATCTTTGACACATCATATCTCGAGAAGGGGAAATATTTTGATAAGCAATATTGAACAAAAGATGTTCAGAATAATGTTCTAAACAATATACACCCTTTTAATTTTTGCAAGACATCCCCATTAAGGACTTGGAGGGGTGGCCCCTAAATATTGTTATTCTATATATCTCTTAAACGAAAGGAAATTTCTGAATAGTTGTTTAACAAACAGTCTTCAAAATCACAAGAACTTTCATTTGATATCAAGAAAAAGGGGCTGACCCTTCAAATTAGGGGCTCAGAGGGGCCAAAAGTCTTTCATCTTTACCTCTTTAACGATCAATAATTTGTAATACATTACTGAAGCAAAAATGCTTATCTTAACGATTTACAACAATATATGATAAAATTCTGATCATATGTTACGTAATAAGGGGTCAAAAGGGGCCAGATTGCTAAATCTTTGACGCTTTATATCTCGAAAAGGGAGAATATTTTGATAAGCAATACTGAACAAAAGATGGTCAGAATAACGTTCTAAACAATATGCACCCTTTCAATTTTTGTCAAACAGCCCCATTAAGGACTCGGAGGGTGGCCCCTAAATATTTCCTTTCAGCATATCTCCACTACCAAAAGAAATCTCTGAATAGTTGTTGAACAAAAAGACTTCAAAATCACAAGACCTTTCATTTGATATCAAGAAAAAGGGGCTGACCCCTTAAACTAGGGGCTGAGAGGGGCAAAAAGCATGTCATCTATAACTCTTTGATAATGTTATATAAGTCAAAAGAACTAAATCTAATTAGGGAAGTCTATATATTATTATCTTTCAACGAAGATCATAGTCAAAATCATATCTCATCTTCTCGAAAAATCGGACGGAAGACCTACTCGTTGCTCGCAACGAGATCTCATCTAGTTATTATTATTATTCTTACCGATTTTGTGCACGCAAGTTCTCAGTAACGTCTTTGCCGATTTTCATGAAACTTTCAGATCTGATAGGTATTGATCTGAACCTTATTGGAAATTTTTTTCGTTGATGACGTCACTTTCCATCTCGAGATATTTAGGATTTTCTGATTTTCAGAGGGTCGGCTTGTCCTGGAAACTCCTCCGAAACGACTTAAGATATTGAGTCACGATTTTCGGTGAAGGTAGGGGAAGGTTTGTAGATTTGCAGGCAGGTGTCCAAATCTCTCTAGCGCAAAAGGCGCCGAAGCTCGGTAGGGCTCAAAAAATGTCTCAGAAACATCTCACAAAATTTTACACCTTTTCTTTTATATCTTTACACATGTTAAAAAATTGTTAAAACATATAGAAGAAAAGTTGTGCAGAATGATACGACCTTTCATTTTATATCAAGAAAAAGGGGCTGACCCCTCAAATTAGGGGCTGAGAGGGGCCAAAAGTCTTCCATCTTTAACTCTTTAACGATCAGTAATTTGTAATACATTACTGAAGCAAAGATGTTTATCTCAACGATTTACAACAATATATGATAAGATTCTGATCATATGTTACGTAATAAAGGGTCAAAAGGGGCCAGAATACTAAATCTTTGATGCTTTATATCTCGAAAAGGGAGAATATTTTGATAAGCAATACTGAACAAAAAATGATCAGAATAATGTACTTAACAATATGCACCCTTTCAATTTTTCTCAAACGGCCCCATAAAGGACTTGGAGGGGTGGCCCCTAAATATTTCCATTCAGCATATCTCCATAACGAAAAGAAATCTCTGAATAGTTGTTGAACAAAAAGTCTTCAAAATCACCAGACCTTTCATTTGATATCAAGAAAAAGGAGCTGACCCTTCAAATTAGGGGCTCAGAGGGGGCCAAAAATCTTTCATTTTTAACTTTTTAACGATCAATAATTTGTAATACATTACTGAAGCAAAGATGTTTATCTTAACGATTTACAACAATATATGATAAGATTCTGATCATATGTTACGTAATAAAGGGTCAAAAGGGGCCAGAATGCTAAATCTTTGACGCTTTATATCTCGAAAAGGGAGAATATTTTGATAAGCAATACTGAACAAAAGATGGTCAGAATAATGTTCTAAACAATATGCACCCTTTCAAATTTTGTCAAACGACCCCATTAAGGACTTCGAGGGGTGGCCCCTAAATAATTCCATTCAGCATATCTCCATAACGAAAAGAAATCTCTGAATAGTTGTTGAACAAAAAGTCTTTAAAATCACAAGACCTTTCATTTGATATCAAGAAAAAGGAGCTGACCCTTCAAATTAGGGGCTCAGAGGGGCCAAAAGTCTTTCATTTTTAACTCTTTAACGATCAGTAATTTGCAATACATTACTGAAGCAAAGTTGTTTATCTTAACGATTTACAACAATATGTGATAAGATTCTGATCATATGTTACGTAATAAAGGGTCAAAAGGGGCCAGAATACTAAATCTTTGACGCTTTATATCTCGAAAAGGGGGAATATTTTGATAAGCAATACTGAACAAAAGATGGTCAGAATAATGTTCTTTACAATATACACTCTTTCTATCTTTGTCAAACGGCCCCATTAAGGATTTGGAGGGGTGGCCCCTAAATATTTCCATTCAACATATCTCCACAACGAAAGGAAATCTCTGAATAGTTGTTAAACAAAAAGTCTTCAAAATCACAAGACCTTTTATTTGATATCAAGAAAAAGGGGCTGATCCCTCAAACTAGGGGCTCAGAGGGGCCAGAAGCCTGTCATCTATAGCTCTGATAATGTTATAAAAATCAAAAGAATGAAATCTAATTAGAGAAGTCTATATATTATTATCTTTTAACAAAGTTCATAGTCAAAATCATATCTCATCTTATCGAAAAATCGGACGGAAGACCTACTCGTTGCTCGCAACGAGATCTCATCTAGTTATTATTATTAGGGTCTTCCGTCTTCAGCGGAAGACCCTTCTATTATTCTTAGGTTTCTTTTTTACCTTTATTATTATTATTATTATTAGGGTCTTCCGTCTTCTGCGGAAGACCCTTCTATTATTCTATTGTTGATTTTTCACTTTTCTTATTATTATTATTATTATTATTCTTTTTTTTTTCCTTACCGATTTTGTGCAGAAGATTTCTCGGAGATCGCTTGATCGATTTGCTTCAAATTTTCAGGGTTAATGCGTTGGTATCTGAAGTTTATAACGCCCTGTCAGTTTTTGAAAAATCACTTCCGGTGAGAAGTTATCGCCCTTTGATCGATTTTTAGATAGACCTTGTGTCTGCACAAAAACTCAGGAACAACAAATGCTAGAGTGTTGAAACTTTCAGTGGTGATAGAGGACATGTTCTAGATGTGCACCTTGGTTTTCATATTTTCCGGAAGTGCAAAGTATGGAAGCTCGGTAGGGGTCAAAATTTAGGACGTGATTTATGAGTGAATTTTAGAGACATTTCTGATAATAACATTTTAAATAGAAATATTTTGTTAAAACATATTGAACAAAAAGTCTTCAAAATCACAAGACCTTTCATTTGATATCAAGAAAAAGGGGCTGACCCCTCAAATTAGGGGCTCAGAAGGGCCAAAAGTCTTTCATCTATAACTTTTTTAATGATCAATATTTTGTTATAAGTTACTGAAGCAAAAATGTTTATCTTAACATTCTGTAGCTATATATTATAAAATTGTGATCATATGTTACGTAATAAAGGGCCATAAGGGGCCAGAATGCTAAATCTTTGACACTTTGTATCTCGAAAAGGAGAAATATTTTGAAAAGCAATATTGAACAAAAGATGTTCAGAATAATGTTCTAAACAATAAACACCCTTTTAATTTTTGCAAGACATCCCCATTAAGGACTTGGAGGGCTGGCCCCTAAATATTGTTATTCTATATATCTCTTAAACGAAAGGAAATTTCTGAATAGTTGTTGAACAAAAAGTCCTCAAAATCACAAGACCTTTCATTTGATATCAAGAAAAAGGGGCTGACCCCTCAAACTAGGGGCTCAGAAGGGCCAAAAGTCTTTTATCTATAACTCTTTAATGATCAATATTTTGTTATAAATTACTGAAACAAAAATGTTCATCTTAACATTCTGCAACTATATACTATAAAATTTTGATCATATGTTACGTAATCAGGGGCCATAAGGGGCCAGAATGCTAAATCTTTGACACTTTGTATCTCGAAAAGGAGAAATATTTTGATAAGCAATATTGAACAAAAGATGTTCAGAATAATGTTCTAAACAATATACACCCTTTTTATTTTTGCAAGACAACCCCATTAAGGACTTGGAGGGCTGGCCCCTAAATATTGTTATTCTATATATCTCTTAAACGAAAGGAAATTTCTGAATAGTTGTTGAACAAAAAGTCTTCAAAATCACAAGACATTTTATTTGATATGAAGAAAAAGGGGCTGACTCCTCAAATTAGGGGCTCAGAAGGGCCAAAAGTCTTTTATCTATAACTTTTTAATGATCAATATTTTGCTATAAATTACTGAAGCAAAAATGTTCATATGAATATTTTGCTGCTATATATTGTAAAGTTTTGATCATATGTTGCGTAATAAGGGACCTTAATGGACCAGAATGCTAAATCTTTGACACTTTATATCTCGAAAAGGGGAAATATTTTGATAAGCAATATTGAACAAAAGATGATCAGAATAATGTTTTTAATAATATGCATCCTTTAATTTTTTATAGACGAATATCTCAGTCAAGATCTTGACGAATCTTATCCAAAATCAGACGGAAGACCCACTCGTTGCTCGCAACGAGAACCATCTAGTTATTATTATTATTCTTTTTTCTCCTTACAAAATTTGTGCAGAGGATTTCTCGGAGATGGCTAGTTCGATTTTATTCAAATTTTCAAGGTAGATGCGTTGACATCTGAAGTTAATTCCGGCAAGTCTGTTAAGGGATATTTACTTCCGGTCGAGAGTTATCGCCCTTTTATTAAAATTCAGAGGACCTCCTTGTCTGCGATGGAACTCAAAAACGGCTTAAGCTAGAGCGCTGAAATTTTCAATGATGATAGAGGACATGTTGCCATTTTGCACCTGGGTTTTGATATTTTCCGAAAGTGCCTAGTATGGAAGCTCGGTAGGGGTCGAAATTTAGGACACGAATCATGAGTGAATTTTTGAGACATTTTGTATCATATCTTTTAAAGTATAAATATTTTGTAAAAACATACTGAACAATATTTGTGCAGAATGACAAGATCTTTAATATGATATCAAGAATTAAGGGCTGACTTGTCATGTTAGGGGCCGAGAGGGGCCAAACGTATTAAATCAATAACTCTTTAACGATCAATATTTTGGTATACATTACTGAAGCAAAAATGTTTATCTTAACAATTTACAACCATATATTATGATATATACATCATATGTTACATAATTAAGGGCCATAAAGGGCCAGAATGCCAAATCTTTGGCACTCTATATTTCGAAAGTGGGAAATATTTTGATAAGCAATATTGAATAAAAGATGTTCAAAATAACGTTCTAAACAATATTTAACCTTTCAATTTTTGCTAAACTTCCCCATTAAGGAGTTGAAGGGCTGGCCCCTAAATATATCTTTTGCATATAGCTCAGAAACGAAAAAGAATTCCTGAATAGTTGTTGAACAGAAAGTGTTCAAAATCATGAGAGCTTTAAAGTGATATGAAGAAAAAGGGGCTGGCCCCTCAAAATAGGGGCCGAGAGGGGCCGAAAGTCTTTGATCGATAACTCTTTAACGATCAATATTTTGTAATGCATTACTGAAGCAAAAATGTTCATCTCAACAATTTACAACTATATATTATGATATTCACATCATATGTTACATAATTAGGGGCCATAAGGGGCCAGAATGCTAAATCTTTGACGCTTTATATCTCAAAAGTGGGAAATATTTTGATAAGCAATATTGAACAAAAGATGTTCAAAATAATCTTCTAAACAATATGCAACCTTTCATATTCTGCAAAACGTCCCCATCAAGGAGTTGAAGGGCCAGCCCCTAAATACTTCCTTTGCAAATATCTCAGAAACGAAGAAAAATTTCTGAGTAGTTGTTGAACAAAAAGTGTTCAAAATCATGAGACCGTTAAAGTGATATGAAGAAAAAGGGGCTGGCCCCTCAATATAGGGGCTGAGAGGGGCCGAAAGTATTTGAACAATAACTCTTTAACGATCAATATTTTGTAATGGATTACTGAAGCAAAAATGTTCTTCTCAACAAATTACAATTATATATTATGATATTCACATCATATGTTACATAATTAGGGGCCATAAGGGGCCAGAATGCTAAATCTTTGACGCTTTATATCTCAAAAGTGGGAAATATTTTGATAAGCAATATTGAACAAAAGATGTTCAAAATAATGTTCTAAACAATATGCAACCTTTCATTTTTTGCTTAACGTCCCCATTAAGGAGTTGAATGGCCAGCCCCTAAATACTTCCTTTGCAAATATCTCAGAAACGAAAAAGAATTTCTGAGTAGTTGCTGAACAAAAAGTGTTCAAAATCATGAGAGCTTTAAAGTGATATGAAGAAAAAGGGGCTGGCCCCTTAAAATAGGGGCTGAGAGGGGCCGAAAGTCTTTGAACAATAACTCTTTAACGATCAATATTTTGTAATGCATTACTGAAGCAAAAATGTTCATCTCAACAATTTACAACTATATATTATGATATTCACATTATATGTTACATAATTAGGGGCCATAAGGGGCCAGATGCTAAATCTCTGACGCTTTATATCTCAAAAGTGGGAAATATTTTGATAAGCAATATTGAACAAAAGATGTTCAAAACAATGTTCTTAACAATATGCAACCTTTAATTTTCTGCTAAACGTCCCCATTAAGGAGTTGAAGGGCCGGCCCCTAAATATATCCTTCGGATATATCTCGGAAACGAAAATGAATTTTTGAATAATTCTTGAAGAAAAAGTGTTCAAAATCATGGGAGCTTTAAGGTGATATCAAGGAAAAGGGTCTGACCCATTAAATAAGGGGCTGACAGGGGCCGAAAGTATACAATCAATAACTCTTTAATGATCAATATTTTGTAATATATTACTGAAGCGAAATAGTACATCTTCACACACTTTATCTAAATAACATGATGTTGATTTCATATATTACGCAGTAAGGGGTCTTTAGGGGGCCAGATTGCATAATCTATAGCGCAATATATATCGAAAAGGAAGAATATTTTTATAAACAGTATTGAACAAAAGACGATCAAAATAATATTCTAAACAATATGCACTCTTTCAATTTTTGCTAGACGTCCCAATTAGGACTTGAAGGGCTGGCCTTTAATATTTCTTTTGCATGTATCCCGAAAACAAAAAAGAATTTCTGACTAGTTGTTGAACGAAAAGTGTTCAAAATCATGAGAGCTTTAAAATGATATCAAGAAAAAGGGGCTGACGTCTCACATTAGGGGCCAAGAAGGGGTGAAATTCTTTAATCTATATTCCTTTAATGATCAATATTTTGTAAAACATTATTAAAGCAAAATTGTTCGTCTTTACAATTTATTTATATCATTATATTTGAACGAAAATCTCAGTCAAATTCTTATCTCATCTTATCAAAAATCGGACGGAAGACCCACTCGTTGCTCGCAACGAGATCTCATCTAGTTATTATTCTTTTTTCTCCTTACAAAATTTGTGCAGACGATTTCTCGGAGATGGCTCGTTCGATTTTATTCAAATTTTCAAGGTAGATGCGTTGACATCTGAAGTTAATTCCGGCAAGTCTGTTAAGGGATATTTACTTCCGGTCGAGAGTTATCGCCCTTTTATTAAAATTCAGAGGACCTCCTTGTCTGCGATGAAACTCAAAAACGGCTTTAGCTAGAGCTCTGAAATTTTCAGTGATGATAGAGGACATGTTCCCATTTTGCACCTGGGTTTTGATATTTTCCGGAAGTGCCTAGTATGGAAGCTCGGTAGGGGTCGAAATTTAGGACACGAATCATGAGTGAATTTTTGAGACATTTTGTATCATATCTTTTAAAGTATAATTATTTTGTAAAAACATACTGAACAATATTTGTGCAGAATGAGAGGATCTTTAATATGATATCAAGAAAAAAGGGCTGACTTGTCATGATAAGGGCCGAGAAGGGCCAAAAGTATTAAATCAATAACTCTTTAACGATCAATATTTTGGTATACATTACTGAAGCAAAAATGTTCATCTCAACAATTTACAACTATATATTATGATATTCACATCATATGTTACATAATTAGGGGCCATAAGGGGCCAGAATGCTAAATCTTTGACGCTTTATATCTCAAAAGTGAGAAATATTTTGATAAGCAATATTGAATAAAAGATGTTCAATTTAATGTTCTAAACAATATGCAACCTTTTATTTTTTGCTAAACGTCCCCATTAAGGGGTTGAAGGGCCGGCCCCTAAATACTTCTTTTGCAAATATCTCAGAAACGAAAAAGAATTTCTGAGTAGTTGTTGAACAAAAAGTGTTCAAAATCATGAGAGCTTTAAAGTGATATGAAGAAAAAGGGGCTGGCCCCTCAAAATAGGGGCTGAGAGGGGCCGAAAGTGTTTGAACAATAACTCTTTAACGGTCAATATTTTGTAATGCATTACTGAAGCAAAAATGTTCATCTCAACAATTTACAACTATATATTATGATATTCACATCATATGTTACATAATTAGGGGCCATAAGGGGCCAGAATGCTAAATCTTTGACGCTTTATATCTCAAAAGTGGGAAATATTTTGATAAGCAATATTGAACAAAAGATGTTCAAAATAATGTTCTAATCAATATGCAACCTTTTGATTTTTGCCAAACGTCCCCATTAAGGAGTTGAAGGGCCGGTCCCTAAATATATCCTTCGGATATATCTCGTAAACGAAAAAGAATTTTTGAATAATTCTTGAACAAAAAGTGTTCAAAATCATGAGAGCTTTAAGGTGATATCAAGGAAAAGGGTCTCACCCATTAAATAAGGGGCTAAGAGGGGCCGAAAGTATACAATCAATTTAAAATGATATCAAGAAAAAAGGGGTGACCTCTCACATAAGGGGCCAAGAAGGGGCGAAACTCTTTAATCTATTTTTCTTTAATAATCAATATTTTGTAAAACATTATTAAAGCAAAATTGTTCGTCTTAACAATTTATTTATATCATTATATTTGGACGAAAATCTCAGTCAAATTCTTATCTCATCTTATCAAAAATCGGACGGAAGACCCACTCGTTGCTCGCAACGAGATCTCATCTAGTTATTATTATTATTATTCTTACCGATTTTGTGCACGCAAGTTCTCGGTAACGTCTTGGCCGATTTTCATGAAACTTTCAGATCTGATAGGTATTGATCTGAACCTTATTGGAAATTTTTTTCGTTGATGACGTCACTTTCCATCTCGAGATATTTAGGATTTTCTGATTTTCAGAGGGTCGGCTTGTCCTGGAAACTCCTCCGAAACGACTTAAGATATTGAGTCACGATTTTCAGTGAAGGTAGGGGAAGGTTTGTAGATTTGCAGGCAGGTGTCCAAATCTCTCTAGCGCAAAAGGCGCCGAAGCTCGGTAGGGCTCAAAAATTGTCTCAGAAACATCTCACAAAATTTTACACCATTTCTTTCATATCTTCATACATGTTAATAATTTGTTAAAACATATAGAAGAAAAGTTGTGCAGAATGATACGACCTTTCATTTGATATCAAGAAAAAGGGGCTGACCCCTCAAATTAGGGGCTGAGAGGGGCCAAAAGTCTTTCATCTATAACTCTTTAACCATCAATAATTTGGAATACATTATTGAAGCAAAAATGTTTATCTTAATGATTTACAACAATATATGATAAGATTCTGATCATATGTTACGTAATAAGGGGTCACAAGGGGCCAGAATGCAAAATCTTTGACACTTTATATTTCGAAAAGGAAGAATATTTTGATAAGTAATACTGAACAAAAGATGGTCAGAATAATGTTCTAAACAACATGCACTCTTTCAATTTTTGTCAGACGGCCCCATTAAGAACCTGAAGGGGTGGCCCCTAAATATTTCCATTCAGTATATCTCCACAACGAAAAGAAATCTCTGAATAGTTGTTGAACAAAAAGTCTTCAAAATCACAAGACCTTTCATTTGATATCAAGAAAAATGGGCAGACCCTTCAAATTAGGGGCTGAGAGGGGCCAAAAGTCTTCCATCTAAAACTCTTTAACCAGCAATAATTTGTAATACATTACTGAAGCAAAGATGTTTATCTTAATGATTTACAGCAATATATGATAAGATTCTGATCATATGTTACGTAATCAGGGGTCACAAGGGGCCAGAATGCTTAATCTTTGACACTTTATCTCTCGAAAAGGAAGAATATTATGATAAGCAATACTGAACAAAAGATGGTCAGAATAATGTTCTAAACAACATGCACTCTTTCAATTTTTGTCAGACGGCCCCATTAAGGACCTGAAGGGGTGGCCCCTAAATATTTCCATTCAGCATATCTCCACAACGAAAAGAAATCTCTGAATAATTGTTGAACAAAAAGTCTTCAAAATCACAAAACCTTTCATTTGATATCAAGAAAAAGGGACTGACCCTTCAAATTAGGGGCTGAGAGGGGCCAAAATCTATCATCTATAACTCTTTAACCATCAATAATTTGTAATACATTACTGAAGCAAAGATGTTTATCTTAACGATTTACAACAATATATGATAAGATTCTGATCATATGTTACGTAATAAGGGGTCACAAGGGGCCAGAATGCTAAATCTTTGACGCTTTATATCTTGAAAAGGAAGAATATTTTGATAAGCAATACTGAACAAAAGATGGTCAGAATAATGTTCTAAACAATATGCTTCCTTTCATTTTTTTGTCAAACGGCCCGATTAAGGACTTGGAGGGGTGACCCCTAAATATTTCCATTCAGCATATCTCCACAACGAAAGGAAATCTTGATATCAAGAAAAAGGGGCTGACTCCTTAAACTAGGGGCTCAGAGGGGCCAAAAGTATGTCATCTATAGCTCTTTGATAATGGTATATAAATCAAAAGAATGAAATCTAATTAGGGAAGTCTATATATTATTATCTTTTAACAAAGATCATAATCAAAATCATATCTCATCTTATCGAGAAATCGGACGGAAGACCTACTCGTTGCTCGCAACGAGATCTCATCTAGTTATTATTATTATTCTTTTTTCTTCTTATTTCTTCTCCGGTACTTTTTTGTCCGCGAGTGTTCTCGGAAACTGCTCAACCAATTGAGTTAAAACCTTTTTAGGGTTAATAGGCATGTTATGTAGATTTGCGGAACAAAGGTCATTTTGCGCGCACGTGCATGCACGTGCGTGCGCGTGCAATGGGTAAAATGACCAATATACTTGATATAGCTGTAATTTTTATATTTTTTGGTGAAATGCTTTGATACTCAGAATATAAGGATGTATTAAAAGTGTGAACGAGATGACATGGTCAACATGCACATGCATGCGCGTGCGCGCACGCGCAAAGCGTAAAAAGACCAATTTACTTGATAATATCGTAACTTTTATACTTTTTGATGAAATGCTTTGATACTCAAAATATTTATATATATAGAAAGAGTAGACAAGATGACATGGTCATCATGCACATGCATGCATATGCATGCACGTGCGCGCGCGTGCAATGTGTTAAATGACTAATATAATTAATATAGCCGTAATTTTTATATTTTTTGATGAAAAGCTTTGATATTAAGAATATATATATATATATATTAAAAGTGTAGACAAGATGATTTGGCCATGATGCACATGCATGCACATGCGCGCGCGTGCAATGTGTTAAATGACCAATATACTTAATATAGCCGTAACTTTTATATTTTTTGATGAAAAGCTTTGATACTATGAATTAACAGACATATTATAAGTGTACACAAAATGGCATGGTCATTATGAACATGCATGCATGTGCGTGTTTGCGCAATGCTAAGATGACCAATATGCTTGATTTAGCCGGAACTTATATATTTTTTGATGAAATGTTTTGATACTGAGAATATAAAGATGCATATATAGTATAGACGGGATGACTTGGTCATCCTGCACATGCATGCACGTGCGCGCGCGTGAAATGCAAAAAATGACCAATATACTTCATTGCCTTATTTAATGAAGCTTACAGGAAAAAAGTCACCAAAAGGGAGTTGGGGAGCGTTTGGGGAACATCTGTAACGGTCCCCGTTACAATTATAACTAGTTTTATTTATTTATTTTTTTTTTTGGCTTGTCAGATTTTTTTGGAAGCCCCCCCCCCCCCTCCCCACTTTTGAAACTGTTGCTACTGACCTGAAACACATACCATGGTAATTACTGTTAAAATAAGCTTAGAATTATTGTAGGTAACCTTCAATCATGTCCATTGCGTTCAGAATTTTAGTTGTGACTGGTAACAATTTGTCAATATTTGATCATCTGATTTGTTGGAAAATAATGCCCGGTGTATACTCGTTGATGTGCATGGCTGTATATACGTGGCTTTAGCCGTTCAGCCAGTACCGCCCTGTATCTTTCATATATAACTTTTTTCTGGTATTTTCTGGTATGGTTTGTTAGTTAAGAACTTTCTGGTAAAGTTTGTGCCCCAAACTGAAATTACTTTAATACAGGCCTGTGGTTTGAGTAGACAGTTTTAAGTGCAGTTTTTTTTATAAGTAAGTAATGGTACATGTAGAGGTATAAAAATCAAGAAATGGACGGTATATATAAAGAAATGTTTGTACATGTAGTAGTATTGACAATCACCACATCAGTATATTATACCTAAATATCGGAAGAAACTATTTTCTCTCCATTTTTTGAAGGAGGGGAGGGGCTTAAATTTGAAAGGGGTAACCTTCTGTTTAACACAATACACGATTTAAAAAATATTAAGTTTTCGCTAAGCATCTACGTGTAAGACAATTAATAAATTATTGGGTTTTTTTTCTTCAGTGAATTGCCTAGCATGCAGTTCTTCAGAAGACGTTGTTCTTAGGGAAAAGAAAATCATGTTATATAAATATCATATACTTTTCTTTATTTAGAGCCAGCATTGGTCTTTGTGTACAAAATGGCTAAATTAAATATACGTGCATGTATGCATTTAAAACCAACATTATTGTAATTTCCTGCGAAAAATGAAGACATTTACTACATCAGGGTCTGTGTACAGATATAAATAAAAAAATAAGTTATTTAGTTAACACTCATTAATTTTGTATATGAATATTATTCTGCTGTATTATATTATCAATGTCTTTGTAGAGGACTATATACGAATTTCACACAAAACATTAGTAATTTAGTTGTTATGTTGTATAATAGATCCATCTGCATCCTTTCTCATAAACAATTTGCGAATAAAGCAGGCAACAAAGTTGATAAATAATAATTTTTTCTATGTTTTTCAATATTTGAAGTTTACATTGATGTCAAACAAGGACGAATCGTTAATTACCGATTCAGAAATTTTATTTCATTTATCTATGCACTTACAAATTTATTTGAAAAAGAATTATGATTTAACACATAGCGAGAATTTAGATTTATTCTAGACCGATAGAAAAGTATATATAATCTTTCAACGGTTAGGAAATTTTGTTTTTTAATCAGTAATGAAAAATTGAAATACAATTCTTTTTTTTCTTCTCTCATTGAACATCTTAAAATTAATGTAGCTTATTTTATCAATATTTTGTGGTCTTATGGATAATTTAATTTTTTTTATATCAAATCAATGGCCAGCAATTATCACCTTTTAAACTGAGTTTGCGGAGATTATGTGTATGTACATGCTTGACCCATTGTTCCCCTTAGGTAGAAAACCCTTTCAAATCACATAGAATATACAAAATATACACAGTCGCAGGTGTCTTCGCGACACGTGTCTCCACCTGTGGCACGTGAGGACAGGTGCCCGCGATTACAAGGATTAGCGCAATGATTGAATTTTATATCAACATGTTACACTGATTTTTCTAAAACTAAAAGTTGTATCAGATCTTCTGTACTAATTCCAATTCACGTGTCTTTATGAGTTTTACCGAGACTAAAATGTTAAAAAATTATTTAATTTGGGTTTACGGTGGTCACAGAATGTTCAATTTTATTACACAGAATAACACAAACAGTTTTTTCAATTATTCTTTTGAAACACGTTTCAAAAATGTCTAATATCGGGAAAATAGGTGTAAACCACAGCATACGTGTTTTCCATATCTGGGAAACATGCGGGAAACTACAGGTTGATTGCTTCCATATCGGGAATCTACGTGGAAACCACTACTGCATGTTTCCACGGTTTCCCATATTGGGAAACTTACGGGAAACCACAGGTTGATTGTTTCCATATCGGGAATCTACGTGGAAACCACTATGTGGTTTCCATAAAATGGAAACTATATGGAAACTACTGATGTCACGATTCCCATATGTTTCCATCGGGTTTCCAAATTTGGGAAACCTGGCTTTTCATCCTGTGGTTTTTTCCTTGATTTTAGGAAAATGAACATATAAGTTCTACATACAAAAAATTCAAACGGGGGTTGGAGGGGGGGGGGGGGCGCACGCCCGGTGTGCCGGTGCTGGATCCGCCTTTGATTATAATCTACGCTAGCGCACTTGCAGTTTCATCCCAACGTAACTAGTCAGCCCGTGGGCTAACTAATAAATGACCAACTAGTGGCATGTCTTAGATATTCGTTAATCTGTAGTATTTGGTTATGGCTCCAC
This sequence comes from Saccostrea echinata, assembly GCF_033153115.1. Taxonomy (NCBI): domain Eukaryota; kingdom Metazoa; phylum Mollusca; class Bivalvia; order Ostreida; family Ostreidae; genus Saccostrea; species Saccostrea echinata. Next base: position 171,585 of record NW_026889806.1, on the reverse strand, counting down.
ATTTATGAAAGTCAATTGTACATCTTGTGTAATGAAGTATCGCAACTATGTCGCTCCTTGATGACGGAAACGTTTAGCACCTATCTTGCATATACGTTCCATAGATATTGATTGATTAGTCAGGCAAGCTTTTTGAAAAGCTATTACTTGTAAAAAATAAGTGTCTATTATATTTTGCTGCTTTTAAGTTGAAGAATAGTGTTTATCAAGTCGTTTCCTTGACGTTCATATTTCTTGTATACAAAGAAAAAATGATAAATGTCTTCAGTTCGGCCGCAAGTACATTTGGGGGAAGGAATTATATTTCTCCGATAAAAGTCGCTATTTAGGATACAATTATGTCTTAATTTAGTGTGAATTATATTCCAAAAACGTTTTCCATATATGAAAAATAAGAGGGAGGTTTAGAGTAGGGTGTACAAATACTTTTCTTAAATTGATTGATGGACTTTAATTCCCTTACTCCCAGATTGAGAGAATTCCATTTGTTAATTACGTCTGGGACAAAAGATTTTTAGCTCATCTGAGCTGAAAGCTCAAGTGAGCTTTTCTGATCACCCGTTGTCCGTCGTCCGTCCATCCGTCTGTCCGTCTGTAAACTTTTCACATTTTCAACTTCTTCTCAAGAACCACTGGCCCAATTTTAACCAAATGTGGTACAAAGCATCCTTGGGTAAGGAGAAGTTTAAATTGTTAAAATGAAGGGCCAAATCTCCTTCAAAGGGGGAGATAATCAAGAACAGACAAAAATTGGGTGGGGTCATTAAAAAATCTTCTTCTCAAGAACCACTGGGCCTGAAAAGCTGAAACTTATGTGGAAGCATCCTGGGGTAGTGTAGATTCTAAGTGTTCAAATCATGACCCCTGGGGGTAGGGCGAGGCCACAATAAGTACTACAAGGGGGAATCAGGTGAAAAACAGCAAGGCCAAAGTTACTCAGGTAAGCGTTGTGGCCCATGGGCCTCTTGTTTAAAGCATTCAAGTCTACATTTCGGAATTGTGTAGTTTTCTGTATTACGAGTATTGTATGATGAAATGTTCCCTCAAGTTTGGAAAAATCTGTTTTAAGTAATCAGGGACAGTGTTATTATGTATTTTAAACATTGTAGTTAATTTAGCTTTCTTCCTTCTCTCTACAAGAGGTTCCCATCCCGTTTCTGAATAGAGCGATTCACTAGAAACAAAAATGGGGAGACCTGTAATGATTCATGCGACAGTAAGCTGAACTTTTTCTAATTTTCAATATCATATTGTGTACATCCATCCCATACAACGGATGCATATTCAAGGTGAGGCCTAACAAAAGCTATGTACATTTTAGAAAGTGTGTTACGTCCAAGAGTGAATTTGAGTCTTTTCAAAAGACCAAGTTTTTTATATGCAGTATTTACTATGCTATTAATATATTCAGACCAATTTAAGTCTTGTAAAAAAACTAGTCCAAGATGTTTATGCGTGGATACACACTCAATATGACATTGTTGATAATATAATTTGGAAGCTCGTATTTTTTTAAGTGTAAAGAATATAGCTTTAGTTTTTGAAGGATTAAATTTTAGGAAACATTTTTAAAACCAGTCATCTAAAATCTAGATCGTGATTAATATTATATTCAATGTTAGCAACATTTGACGAAGAATTTTGTATAGAACTGTCATCTGCAAATAATCTACAAAGTGATAACATGTTTTCTGAAACATCATTTATATATATTAGAAATAACAAGGGACCAATGACTGATTCTTGGGGTACCCCGGCATTAATAGCCTTGCTAGAAGACAAAGTATCTTTGTACATAACCTTTTGAGTTCGATTGTTTTGATATCATATCAGTTATTTCCTGTTCTTGAATCACTATATCACTTAGCCCATCATTACATAATGAATATTTATTCGGTAATTCATTGCCATTGTCATCTATATTAGAATAGATGAGAAATAATTGTTTAGTATTTCAACCTTTTCTAGATCAGAAAATGCTGTTGCATCGATCATTTCCACTTTCGGATATATAGTGAATGAGCGGTATATCTGATGAAAGTTTAGTGCAGAATGCTTCTTTCATTAGCTTCCAGTATAATTTGTTGTTATTTTTATTTGCGTCGTTGATTTGTATATCAATATTGTCATAGTAATTCGACAGCGCATGCTTTTTCATATTATTAACTTTATTCCTAAGTTTACGATAGTTAGCCCAGTCAGAGTGATTTTTAGTTTTCAACGCTTTATTTCGCAGTCTATTTCGTATTCAAATAAATTTTCTTAATAGGGAATCAAACCAAGGTTTGTCTTTAGGTCTGATAGTAATTGTGTGTTTAGGTATACATTCACAAATATATGACAAATATTTTGAAGAAAAAACCGGAGTTTATGTTTTCTGCATTACAGATAAGCTCATCCCAATCACAAGATTCAATTAAATTAATATTTAATTTTTCAATGTCTGCATTTCTATACTGCCATATTTTACGTTTATATGCACGATTAAGATTGTAGTTTTGTGAAATTGATATGTAGGTTGCTTTGTGATCACTTATATAAGAGTCTATATAAAGAACACCTGAATCGTTTGCTTCAATGTTTTGTGTTGTTAAAATGGGGTCAATAAGTGTTCGCGTGGTATTCGTGACTCTCGTTGGTTCATGGATTCTATTTGTAAGATTATTGTTGTTGATGATGTCGTGTATATGGTGTGAAGGAGGAATGTTTAAAAAATCTGTGTATATGTCACCAACAATTATTGTTCGATTGGATAATTCGACTGCTTTATCTACGGACCACGAAAAATTTCTCCAGAAAACATTATCAATGTGTGGTGGGCGATATATACAGCACAGAAGATAGTTAGAGGTAGGGTTTTCTATTTCAATCCATATACATTCAATATTTGTAGGTTCTAAATCTACCCGACGATGGCCAGAAATAGCATTTGACAGATAAATCATCACATCGCCCCCAAATGAATTCCTGTCTTTGCAAATAATACAGTTAAATCCTTCGATTTGAAGATCATCATTTAATATACTATTGTCTAAATGAGTTTCAGTGAAACAAGATATATCAAAATCATGAATAATTGTATTTAAATAATCTATCTTGTTTCTTATACTTCTAATGTTTAAGTGAAAAATGTCGAGGACACTCTCATGAGTGGGACCAGGGTTAATCTCGATATCACCAGACAACAATAAATTAAAAGTAAAAAATTGAAAGAAAAAGTTTACACACATAGATATTCTAATAAAACTCTTTAAATCCCATGACAAATGTTTTTATATAAAATCATTAAAAAATAAAACATGCACAGTTTCCAAAGGATGACTGCACTTAAGGGCATGCGAAATTTGCGACAAAATAAACTTTCAAAACAAGCATTTTTCTTTTCATTGCAAGAATGGTCAACATCAAATCTACAACTTTATGTAATTACGTTTAATAAAAGTGTGTATTTACGAAGTTCGAATCTGTTTTCAAAGGCAAGGGTCATCGCAATATCTTGAATCTCCGTTCGATAATGAGAACGCCCACTTTTTTACGGACTTCATACATAGTCAGCGCATGTTTGTCTATTGTTCTCCGTTTAACAGTAGTTGTATATTTGCATAAATAATAATGTGTCAAAAGGAGATAAATAGACAAACATGCGCTCATGGTTAAAAAGAGAAAAAAACTGCTTCTTCTTACATTCGCTCTCTGTGTTGTAACCAAGGGTTGTGACTTGTTGAATATTTTAATTCACCACGTGATTTCGTACCTCAGGTAACTTTGTGAATACTAAATTCCGTCACGTGACTTGTAAGGTAGCATGTTTTGTGCTAACTAGGACATTGTGTTCGAAGACTTAAAGTCATCTGGTATTGATATAAAATCTGCTTTAATTACATTGACGTGCTCCTTTTGTTAATTTCGTTTTGAAACCCTTGTCAGTAGTGTATTTGTGCCATACAGAATTGAGAGGGAGATTGGAAAGAGTGATCACGTTCTTTTTTCAAACAAGTCATTGTTATTTATCAAGTCTAATTTTAGACCCATGCTTACAATGTTAGCTCCACCTAGATGCATACCTTATGTTCAATCAAGGACAGGTAAGTGTAAATTCTCTATATTTGGAAAACAGTAAGGACAAAAAAACATTGAATCATTTTATTGTATCACAGTCTAAAATCATTTTAAGATTTAAATTTGGTTCCAAATTGACGGGATTCTTTCATAAACACACATAAGTGAAATAAGGTTTAGATATTAAAGCAACCGAAAAAGACACAAAAACCGGCGTTAAGTGCAGTCATCCTTTCATTCAACACAAGCACTTCCTGGATTTCATAATTCGTCTTCAGGTGTACAAATCATTTGAACTGTTTTGTTTTGCTTTGTGTAAAGAAGCAAAACAAAACAGTTCAAATATTATGTACACCTGAAGACGGATTATGAAATCCAGAAAACGCTTGTGTAAAATGAAATTTGTAAACTGTGCATTTCCTTTTTTTTATGATTATTTTTACAGTGTGACATCGTCTTTGAAGTACTTTTAATATATATATATATATATATATATATATATATATATATATATATATATATATATATATATATATATATATATATATATATATATATATATATATATATATATATATATATATTATTGAAAGGAGAAATCGTCTCATTTTCTACAATTAATGATTGAAAATTAAATTATGAGGAATGAATTTTAATAGCTACCCAAGTTATACTGGTATAACCTGGGTTGGAGCAGTTTACGCTTTTTTATAAACCGCATCACGGTTTAAAAAGCGTAAACCACCCCGAATTAGGTTTTACAGTTGAACTTGGGTAGCTATTAGGCTAAATTCATTTCTTAAATAGGAAAAAAAAAATTTACGCTGTCGCTATAAAAGAGAGTTTTTATATCCCTTTTATTACATTTCAGTTGTTCTCCAGGAAGTCCCCCTTGCATGGCTATGTGAACCTTAAATGTTATATAGTTTTACATCGTTGCGGCTCTAGAAGTGCTTGGACGTCGAAAGGATATGACTACAATTCTGATCTTTTCTTTCTTATTCTTACCTGTTGTCAGTGACAAAAAGCGGGAAAATATTTGAAAAAAATCTATTTTTTATTAGGTTGCTTCGATAATTTTAGTGTCATGCAGTAAAATACCGAAAAACACGAAACCTTGTGCCATAAAAGAAGCAATAAAATCATTGAAAATCGATTTCACCGTATCCTGTAAATATGAGGACGTTGAGGAAAATATCAAAAGCATGTTTATAATAAGTTGGATATCTTTTGTCTTTAATTGCATCTGGCCTCTTCTGGTTTTGTGCTTGTCGTTCGTCCAAACAGAAAGACGAAGAACTTGTTTTATAGCCGTGTATGTTATCGTAAGTTTGAATAATTTACCACTGACTGAATTATTGTGCTTTATCATTCAAACCCTGTATATTGATTTTAATTATCGGTAATTATTCTTCAGAGGCTTTTGTTAAAAAGATTTTAGTAGTTTTTAGTTTGTTCTAGTGTCACTTGCAATATCTATCCCGCTGTTGAAGTTTCAATAAAAATGGTGAATTCCAAATCATCACAACATTTGGTATGATTTCTATTTACTTACGTGTCACATGTTGTGTATGAATATATTTGATATCTCTTTATACGCGGTGAGGATAATTAATACTCTCATCCATAAATGCTAAGATACTGATCCATTATCTTTCCTTTTACTCAACAGGATTATGGCTCATTAAAGAAAGTGATGCTAGACTCGCTTACACAAAGTTTTACCTCTGATGTAATCACAAGCAGTGGTACTGTTTCAGACAGATGGAACAAGTTTTTATTAAGGCATTGTAAAACATGCATAAATGTAGTAGAGATGAACATGTATTAGGATAATTGATCATCATCTTCTTTTAATATGTACATCGCCAACATGCTGGACACAGGTCCTTCAGGTCCTATTCAAAGACATGTGACTTTCACGTAGCCAACGTATGCCTAGAGTTTTGCAAATGAACAATATTTACCTATTCTGACGATTCAGGTCGAATACAATCAAAGTTAAAATAACATTATTATACACAGGCGAATTTCTTCAAATGGAAAATTTCAAAATCAGATAAGATTATGAAAAAAAAATGAAAATTTTAATGCAGTATGTTCTTAAACATACGTTTATTTCTATTTACAAAGGCATGTAGTCCCTTATCTCGATAAATAGGTATGATAAATATTAATTTTCTATAGAAGAAAGGCATAAATCACTCCAATAAAGAGGAGTAAATTAACGAATATTCTTAACATTTGTTTAAAGCATTCTTAGTATAATTTTTAATTATATTGAAAAAAATTCATGTAATCAGCTGGGAATCAATCAGGAAAATTTTAAGCACATGCTCTCGGTCCAGAACAAAAAATAGCACGTCAATCTATTTGATTTAATAAGGGGAGGGTATTATCTTTACATGTAAAATTGCTGTTGGCAAATCAGAATTAAAGTCATTGTATATTATTATCCAAGAAATATTTCAATCTTACACCTTCTACTTTCGACAATATGGTCTTTTTAGGAAGAAAGTCAGGAAAACTGTTTGAAAAGTAGTATTTAGATAAGAAATAATAGTACATATTCGTGTTTTAATACTATTTCATACGTTTCCAGGAAATTAGTTTGATTAAATTATATTAACACGAGATATTTTCTTCTTTTTCCTAATCCAGTATAATGATTGTTGTGATGTCAATCAGGTGATAAGTACAACCAATGACTTTGACAGGACCCGCTGGTGTACAACATCTGGATCCTGTCAACAGACGAATTCTCAGATTCTGAAAACCTGTTGTAAAGATGTCACTGAACATGACTATGTTAATGCAACTGATAGTTGTCACGAGACTGTTAACGCTGGATCGTATAAAGATGTAAATATAGCATAAATATTCTTGGCCTAAAATCAGAAGAAAAAAATCACCACAAGATTTTTTTATCGTAAAATAATACAAAATAAGAATATCAATATGAACATGTAGTCTAACGTTTACGTGAAGTGGTTTATCTTGAAAATGTTTCTAATAAAAAAAGTATTCAGTTCATCTACAAACACTGAGTATGATACTAGCACTTTCCAGTAAAAAAAATACTTATCCATTCTGAAGTAATATCAAACTATACATAATGCATATTTGAACCTTTTAATCACGATGCATTTCATGGCCATTTGAACCGAAATGATTACAAAAACATCAAGAGAAATATTGTTACAAAGAAAAATCTTTTTAAAAAATTCATATCATAAAAAATGAATGTGTAATGATTGAATATACAAAAGTACCATTGCAAGGAAAAGTGCACACTTCGGTTTTGGTTTTAATCTTTCCTTAAACTTTTTCTCTCTTATTTTTTTAATAGAGCAGTTTTAGTCGTGTGAAAAAATTAAGTGACAATACTTCTATTCAGGAATATCAAATTGATGCAATAATTAATTTGTCCTTCATCTTGGCACTAATGGCGATAAATACTAGTCATATATTTTTCAATTACAATTTCATCTATAATTTATATTGATGATTTTTCTCTAATACATACCTTAAAAGATTTGTTAACTGTATATAGTAGTTTCAGGTTACAATGTTAGAGATATGTAAGTTGTATTTCGATTCATTGTTGTTTTTTTTTTTTTCAGATTGTGGCAATTCTACAAGTTATTGTGATGAATATACATTGCTTCCTGTCTTCGCAAGAAAAAGTGAGAAAAGTACTGTAGAATGGTTTAATGCAAAACAAAATTAAAAAAAATATTATAATTGGAACTTATGTGTAAATGACTTCAAGATTATTTCTTATTTCCTTGAACGCTGTTTTTAAAATTTTGGCTAAGTTTGAAAAAGATGCCTTTGTAGCACGTATCGATATTACGAGGGTTGTTTGGAAAATTCGCGGACTATGTCAGCACTCGTTATACTACATTAAAGAAATTTACAATGAACACATAATCATATGTAAAAATATTTTATATTGCTGATATGTGAATTTTCATCCCACATGATTTATTGGAAATTATGTTACTTAATTTTGATTGAGCATGCTTTGTAATCACGGAGCACACTTAAACATTGTAACATCAAAAACACATCTTCATGACCTTCTCAAAAATATTACTTCTATTTATTTCACACAGTATGACTCAATACCCACTCGTTATAAACGTTTCTCTATCACTCGAAATTTATTTTGCTAACCATTCTTCCAGTGGCATAAATTTGTATATCAATGTTTTAATATCTTTTACCGCGTAACTACTTTCACAAGATTAGCAACTATGAAGTGTCCATCTCTTTTCATAGCCTTACTAACTTTTTTAAAGTTTTTGATCAGAGTTTTACGGATAATCCATTTCCTTGTAGATCGTCCTCGTCTGATACAGAGTGTCTATCATTCAAATACCGCTTGCTATATATATCTGTAGCGTTTTCAGAGTTTTTTCTGGAGTTTTCTCGTGTACAACACAGTACTGCATCGTAAACTGCTGCTCCTGACCTTCTATAAAGTCCTCTGCTTTGCCTTTTTCAATGAGGTGTACCTATCTTCTGAAATACATATCTTTTCGACGAAGCAAAATACTAGTGTGATGAATCAGGGTTGTACCAATCAATTTTAATCGGGTAGTTACAGTTTTGACATGGAATAACCTGTCTTCTCTACCATAAGATAGACTAGTCCTATACTATATATATAGCAGGTGTTGACCAATTCAGTCAGTCTGTCTGAGAGGACCATTTTGGAGCTGTTTGCTGCAGCAGAGTTGAGAAGTGGCTAGGTAAGCTGTATCTCTTTGCAGAGAGCTTAAAAAATCAAAAAATAATTACATAAACTCTACAACGTATTTCATTAATTATTACTCAAGATCTTTAGTCTCGCTCAACCAGACGCTCGGCTGTCTCCGTAAATTCTGACGTCTTGTGACCTCACAGTCTAGACTGTTGACGTTTGAAGAGACGGATCTTACAAGCGTAAGCTGCTATAGCTTTTTGATTGTACAACTGCGCTCGCCCAAACGGTCATACCGTAAAACGTATTATATATAGACTAAATCTTCTTTCTTCTGACAGAAAATAAAGGAGGCACAGCAACTTGTGAGAGTCCGCTAGCTCAATTTTTTATGCATTTATTTACATACATGCATATAATTTCAGTAGCTCCATTGTTTTGACTTTTCCTGTTAGAGACATGGCAGCTTCTCCATGCACTGATTTTCAAAATTCCCTCCATTCTTTTTTTTTAAAATGCAATATGCATTATCTAATAGAGTATTCAACAATGGTCAACTGCAAAGAAGAGATAGGAGTATTCAACTAATGGTCAACTTCAGAGAAATAAGAGGGGTATTCAACTAATGGTCAACAGCAAAGAAAATATAGGAGTATTCAACTAATGGTCAACTGCAAAGAAATAAGAGGAGTATTCAAATAATGGTCAACTGCAAAGAAAATAGAGGAGTATTCAACTAACGGTCATCTGCAAATGAAATAGAGGAGTATTCAACTAACGGTCAACTGTAAAGAATATATAGGAGCATTCAACAGTGGTCCACTTTATGCAAATGAGTTGAACGCTCCCTCATTTGCTTGGCAAAAATTCAACTAAATGTTAATTGACGGTCAGTTGATCATCAACGAACCGTCAACTGAATACTCCCATTGAATTCTAATAGTTATTTTTCGTATGGGCTATATACTAACAATAAATGTCAAAACTTAAATTTGAAAGAAATATCTCCGAATTCATTAAACTATAACTTGCACCCACAACACACACGATGATATAACTTCTCCTTTTTAATACCTTCTAGACAGAGAATAGCTAGTTTTTCTCTATCACTAGCACTTTGAATAATTTTACGCACTTTCTCCAAGAGCATCTACTTAGCGAATATAAGGGTATCTGGTAAATAGTCTTAGACTCTTCTCCCGATTCGTTTCTGACATCAGCGACAAAAAACTAGTAATTTTGTTGATTTCTTTATTATGCAATAATCTGGCGTCTTTAAGCATGAAAACATAATCATATAAACGCTGGGTACTGTTTAAAATTCATGACATTAGTACTTTTACTAGATTGCTGATCATATCAGAATTTGTTTTGCATGAAAAATATGCTTTCCCCTTGGAAGAAGACATGCTTACAACATTCACAATCATAAGAAAATGGTGTTCAAATCCCATGCCTTGTGGTTAAATATTCTTTAGTCAGTCATTTAAAAATAGCACTTCCCTGTATATGAATCCATTAAATTCATTCAAATGCATGTAAGAAACCACATTTACCCGAGACGGTCCAAAATTAGGCTAAACTCTTAAAGGTCCATCCACTAAGGACCCTTGTTGCATAATTTACGTTCCGGATACTTTGCGTTCCGGCCGGAACCTTAAAATCATAATACTGGTTTCGGCTATTAGTGTAAGTTTGGTTCCGGCCATGGCATTTTAATCTTTGAATCGCATAATCTGTCGATTATTTTCCAGATTTCAATATACATTGAACCGTGGAAGAAGTGTTTTTCTTGAGATTTTAGCATGGCGGAGCCGCATGTTATTTTCATACGGCACAATTTACATTTTATACGTCGTCATACCCTTTTTGTGCAGCCTTTTAAAAAAATAAATGAATAAATAACCTAAAGAATACACTGTAGTGGTGAAATGCGGTTCCTAATACATGTATACCAAACCAAATTCGGTCGCAAGAAAGTTTGTCTCCTTTTTTTCTAATGCATCAAGTCCCTTTGGTTATTTAGTGCATTCAAATTGCGAATTCCTGATCGTATACACGGTATTTATCAGGTGTTAATCCTCGATTAGTAAACAGGTACAGAGGGTATATAACAAACTAGACTGAAATTACTAAAGCCTAATTTGAAGAAGCACAGTGTCAAAGGTTAATTTCATCGGTAAATTTAAAATTTTATAATCTAATAAAGGAAAGAAAAGAATTAATGGTACGTTTTTACAGAAATGTATTCTCTTTTCAAATGATATTACACGTGTTGCAAATTTTACAATGTCGAATATCAAATATGTGGATTCCCTTCCTCAATATAGAAATCATCACTAAAATTTTAACTCTCTACCATCGGCTCATACATTCACCTCTGCCGTTTGCTCGCGTATATAACAGTGTTAAGCACAAGAAATAGTGCGATTGTTTTAATCCATTATAATTAAATTTCTGCACTAATGTTTGTGTTTTAAGGCAGATATCTACTATGTAGATCTAGAACTATTAGTTTAATTTGAAATAATCCTTGGAATATCATGGTTTTTATTTTCTGTCAAAAATCTTGACGCGAGCCCATTGCAGAGGTGTCTGAGAGAGGAACGAACGGCAACTCTGCATAGGAGATTGTAAAATGTCATGAAAATATGGCTTATTCCGTTAGAAATAAACAAACATAGGATATATAATTCACTGATGAAGATAATTATAAGATTTATTTTGGAATAAATTAACCATGGATAATTCATAAGGATGTGATTCATTCCGTAATGAAACAATCATGAATACATAACAATATCGAATATTCCCTTATAAATAAATAAACACAGGTAATTAATAAAAAAACCCCGTGTTTTTAAGGCCGTAGGAAGAAAAAAAATGGTTGAAATATGTAAAGGTTATAGGCCGAAAACTTTCCATTCTGTGAGAAGAAAGAATTGTTGGAGGGCCGTTAGGTCCGACAATTGTTCTTTCTCTCACAGAATGGACTATAACCCACTTAAAACATTTAACCATAAATCACTTTCTTCGAACTGTTTCTCACCTATTGTATTGTGTTAAGATTGTCTACATCTACTTATTGAAATGTCTCAGATAAAGGTTGTTTAGAATCAAAAGAAACTTCCATTACTTTTATTGTTGACTTAATGGTACGTGCTATTTTTAGATAACTGTATGAGAATATCTAACCACAAGGAATAAAATTCGAACACCATTTTCTAATGATTGTGAATGTTGAAAGCACTTTTTCTGATGGAGAAAGCACATTTCTGATTCAAAACAGATTTAGATATAATGAGAATCTAGTTATAATACAGATGTCAGATATTTTGGATTTTTAGCATAGGATTCTCAGGATCTTGAACTTTGAACTCAAAGTGGATGCCTTTTTTCGAAATATTTCTCAACTTTTGGTCAAGTCTATTCCAGGATGCAGAAAACACATGAAAAAAAAAAACACGTAGAAAAATTTCTTTAATCAAATCAACAACATTTAGATGATTTAGAATAAGTTTTTTTGCAGAAAACCGAGCAGAAATGTGTTCTTTAACTGACATAGAGAATGTTACAAAGTACTCAACGTTGATGTTTAAGGATGTAAAGATGTTGAGTGATAAATAAATCAACAAAGTTATTAGCTTTTTGTCGCTGAAGTCAGAAACGATTCGGGAGGAGTGCCGAAGACTATTGACCAGACACCCTTGCATTCCTAAAATAGAAGAAATGGTGAATGTGCCTCTGCACAAAGTGAGAAATTTTGAAAGTACTAATGAAAAAGAAGAAGGAGTGATTATTTCTTGCCTGAATGGAATTATAAAGGAGAAGTGATATCTTGTTTTTTGTTGTTGCATGAACGGGAAAAACGGAGTTGTTATGTTACATGTTACATTTCATTAGAACTCGGAGATATATATCCTTCAAAATCAAGTTTTGACAATCATTGAGAGTTGGAATATACATTACATCTTTTATTAGGAGAATTAAAAAAATTCAGTTTTTGTTTTTGTTATAACGTTTTTAGTTTTTGTTTCTGTGACTTGGAATATATTATCTATTACATTCAATGTAAAACGTTGGATTCATTGCTTAAACTATTTATTTCTGTCTTTGTTTTTTTTTCTGAATCAAATGACTTACCTATATCCGTCCAATAAGTTCTGAAATACTGTCCATTATTTTTGATAATTGACAGATATTTTAACTTATTGGACAGTTAGAAGTAACTTATTGGACTTTCTTGTGCCTTTCATGAAATAGTATTAAAAGAACAAAAGATGATTTAATACTAATGTTTTAAGAAAAATGAAGACCACCTCTCTTGATTTTGAAAATAGCAGAGACCTAAACGGGATAAGCTCAAATATTTCAATAAGATCATGATTTGAACACATTTTAAACGATATTTTTTTTGTTTTAAAAGCATTTACTATAAAGGCCTACAACTTCACTTACAATAAGTTCGAGATTAATTTAACATTCCGGGTTACAGTTAATGAGGGTAATTTAAAATATATTTGTCATTCCCTTTTACAAAAGAACTGTAAAATAATGTAATTTTGTGAATACATTTCTAACTTACATAAATTTTAAAATGGTTTCAATTTTTTTTTTAAGAATTTCAAAAAAGATTTTTTTTGTTCTACAGGTATTTCTAACTAAATCATTGAATTTGCAAGACTTTACAATCAAGTGAAATGTTTGGACGTAAGTTCTTTTGGAAAACAGGATTCTGTTAATTTTCCCCTTCCTTATAACAGTGATAAAATAACCCAGAACCATATTTACGACCATAATAGACGTTCCGAGACGAAGATAAAGTAGTCTGGAACCAAAATTATAGTCATAATTAACGTTCCGGGTTACTTTTGCTGAAAGAAGTTTCAGACTTATCCCTCTTTTTGTAGATTACTTACTGCATTAAAGCTAATCACATGACGCCCTGAAATTGTTGGTATTGCGTATTCGTCCAGGGGTAATATTTAAATCGGGCACGCGATTCCGTTCGAAGCGTCGATATTGTAAATAAACATTCAATGGTGGCTTAAAACAGTATGCGTAGGTAGTTAAATTTCTTGTAACTTGTTATGATATTTTATGTTGATTGTTATTGGATTAAAACTCGATATTTTGACAAGATGCTTTTATATATATATATATATTTTGGGGGGGGGGGTCTTTAAAAAGGTCTTAAGAGGGATAAATTCGTTACACAATCAGTTAGGGATCTAATTCAGAGTCATATACAGTCGCCTCGCCCAGTACGGATTTACATTTCACACCCTGTATGACTCCGTATTAGGTCCCTAACTGAATGTGTAACTAATAATATTTGTTACTAGGTTGTTTCAATTATACTTTATAACAAAGATAAAATAACCTGGAAACAGTATTTTGTCATAATTAACGTTCCGCGTTACTAATACCGAGAGTATGTTTTAACCAAATTTTAATTTTGTTTTTTTCCCCACTTTATAACGAAAATAAAGTAACCCGGAACAAAAGAATTATGATCATATTTAATGTTCCGGGTTACTGTTAAATAAAGAAATTTCAAACATATTTGTTACCTTTTCATTTTTGCCATCTTATAACAAAGATAAAACAACCCGGAACCAGTGTTAAAATTATAATTGCTAAGAGTAATTTTATTTTTTTTTTTACTAGTTTGATCTTTTTTCTACTGTATAACGAAGATAAAGTAGCCCGGAACCAATATTATGGTCATTATTAACGTTCCGGATTACAGTTACTGAGAGTAATATTAAACATACAGTATTTGTTACTTTCATGTTTCTTATTTACTTTATAACGACGATAAAATAGCCTTGAAACAAAATTTTATTAATCAAAATTAACGTTCTGGGTTACAATCATTGCTAAGAGTTTTTTCAAACATATTTGTTACTAGGTTATTTCTTTCCCACTTTATAATGAAGATAACGTATCCCAGTACCAAAATTATGGTTAATTAACCAATATTACGACTTGTTTTCTCCATTTTCCCCGATTATGTCAAGAAACACACGGTGGATGTGACCGGTCGGTAGGGGATGCTCACTCCTCCATGGTACCTGATTCCACCTCTGATGTTTTTGGAGTTCTGTTTTTGCTCTGGTCCCGATTTGTATTGTTTAAATGGATTTTGATCTTGAATACTGTTCGAAATCTCCATATTTCAAATTCCTTGTTTTCTGTTTCTTGTAGATCTTGCTCTGGCGCAAAATTGAACTGTGTTACACGCATAAAATTTGGATCGTTACTGTGTCGGTGGATTTTTTTTTCTGTGTCGGGGCAGACACTGTAAAAGAGCTCATGGAGAACATATGTACCTTCATAAGAAGTTAGTCTTCCTTATTGTGAAAATTATAACATGTAAAGATATTTTAGGACATGTGTGTGTGTGTGTGTGTTTGTGTGTGTGTATGTGTGTGTCTGTGTGTGTTTTGAGAGAGAGATTTTATTGTGCATGTATATTTTTAACATTGCTTATAATAAAAATAAATATTATTAAAATAATTTTACGTTTTACCTTAAAACCTTCAAATTATCCTTTTAAACTATATTTTCTTCTAATACTCCCGAACAACATATTCATCATTTAACAGATTTTTGATTGCGAAACTTTGACACAACCCGGGCATACATTGTGAGGGAGTTATAAATGCAGCTTATACGCACGGGTCGATATATGGAAATAACAAAGCTTATGTTAATATCAGAGAAGACGAGTATAGGTACATTATGTTCTTTGAATTAGAAATACCAAGTCAAAATGCATGCATTGTATGTCTTTTTAAACAATTTAACTGCATTGCCGCCAATGATTAAAATCTAAGCGCTCTATATAATGCATGACCTTGTATTTCAATAGTGTCTTGTATTGCCTATTTTCAGGGTTGTATTGAACCATAAAGAAGGAATCACCTTATGAAAAAGCAAACAGAAACGAAAGAAAGAATTTCAGAGTTTTAGAAAAGTTTAGGTAAGATTGAATTTTGTTCGTGTTTTAGAGGGTCTATCATTTTAAAAAGTTTTCTTGTATTTTTAATTACCTATTTATCTACTCAAGCAATACAGACTTTCTTAGATTAACAGGATATAATGTTTAACCGAAATAAACTTTTTTCTTTTTTTTTTCATCGAAAATGGTTTTTCTCGGTCTACAATTAATAATTGAAACAAACCATGAATATAATCATAATAATAGTATTATTTTTTCTGAGATACATTGCATCTAGACTTCGGACTGTTAAGCTGACCTTATCAAGATAATTACATATAACGATTTTTGTAAAAAACAAAAAACAAACAAACCCATTCCAAGTTGTCTAGGGATTTAAAAGCACAAGGGCACAGTAGCATAACTGGTTTTATAAATATATCTATTTTTATTCAAAACTTATCTTCAGTGGGAATTCGATTTTTTAGTCTCAACCAAAAGACATATAACTTTCACTTTTTATGCTTGGCGCTTGGCATGTTTTTTCACGAATATTTTCATTAGGAATAAAGAAAGAGACCTGGTAGAATATTCACTATAATCGCTATATATCTTTCTTTTTAAAGACTTTGATGAAGTTTTGGAACCCATTATAGGCATGGTTATTCAAATACAATTTGGTTGTTTGGAATATTGTTAAAAAAACAAAACAAAAAAAAAAAAAAAAAAAAAAAAAAAAAAAAAAAAAACCATCCCTAATGTAGATTTTCCGTAAGATCCGTGGAATTCCATAACAAATTCCGTGGAATTCCATGGAAAAAGTGTTCCATGGAATTCCGAGGAATTCTCAAGAGTATTTGGACGGAACTTTTTCGGAATGGTATGGAATTTCAAATCTAGCCTGGGAAAGAGAGGAACAATGCCAGAAGAGAAAATTGCGGAAATAGCCGGAGATCCATGGAATTCCAGGATACATGTATTTGGAAATCTATGGAATTCCACGGAAATCCAAGGAATTCCAGGAAAAAATACAATGAAAAACTGGAAATATCAAAATAATTTAAGGGCCATATAATTACAAAAAAA
Organism: Saccostrea echinata; assembly: GCF_033153115.1. Classification (NCBI taxonomy): domain Eukaryota; kingdom Metazoa; phylum Mollusca; class Bivalvia; order Ostreida; family Ostreidae; genus Saccostrea; species Saccostrea echinata. The sequence goes on along the minus strand of NW_026889806.1, from coordinate 154,786 downwards.
CTTGACTACATCACAAATTTTCATAAATCCAAATCTATATTTCCAAAATAAAAATCATTTCTGCTTTACAGTGTGTTTGGGGACAAATATTGCATACACACTTCTATGTATAATGTAAGCACAAATTTTAAAAAAGTATTATCACTGAAAGTATTTTACGTCAAAGGTTATTTAAACATGTTAAAAATCCACAGAAAAATATCATTACCGGATGATCACCTTGGTTTTCATTCATGAAAATTATTATAATATACATGCATGTACATGTAGTAAATTCCAGTCTGCATGAGAAACTTAAATCAAATGACTTTTGGTTAAGGAAAATCCTTTGTACCTAGAGTAATCTCAAACATATGACATTTTTTGATAATAAAACAAAATAAATTAAAAAAAAACATTATGACCTTTAGCTTCATTAAATGGCCTTGGGAAAGTTCACTGATTGAAGCCTCAACAGGTTATATTTACAACATTTGTATACAGTTACAATGATCGTCTAGATGTCCATATACATTTACCGTACAAAGTTAATGACTAGAGTGACAAACATGGGTAATAAGTACACAAATATCTACTACACAACTATATTTGGAAGATCCCATCAAATTACCACATGCTATTTTTCCCCCAACATGCCCCAAGATCCTAATTATGGAAGGTCCTAAACTTCTGAAGTGTTGGCTAGAATCACTTCCTCACTGGTTCTGCTAGAGGGTGGTAAGATAATTGGTGTCACGAATGGATTCACTTTTGGTAGGACGGCTTCAAAAGCTCAGCAAGTTTGATGTTGATCATTCCCACAGACACTTCAAACTTCTTGCTCAATATCTGAAAAAGATTACCATAAAGATGTATGATATCTATCTCGTTTATAAATATATGACAAATAATAAACTAAAGTTATATAAGACAATTGGTTCTTTCAACCTGGCAGATCAGTTTAATACTATAGAATAGGATTTTATTATCTTGTAATTTTTTTGTTCAGATTAGTATTGATTCCTTTTTAAACTAATGGAAGTTGTGAAATTAAAAAAAAAACAAAATGTGTTTGTGAAAAATTGAGGCCCCCATATGGCAGCTTATGGCTAAGGGTTAAGTTTCTCAAATGCAAGTCAAACTCTAAGGTCAAGGTCAAAAGATAAAAATGTTGTTACCCAAAGAAAAGTCTTGTCTCAGGGAATATTACTGTGAAATATGAAAACCCTAGCACCAAACATTGAAAAGCTATGGCAAAGGTTAAAGTTTATTGAAAAGTAAGTCAAATGTCAAGGTCAAATGGTCAAAATTAATAGTTCCCAAGGGAAGGTCTTGTCACAAGAAATATACTTGTGAAATATAAAAGCCCTATCACCAACCATTCAAAAGTTAAGGACAATATTAAAGTTTTTAAAAAGTGGATCATAATCGACGGTCAAGGTCAAAATCCGTAAAATTGTTGATATCCAATGGAAGGCCTTGTCACAAGGAATACATCTATTGAAGTTTGAAAGCCAAACCTGAATCACCTTCACCCAAGGATGTTTTGTGACAAGTTTGGTTGATCCTCTGGTTCTGAGAAGTCAAAAATGTGAAAAGTTTACAGTCGACAGAACAACACCAGACACTGATCAGAAAACTCACTTGAGCCTTGAGCTCAAGTTAGCTAAAAAGAAAAGGTTAGAACTAAAGTGTATAAATAAGAGACATGATTGTCTAAGTTAATTAACCTTGAATATGAGAGAGAACATTGTAAATTATATAAACTATGTACCCTTAAAAACATTCAGCAAATAAAGTTAAGGTATCAAAAAAAGTACATTAGTAATTATAATCTATATACATGTACCATATAAAACATTCAGTTTTACCTTGTCAATGGCTTGTCTTTTGTCTCTTAAGCTTCTGATTAAAAGCATCTTGAACAGGAGTTTGGATGCCTATGCTGCCTTTGATATATTATCCTCAATATTTGCTTACTCTGTTAACTGACCCTTGAAAAGAGGAAAAGACGAATTTAAATGCATATGTAGTTGCTTTAAATGCACATTGGCATATTTACAACGTAACAAAAATATAGACAAAGCAAATAACATAAAGTGAATATGTAGAATACATTTGTTCTAGTATTCAATCATGCAAATATATATATATATATATATATATATATATATATATATATATATATATATATATATATATATATATATATATATATATATATATATATATATATATATATATTCTTTCGAGAAAAATTAAGAGAATATTAAATAAACTGTTATGAATATCTTCCATACATCAACAATTCAGTATTGAGTAAGATAATATATCAGTATACATGTGGCTAAGTTACTGAGACGGTACACAGATCTTACGATACGATAGGTATCTCGATACATATCACACGATACAATACGTATCTCGATATTATGATAAATTATAAAACTATTTAAAAAAAATTTGTATTTTATTTCATTTTTTTGTCTTGACATTAAATCAGCAAATTATTCTATATCAAATCATATGAGCTTTGAAATTAATACTTGAAGTTCATCAATTTCATTTCATTGACTAAAAATTTACAAAAACAATGTTACTTATGCGTATTGCCAAATGTCTATAAACAAGTTGTTTACATATAGTTGTGTAGTTCATCAAGAACACTGTCTGAAAATTCATTTAAAAAACCATGTACATTATTATTAATTGCTGAAAGTCTGTAACCAAGTTGAGTTTACAAGTAAAAAAAAAAAATAAATCCACAATTTGTTTCAAAATTTCAAATTCTTGAAAGTAGAGAATACATGCTTTGTTATGAGCTGTTAGTACCAGATAGACCAATATCAGCTGTTATGGAAACGATACTTTCTGTATATAACACGCTTTACATACTAAACTTTTATTGTCCCATCTTCCGAGGATGCTTAAAAGTTAAAGTTTTACCCCTTATCTTCAACTTAATAGTTCTAAAGTGTGTTTTCAATCTCGATATCATCTCTTCACTTCGTACAAACCGCCATTTTCCAAGGACAACTACTTTCATTTCAATTTTTCGTCCCACCCCTACCACTGTCTACAGTACACGTTTTTTCTGCGTTGTAAACATGGTAAAGATAGCCAATTTAGATGTTGCAACATGTTGGAGACACTAATAGTGTTATGATATCTGTGTATGATTTAACGTGGACTGTCGTGGCGCAATTGGTAATGTGCCACTCGCGAACAATTATTTTGATAAGAGATGTTTAGAGTTGTAGAATGATTATTACAGAAATAAAACTGTGCTCGCGATCGCCCTAATGGTTTCACCGTCGGGCATTCTAAGTCAGTAAGTGTGTGGTGCCCAGACTGAGGAACAGCAGAAGCAATTATCCATTCAACTTCAAGGACACATAAAATACTGTACATTGTACCTACCGGGTCTTAAAATGTCTGCATCTTTTGTCAATATACAAACTCCATTCCAAGCTAATCATGACTGCAGTTCCCTTCTTCGTTATACTCTCTTTCCTTCTGTCCAACAATACAACATGGCAGCCAAATTGTTGAAATTTGGCGGGCTGTTGTTTAAATTAATTGTTCATCGAACCCGACATCGATCCCGATGTAATTGTACTATGAGCCGACAGTTAAAAAAAAATTTCTAAGTTATTTTACACAGCTTCCAGAGCAGAAAATGTTTAAGTTTCTCATTTTGTCAGCTTTTCCATAGAATTTCACAACTTTCCAAACCTCAAAATGTCTAAGTCCAAATTTGTTTTTCAAATTCCAAAAGATTCCAAAAACTTCCAAAAACACTTTTAGACTCTTGTATGGAAATGTTTGGAATTCCATGGAATTCCAACTTTTCCAAACCCTTTGGAAAATCTACATTAGGGATATGACTTTAAAAAAAATTCCAACATGAAGATGGAACTACGCAAATAAGTTAATTACCAATTTAGAATTCGATGTTTTTATTTAAAAAATAATATTAATAATGATCGTTACAAACAAGTAAATATTATAATTCCATATCACAAGATGCAGCATATATACACTGATGGAAATTTTCGGATATAAATGTAACACTGCCTAATTTCGCTGAGTAAGAATGAAAAAAAAGTTGAAGATAACGAGCAGTAATCGATCTCATAAAAGCTACAAACAATACAATTTTGTTTAGAATTGTACAATAAAAGATAGAATAAAATAAAAAGCAACAACACAAAAAAAAAAAAAAAAAAAAAAAAAAAAAAAAAAAAAAAAAAAACATACTGTGAACAGGGCATGAATGTTCTCATTAGATTCTTTTACATTTTACCCAAACAAAATTTTGCGTAACAGAGAGTATTGTGATATTTAAAAATTAATTTTAATATACGAAAAAAAAAATAAAGCATTAAAAAAAAACTTTTATGTAGAATTTAAAAGTGGGCATCACAGGCTTTTTTTTTAAATACATATTTTTTGTAAGAAAAATTCCTGCGTTAAGATGAAAGTATACTTGTTTTTTATGTATATTATCATTTTACTTCAGTACAACTCCCATTTGGCTTCTGCTTGTAAATTATTAAATTAGTTAGTAAGTATCTCTTCTCATAAGTGGGTGTAACTAAAAATATCATGCTTAAGCTTAACATGCTCATGAAATATATGGAGATAACGATCAATATTCAAGCTCAAAAGTTTATTCCAAAAATACAAATTAAAAGCAGAGCCCATCCCACCCCCTAAAAAAATAATAATAAAAAAAAAACTGGAAAATTTCTCTAACTTGACATATGCATTGGTCATCTTGAGTTTCACATCATTTAAATATTAAAAATTTCTTTTGTTGTAGTTTTCACACAATAAAATCTAATTCAGCTCAATTAAATTATATATTTTGGAAAAGGATACAAACAGTCAAAATAAATAAATGTATTTTAAGCAAGTATTCACCGTATTGATTTAAATTAAAATTCACTGCGTCTTGTCATAACTTGACATGTAAATGATGTTAAATTCTCGCTGAATTTAGTTTCTATCATAACAGAAATTAAATCTTACTTTTCTAATAAATCGAAATATGTAGGTAACGAAGAGCATTCAAGATCAAAACTCCATTCAAACAATATAAATCAGGAGCAGGGCAAACGATGACCTCTAAAACATTAGAGGTGGGATCAGATGCCATAGAGGAGAAGACATCTCCTTGCGACCGGTCACACCCGCCGTATGCTCTTTGACATGATCAGGAAAAACGGAAATAAAGTCGTACACGATTCAGTGTGTTAATTAGACACTAGGTCCAGGTAATTTTGGTTTGCAGAAAATCAGAAATTAATTCGATAATTGCGAAATGCAGTAGGGAGCTCTCTTGTTTGGCAGTTTTAACCTCAACTGTGCTATTGTCTCCATGTTAGTGCCAGGTCGTATTTCTAAAAAATTATCGTCAATGTAAAATTAAAAATGTTCCAGTTCATCTCACTTCAAAAGAATATAACAGTTCCAAGTTCTTAAACAGATGATTAGACTAAACATTATTAATAAATATCAGAGTTTTACATTCAAACATTCAACACATTATTTATTGTTAGTGTGCCTTAAAATATATGCTAATGTAAAATCTTCAAAGAATTATATTGCATAGTAAGAGAGATACATCTACAACCTATAAAGTTTTAACTAATCCGATTTCTTCACATGTGCATATATGTCATTGCATTCAATTTCGATAGAAGAAGAATAGAGGAACCCATTTTACCTATCAATACAATGTTTTCTAAATTTAATTCTGTTTGTTGAAAACTTTAGAAGTTATAGCCATTCCAAGTTTCAGCCAACCAAAATTGCAGCACACGGGCTTTTGCGTATTTTCATGAGTTTTCGTATAAAGCATATCATAGAACCTTAAAATATACAGCTATATCTTAAAATCGTCGCCTGCGTGGTGCAGTGGTTAGAGTGTTCGCTCTAGAGTCGCGGAGTAAGGAGTTGATCCTTACATCGCGGGTTCGAATCCCACTGTGGGACGTGGAGACCGGTCCTTCGGATGAGACCGAGTAAACCGAGGTCCCGTGTCGCAGTAGGTGCTGGCACAAAAAAGATCCCTCACTGCTCAATGACCCTGAGTGCCGAGTATAGGTCAAAATTTGCAGCTCTCCCCCTTCAAGTGATGGCGTCTCCATATGAGTGAGTGATTGATTGATTGTATGTTGTTCTACGTCCTATTTTTCACTCATATAGAGACTTCACCATATACTGGTGAAGGGCTTCAAATTTTGACCTTTACTCGGCACTTAGGGCCATTGAGCAGTGAGGGATCTTTATCGTGCCATCGCGTGCCCTGACACGGGGCCTCGGTTTTTAAGGTCTCGTCCGAAGGACCCGCAACTTTCATTTGAAAGCGAAGAACAGTTGGTACCCATTAGGTCATTCGCGGCCGAGATTCGAACTCACGACCTCCTGATCACGGACCAAGCGCTCTACCCTCTTTGCTACCGTGAACGGTCCATATGAGTGAAAAATTCTCGAGAGGGACGTTAAACAATAGACAAACAAATTATCTTAAAATCGAAAGGATTTTGTCCAAAAAAAAAAAAAAAAAAAAAAAACAAAACAAAACAAAACAAAACAAAACAAACAAACAAACAAACAAAAAAAGGATATATTAAGATTTTTGTCACAGCCAATGAGAGCGAAGTGCACTTGCATGAGCTTTTGTGTACACTAGTATATATTATATTTGTTGGAGCATTTTTTTCCCGAAAAATTGTTGCTTGTATGATTTTTAGATTTTTAACGTAAGAATTTATCTTTCTTTTGTCTATAAATTATTATGCACAAATTTAGAGGTACATTTTTTACATAAATTTTTAATTACCAAGTAATTTGCATCCCCCTTATACGACTGATTCATAAAAAGTATGTTCATGATTTCGGACTCTCCATGTTTACTCATTATTTTATAGCTTATTCTAGGGGATGCTCACTCCTTCACCTCTGATGTTTGGAGGTCTGTGTTTGCTCTGCTCCTATTTTGTATTGATTAATGGACTTTTGAACTTGAATACTGTTCGTTATCTCCATATATTTCATCTTTACAGTTAAAATTCATACCTTACGCCAATTTAGAAAGCATTTTATTAATATGAAAGGAACGGATTTAAAGTCATTTAAACAACTTCATTTGTTGTATTTTCATTGGGAAAGTATGTACAGGTGTATAACAAATATTTTTCATCTTTTCTTACAGTATTTTAACGTATAACTTTTGTAGAAATATTTCGATTCAGCTTTCATCTTCTTCATCCAATAATCTGTCCTTGTGAAAAAATCATGTCTTGCCCATTATTTTAAAAAGAACTCTACATGTATATGTTAAAAAACCTCACATCTGATATCAAACGAAAAATAGCATCTAATTAAGAGTGGGTCGTTCATAACAGCAATTAAATTTGATTTTAATTGCAAAATAAGAGCAGCATGGGGAAATCCTTATCCTGACTGCTTCTGATCTAATATTGGCACTGTAAATGGGAGCTATATCCAGTGAACTTGGGTATAAATTAAAGCATGTACTTGCAGAATTAACAAGAGGCCCAACGACCTTAATGGTCACCTGAGTAAAATGTAACGATCATCCATACATTAAAACAAAATAAGCTGATAAATAAAGCTATGTTGCCCAAAAACAAGAGAAATAGAATAATCAGGGATCAGCAAAATATTAATTTAGTACTCAATAACGAAGTTGCCTGTACTTTCCCAAATTTTCACTATCCTCATGTGAACTAAAAAAACAATAGTTCTAGAGCACTATCAGTTAACACATTTCATTCCCCCCTTGCATTGATTTCTCTTTGTCTTTCGCATGTGCGTTAAGGCTACGTATGCGTTTCTATGCAAATGAGCTGATAAAAACGCATAAGAGGTATATTTATTTACTCAGAGAAAGTTTTGATTTATTTTCTTATGCATACTTAGTACCCACGATATATTATAGCCAGTACACATTATGACGTCATATTATGACGTCACTGATCTAACCTACTGAGGTAATAAATCACATCAACAAAACAGCTTCGGCGCAAGGGATTACCCTATTTATTTTTATATAAAAATTGTATAATGTTAAGAAGAATATTCTATAGATTAATAAAACTGCTGCACAAATCCTTGGCATTTTCTAATTTGATCTGAATTTGAAGAAACTTATACCGGACGGTACATTTTTACCCTTATTCAACTAAAAACTTTACGAATAGAAATTATACAACTGAGCTGTTGATATTTGTGCAGCAATACCAGCAAACTTTGGAATATATTGCTTCTTAATATACCTTGATTCAGTTAAATAAAATAGAGCATGCCCTTGTGCCGAAGCATTTTTGTTGATCTTCATTATAATCTTGTGTAGTAAAGAACAATGACGTCATAATATGACGTCATAATGTGTACTAGCTATCTCATGTCGTGGGTACCAAGTATGTATTAGACAATAAGTTTTAACTTTCTCTGTATAATAGGTATAGTCCTTAGGCATTTTAATTAGTTTATTTGCATAGAAATGCCTAAACTTAGCCTTAACTCACCTGCGTTAAAGATTACTTATCGCACAAAGATATGATATTTTTGTATCATTTTCATTTAACTTATTATTTAAAACTTTTCATGACCATTAAAAAACTTTGAAAGTATTTTTGTATAAAATGTTATGAAATTTCTTGTATAATTCTGTTATTCAATTGACCTTTTAGGTTATACTATTTACAGTGATTAACTATCATAGGTGAATAGCAAAGGGGATTTACTTCTTTCAGTAGAAAATAATAGATTGGCCAAAATGTAGAGAATTTCAAAATCTGGTAAAAACACCCCTACTAATTACAACTTTATTATATACTCTATTTGCTTCCTAGATGCCATGAAGCCGAGAAGATTTTCAAGGAAAGAATCCATTTTCAATATAGATTCAATATAGCCCACCCTAATGCCTAAGCCTATGACCCAGGGGCCAAGATAATCACAATCTGGGGCCACAAACTTCACAATCTTGTAGGAAGTTCCATTGATCATCATAACTATGCAATTAGTTTATCTGCTTTATATACAGGGGAGAGAAGAAGATTTTTAAAGAATTAATGCATTTTTATTATATGTTCAAAAGGGCCCCACACTAACACCAGAACCCTTGACCCTGCGGCCAAGATATTCATATTTTTGGAAGAGACGCCCTTGCTCATCATAACTAGGAGCAGAGAAGAGTTTTAAAGAAATAATGCTTTTTCACTAGATAATCAATGGACCCCCTCCCACAGAACCCCTCACCCTGATGCCACAAATTTCACAATTTTGGAAGACACACCCTTGATCATCATAACCATGCATCTGGTTTTGCTTTATATACAGGGGGAGAGAAGAAGATTTTTAAAGAATTTGTGCATTTTCACTATATGATCAATAGAGCCCCCTCTAGCACCAGAACTCCTGACCCAGGGGTCAAGATATTCACAATTCTGGCAGAGGCACCCTTGACCATCATAATTATATAATTGGGTTCTCTGCTAAATACCTAGGAGCAGAGAAGAAGATTTTAAAGAAATAATGCACTTTCACTATATAATCAATGGACCCCCTTCCACAGAACACCTCACCCTGATGCCACAAATTTCACACTTTTTGATGAGACACTATTGATCATCATAACCATGCACCTAGTTTATCTTCTTTTTATACAGGAGGAGAGAAGAAGATTTTTAAAAGAATTTATGCATTTTTCACTATATGAAGAGCCCTGCCCTAATACCAGAACCCCTGATCCACGGGCAATGAAGGTCACAATTTTGGAAGAGGCACCCTTGAGCATCATAACCATGCAATTAGTTTATCTTCTTTATATACAGGGGGAGAGAAGGAGATTTTCAAAGAATTAATGCATTTTCATTATATAATCATTAAAGCCCCGCCCTTGCACTAGAATCCCTGACCCAGGGGCCATGAAATTCAAAATTTTAGAAGAGGGTTCCCTCCATATCATAAATATGCACTTAGTGCATGATACCCAGGAGCAGAGGAGAAGATTTGCAAAGAAATAATGCGTTTTCAATATATAATCATTAGAGCACCGCCCTAACACTAGAACCCCTGACCCAGGGGCCATGAAATTTAGAATTTTGGAAGAAGCAATTTCCATCCATTTAGTTTGTCTGCATAATACCCAGGAGCAGAGGAGACGATTTTTTAAAAAGAAATAATGCATTTTCACTAGCACCAGAGCCCCTGACCCTGGAGCCATTAATTTCACAATATTAGTAGTTCCAGGGGAACAAGGACCATGAAATTCACAATTTTTCTTCGTTCACCTTCACCTATAAATGATATATACCAAAATTGGTTGAAACTGCTTGAGCAGTTTCAGAGAAGAAGCTAAAAATGTTCAAATGTTTACTCACATGGTAAGACGCACGACGACGGACGAAAACAGATAGCAATATGTCACCTGAGTTTACTCAGGTGACCTATTAAAAATCCTTACTTCGGAAGATAAGCAAAATTACATTTAGGAATAAATGGTTTCATTAAGGAAAAAAATAAGACTGATGAAAATACATTTTATCTTTGCAAAATGGAATTCAATGCAAGTGAAATACGAGAGATGATCAAAAAGTTCGCAAACTATCTCTATATTTAAAAAACCATAAATCAGATCAGAATGAAATTTGGCACACATATAGTCATACACATGTTCTATAAATAACAGATGTTAAATAATTTTTTTACTCCGTGTTTGTGACGTCACAATGTGAAAATGACGTCAGTTTGTAGGTCACTTGTGACAAAAAGTGGCTAAGTCGTACTCGAGCAACATTTTTACACAAATATACTTTCATACACTGTGAAAGGTGTTTTGAAAAAAAAACCCCGAACAAACAGAAACAAAAAAGAAGGGGGGGGGGGGTCAGCAAAAGAAAACAATTGTCTATTACAAATAATACAAAATGATAAATGATCAAACTAATTTTTTTTCCTCTGAATCAAATAAGTAATAGGAAGTATATATAACTGTATTAATTACAGTGCGTCACAAATATTTTGTCAATGCCTTTCATATTCCTCATATCTACAACTTTTAAACAACAAAACATTTTAATAAAAATTCTTTCTTTGATTCCCTTTAATACAGTGTCAACATTTATTTTTGGAACCTTCCTATATTTACTAGCAAAAATAAATAGTTTTACAATAAGTATTAAAAGGGTTTGAAATTTATAAACATTCATATTAACATATTTACCAAATATTATTGCTTGTCTATCAAAACTGCAATGGATATTAAACTTATTTAAGATCCATTCTTCAATGGTACACCAAACTTCTTTTACATGAAAACATTCTACAAATAAGTTATCAATTGTTTCTATGTCACTTCTGCAGAAAGTACATGTTGGAGAATCAATCAATCTAAGTCTAAATAGATAATAATTAGTTGGGATGATTCTATGTAATATTTGAAATTGTAGCAATTGAAATTTAGATTCTTGTGTTATTTGAAAAGGAAGTTCAAATATTTTATTCCAGTCTGCTTCACAAAGGGAAACACTGTTTTCTCTCTATTTTTTTAACGAGTTGACTGGCTCTTCCCTTTTACTTATAAATATATTGTACATGTCCTTACAACTTTTTTTACGTTTATAATACACAAAAATGGAATTTGGAATATGTGGTTCAATCGACTTTATGTTTTTCAATTTCATTATTGTTTATATTTTTCAGTCTATCTAACACTACTCTCCTAAGACCATTATAATCAATGAAATTTGTTTTCACTTTCAAGTTTATTAAGGAGTCAAAACTTATGAAACTACCCTCATTATTAAAGGGGTCAATAAAAAAACAATGCATTCATTAAAATAGTTTTTTAAAAGAAAGATTTATTATAAATTTTAATCGTTGGATTATTCCATATATGTTCAAAGAGCACAGGTTTTTCATTTTCTTGATTTATCCTAATTAGCCTTGCTCAGCTTGATAGAACTCCTTAAAAAAAAAAAAAAAAAAAAAAAAAAAAAAAATTATTTAATCTTATTGAAAGATTCAGAATGTAAACCCCTTATCCAAAGATTTTTTAAGTCTACTTTTATTTCAGCTTCAAATAGTTTTACCCAGTTTGCATCTGAGTGAACAAAGTTTTTTTCTATCTTATTTGATTTTAGAGCAATAATGAATTCTGTAAAATCAATCATTTTAAGACCTCCATATTTATAATCCTGGATTATAACATTTTTCTTTACCTTATGAATTTTGCTACCCCATAAAAAATAATACATATCTGTCTCAAACATCTTCAAAAATTCTGACTTAGGGTTTGGTAAAGTAAGAATTAAATGGTTTAATTAGGTAATATTAAAGTTTTAACTACTGTTAACCTTCCGACTAGGGTAAGTTTCCTCAACCTCCACTTATTTAACACTATTTTGATTTCATTTTGTTTTATTGAATAATTTAAATCAAGCATTTCATCCAAGTTTACTGAAAATTTCATAAAGTCTGTTTTAATGGCTCATTCATGCTGCTTTGCTGCATTAAGTGTCATGAAATCGTCATTTTCTTCGACAACTATCTGTTTGATTCTTTTTCAGCAATTATTCTACATTTTCTTTATGTCATACAGTAAAATGTCTTAGCATGATAATTTTAAATTTTGATTAGTAAAAATTTGCTGAACAGCTAAAGGATATCCGCTTCTCAGCCAGGAAGGATAACTCTTAAAACTATTATTCAATTTAAGAAGTTTCAAAATAAAGCTTGAACATTAAATTTTTTTAAGCATGAATTTTCATTTCATATATCTCAATATGACTCAAGATTTTTTGAAGTCTAAGAAATTGTAATGTAAAAAGTTGATATTTGTACCCCCATAAAAGTAGAAAAATAAATACTTTTTAGAGAAATCAAATTTCTTTTAACATAGACTTAGCTTATTAGCATATGAAATTAGAAGTGATCTGTGATGTCTTCCAATGATAGAACAAACTTTTTAATCTACGTTTTAAATAACAATAGCTTAAATACTGTAAAAGTATTAAAAACATTTTTTATGAATGCTTGGATACCTATAATATTCATTCCAAAATATATTTGCTGATGAATTAAAAAATAAGAAATGCATAGCTGGTGCTTTCATTTGCATTTCCTGAAAATGTAACTGAGATTTGATCTCTCTGAGCTTTTCCCAATATACATGTAATATGATTATATGTAATGATGAACTTTGAAGAAGTACCACAATAAACACACATTACTTTGTAAATTCAGTTTTGTTTTTGTGAGCATTTTCAATTGCTTAACTGCTGATTATCAGAACCTGAGGATCAACCTACCTTAATATCATTTTAGAGAAACGACCTAATGTATAAGCATATTTTATTTAATTAGTGCTATCTCTGGAACACTCATACACTCGTACAACATCTGCAATACCAGTATTTTTGAAATAGGGAATAATATTTTTTTTGAATTGCCATGTTTATATATATATATATATATATATATATATATATATATATATATATATATATATATATATATATATATATATATCCCCAGGGGTCCTGTTCACTATTTGCATTGTTTACAGAATTTTTCCGATCGATCACCGTTTGTTGTCTTTTTTTTTATAAAGCATTTTTTTCCTGTCTACATTAAACTATTTTTTTTAACTTAATTTCGAAACTCATTCTTTAAATTCTGAAAATAAATCCTTAAAATTGAGACGATCTCAATCAATTTAAATAAGTTAAATGCCCTTGTCAACGATAACCATTGCTAGTAATTTAAACGCTCTAAATAATCCATGACCTTGAAATCCTATAGTAACTCGTGTTAGCCATCGAAACGAAGTTATTGATTCATAGCAAAATACATCTTTGGCAATTGAGCAGAAACGAAAGTAGAGGAAATATCTTTGTTTTCCTTGTTTATAGTAGAGGTAAGAATTCATTTTTTGTAAGTAAATTTATGTATTGTTTGGAATCCTTATGGAAATTAAAAATATTTACGAATAAAGCAGGTTGTATATATCTAAAACTGCTGCGCAAAAGATAAGGCAAACAAATACCATCAGGCCCCATAGAAGGCCAGGCGGGGGTGGGGTGGGGTGGGTGTTTCGATATTTGCTCTTAAACACTCCTATATCATGTTTAATTTTTCGATATATGTGTAAATAAACATAAATAATATGATTTTCTCTAAAACGATTTTGAAAATTATTAAATCTATTTATTTTCACTTCTTGGAAAAAAAAAAGTGTATCTTCATTTTGAATAAACAACAACAACATATAATGAGTATATTCCTCTTAAAAACTAGAACAATTCATTATAGAATTTTGTATTTTCAGGCCTAACAATTAGTATGAAACACATCAGTCACATTTGGCTTAATGATAGGTTGTATGTGCTGACAAGGTTATTGTATCGACCCTAAAGCTTGCGAAATAATGACTTCAAACGAGATTGTTGATATCCTTGTTTCATCAACTTGTTTGTCAATAAGAAATGATAAAAAAAGAATACTGCTTGTCCCACATTCTGATGTACACAAGCCAAAGCAAGATATAAAGCCCCCGTTATGTGGTCCTCACCTCCATATTACTAGGTCTTTTTGGGCTTCAGACGAAAAGTCCTGTTGTTTTCGTATTATTATTATTTTAACCTTTTTCGTCGCGGATCTACAGAAATCCTTTTGTAATATGAATATTATATTATAATCATTTTATGTCTTGCGTATGTTAAGCATTCTTTTCCGGTCAGGTCACTTCCAGTCCTATAGTGTAGGCTTTCTCCCTCCCCCAACCCCCAACCCGAAAAATGACTCTAGAGTAGGATTTCCCCTCGGAAAATTGGCTCTAGGGCAGAATTTTCCTCTTCAAAATGATACCATAATTACAAATAAAGGACCGTTCATTTATTAGATACAAAATATGGTCGTTATACATTGAATACCTTAAATTGTATTTTAGGGAAAGTATCAACAACAGAAAAAAATAACGTTAATATAACGTATTTTATATGTAATAACGTCACGCTACGTTATCTCCAACGTGTAGCGTATTGGGGCAAATTGAGACGAAAAATGAAATATTTTTAGCCTTATTCAATATGGTATGTCAATTTAATCCTTTGGCAAAGACCTTCATTAATATGACTGACTGTAAAAATGAGCATATTGACGCATATGTCGGAGGTATCGATGGAATAGAGCATATAGGAAAAAGTACTTAATTATTTCACATAAAATGATAGATACAAAAGAACACGTGTAATTGTTATTTATTTTTGACGCATTTTTTTAAATTGACTTTAAAAAATTTCGCGACATTTGATCGTAGATTTTCGCTTGTAATAAATTACGTCACAATCGCATTCCCTAACAAACAGCACGGAATTTTCCGAAAGTGACGGAGTTAGGGTAGTGACAGAGTTCGGGGCTTTGGCGATAATCTGTGTAATAGTTGTAGAGCGTGATTTTCCCAAGAGCCAGTTTTCCTGCAAATAAAATACAATATAGCATGACTACACGGATGTGCAGGGGTAGACGCATTCTTACAAGTGTCCATCCATCAAAATTGCACCCTATTGCATTCAAAATATGACGTTTGTATTTCTTTTTTTATCCTCAGTAACTGACCCACCGATGATTTTAAAGCATTTTTTATCTGGTTAAAATCTAAAAGGTTAAGATTTATTGGTCAAACTAGATTTTGAAGAAATGGTACGGTGTAATCGGTTGGACAAATTTTTAACTGTATCCATAGAATTTTATTTGAAATGAATTTTTTTCTCCAATTTTATTTCAAACTACCTGTACATAATATTGATTTGTGAGTGTCTCGTCAAGTTTCTATGGTTTAAATATATCCAAATTAATTAGTTGCCTTTTCCATGAAATTTTAAAATCGGTCATTTCTAAACAAAAAAATGAAGTTTTGGAAAACTTTAACAGAGTATTTGCTCTCTGCTTTTAAATTCAATAATTAGGTTTAAGTCGAATTACATTGCAAAGTAATGCATTACAT
The DNA here is from genome assembly GCF_033153115.1 of Saccostrea echinata. Taxonomy (NCBI): domain Eukaryota; kingdom Metazoa; phylum Mollusca; class Bivalvia; order Ostreida; family Ostreidae; genus Saccostrea; species Saccostrea echinata. The sequence continues at coordinate 138,762 of NW_026889806.1, read as the reverse complement.
TACCATTACTTCAAGAATTTGGGCATTTAATAACCATTACCATTACTTTAATTTCTTAAAGTAATGTATTACATTACCTTTACTTAAGCAAAGTAATGCAATACCATTACCATTACTTTTGGAGTTTTTTTCAAAAATGAAAATATACCAAACTTTGCAACTATTTTCATAAACATGGTATCTTGCACAAATGCCTGGTACGGTACGGTAACCTTAATTTTTGAGAGAAAACTTGTTAAAGTAGCAATACTTCAAGACAAATTCTTGAAAAAATATAAATATTATTGTAGAACGAGTCGTCTGACCTTAAAAATGGCATGTGTGCAAGAAATCTATTTGTGACGTTATTCATACGTTTTCAAGAAAAAAAATTGAATGCGTAACTAATTAGACTAGACATCCAATTTTTGCTCTGTTTTCTTAATAAAGGTTTAACTTTTATTTTTTTTAAAATGTAAAATATTATTTATTTGCACATTTCAAAATTGAGATTTTATCTGTAACAAGTCTTCCTTTTAAAACAGAACAGAGCTCACATCTATGATATACATCCCGTAAAATATCATAATATGCTTCATTGTAACAAAACCGACGAAACATCAAAATCACTCTACCAATCTCTCCAAATACTGGCGTATAACTTGTTTAAGAAATATCTGTTTACTTCTTGATTTACAAATTTTATTTATCACTTTCTTTTTTACCAGAAGGACGTGTTGTATCGTAAAAAATTCTTTACCAAACCTTCGAGCTTGCCTGTTCATTAAGAATTGATTTTTCTGTTTTGCGATGACCTTGTTATTAATTAACATCCAAGGAACATTTTTCTTTAATTTCTTATAAATACTGATTTTTTTAAAATCAAGCAGTTAATATTAAATTAGTTAAACCCTGCTTTATAAAGCTATCTGTTAAGACGATTATGTAAGAAGTGAGCTTTTCCACTAAAGTAACAGATCATTATTATACAACTTTTTTGTACCGACACTACCTTACACATAAGGAATAACATTTATTTTCCTGTTTGTAAATATGGAGTTTAACGGTTGCAATCATTGTAAAATGAAATATATGGAGATAAAGAAAAGTATTCAAGTTCAAAAGTCCATTTAAACAATACAAAGCTGGAACAAAGCAAACACGGACCTTCAAACATTAGAGGTGGAATCGGGTGCCATGGAGGAGTGAGCATTCCCTGTCGTCTGGACACACCCGTCGTGTCCTCCTTGTCATGATCGGGAAATGACGGAAGAAATCCGTCGACAATTCAGTGTGTAAATAATGGCGTACCTATTAGTATGAAAAAAAAAATCCATTCAGCATTTGATATAATGATAGGTTGTATTTGCTGAAAAGGTCATTGTATCGACCATAGAACTTACGAAATGATGACTTTAAATGTGACTGTTGATATTCTTATATCAACTTGTTTGTAAAAAAACTTACCCCGTTTTCAAAATTGTAAAATCGTAGAAAATACGTTGAGCATGCTCTTGTGTATTGAATCAACTGAGAGGTATAAATCCCGTTTGCATGTGATAAAGGTACTGTCCCTGAAACGTTCTACTTTCCCACTTGAATGGTGAGCGAACGCTGAACGAACTGTGAACGAACGCTGAACGAACGCAGAGTGAACGGTGAGTGAACGATGTGTGAACGCTGAACGCAACTTGGTGAACGATGTGTGAATGGTGAACGGTGAGCGAACGCAGAACGCGAACGGAGCGCGAACGCGAGCGCAAAGTGAACTGTGAACGCAAGATGAACGATTTATTCGGAATGCCTCTAATCTTTTCCTTGTATTGAAACTATTCTATTGAATTTTAATGCCTGGTGCTAAAAAATAAATAAATAAATGAAAATTGGTGTGAGAAAGACGATACATGCACATTAAGTAAAATTATTAATTTAAGTTTCTTACAATATTTTCTGCACATATGTAAGATGTTTAAATTCAACTTTTTAGTAACACGACTTTTATCGCTGTAAAACATTGTACATTGTAATTGTTACCGAACGTTGTAGTATAAAAGATAAAATTAATCTAGTTGTAAAATAAATATGTTTATTCGTATTTGATACATAAAACCATTACAAATAATATGGAATTTAGAAGAGAAAACTCAGACTTACAGAATGAATTACAACGTTGTAACAATCATACATACATTTCCGTGCCAAGGCGATTCCGTGTAAAATAATGAAAAAAAATTGAAATATTTTACAAAGGTATGTGGACGTGTTGCATTAATACACATGTACTTTAAAATATTAATGCAATAATATATTTATGTGTCATTTTTAATTTTTTATGACGATTTATTGTGCAGACTTCTACATGTATCTGTAGACATTTCCCGGCCGTGATTATACTCGGACAAGATGATACAAAGAGGCATTCGTATTATTTCTTGTAGATTAAATTTTCACAAATTGATATTTAAGTTATGTGCTGTCATAGTTTTTATTCAACAAACAAATGAGAGAGAGAGAGAGAGAGAGAGAGAGAGAGAGAGAGAGAGAGAGAGAGATTCGGTTTTAGCCCCCCTTTTCTCAAATGTTTATACATGTACCTATATCAAACAAAAATTCCTAATTTTTTTTCTAAATATATCAGGCAGTGAAAGTAACCATTTTTTATCAACAAATCCATTTGTTTGACAGTCATAATGATAATCGTTTTTTATTTTCCTGCTTCAAGTTCACACGAAGTCCACGTGCTTGACCTGTCAATGAAAATCATTTGACACTGTGCAGGTGTGAAGTCTCGTCACACCGAAGACAAAGTGTTAGTATTTCCAACAAGTTTTAACATTTTTTCTTTTCATTTCTAGCTCTGATTCCAACATTTCTAAAATAAAATACGAATAAAATACATTGGGAATAAACACTTGGAATGATTACGCCGCTTGAATTTGAAGCATACTCCCTGCCAATTTGAAATATCACCGCCGGCACATGTATATTCTGAACTACTATTGTTTAATGACTTTGTTTAGATGCATGTTTGTTTTGAGACTGAAATTTTGTGCTACAAAACACATTAATTTCTTTTTAAATGTTATTTAAAACATACTGGAAATACTAAATAAGTAACCGATTTCGGGGAAGGGGGGGGGGGAGCTCGTAATCATATCGAATGGCAAACATATAGAGTTACGGTGAAAAATATCATTACTGGAGAATCACCTTGCTTCTATTAATGATAATCATGTTAAAAAGGCATTTCCCTCTCTCTAATTAAAGACTTTATATATGTAAAGTAGAAAAAAATCTATAATGTATTACATTTTAAACAAATATTTCGTTTAAACCAATTTGTCAAATGAATTTAATTCGCTCTAAAGATATTTAATTAACTCAATATCCGCAGTACTGTTTATAATTCTCAGAACTAGTTCTAACATGTATTTCTGTATTATTTGAAAAAAAAAATGCGTTAGAAACAAATATTGTCGTATTTTTGCTGCAGTTGGTAAATTAATTGTCTTGGATGATTATTTATCCAATAACAATTTTTCGTCTTTAACATAACAACAAAATGTTGCAGTGCTTGAAGTATAATGTATCTGTGTATTGCCCGTATCTAAATTTAATTTTTCAGCATCGTTCTACAAAGGTAATTATAACATACTTATAACAACATTTATTTTCCAGATAAATTTAATAAATATCCTATCAGCTAAGTTAGAATAATAAAAATAAATAAGTAGATAATTTTTTCCCATGAAATAATGATTCTTTAAACACGATATGTTAATTATTAAGTTAAAAAACCTGTAAATCCTTACTAAAAGAAGGATAAGCCCTTTCACTTCGGAGTTCCGAATGACAATAAAGACTGAACGATAAGTGAACGCTGAACGCAAGGTGAACGAACGAAAAGCGAACGCTGAACGCTTTGTGAACGCGAGTGCACGGTGAACGCTGAACGCAAAACTGTGAACGGAGAGCGAACGGTGAACGCACGGTGAACGAACGGTGAGCGGACGGGAAAATGGAAAGTAGAACGTTTCAGGGACTGTATATTGATGTAAAAGGAAGCGAAATGCTGGGTTGTCTTGGACTGCCATATACTGTTTTCCTACATTTAACTTCTTTTTTATTGTTTTATTTAAGGGACAAAACTCCAGCTTTTTAAGATTACAAACATCATGTATAGAAAGATACCACCAATAAATACTGGAAAGAACGAGGTGAGAAATGCTGTAAGTAAAGTAAGATTTGCAATTTTAAAAATGTTATGATACTGATTAATATAGAATTAAGATATCTAAATGAATTCAGAAGTTAACTGTAATATTTTGTTACAATTGTGAAAATAGTTCAAAATAAACAAAACCGTGTTAAATTTTGTTTCAATTACTCGGTACATTCACTTAGTGTACATCTCTGCAGTAAGTATAAATATGATTTCAGGTAAGAAAGAATCGCGTTGATCCGGTTCACTCACTAAGTATACACATGCCCGATGATAACCACAGAGATGACCAGCCAAAGGTAATTATTTCCATTACTAAAGATATGTTTCATTCTATAAAAATAAAACGCATAATAACAAATATTATCAATAATTATATTGTATTCTAAAGTAAAATGTTCCTTAAATCTCATCTATGATCATTGTGCATGAAAGGCACACATTGTTTTCAGTTTTATTGCCCTTAATTGTGTCTCTCAGACACAAAGTTAGGGAAAATCGATTTAAATTTGCTATAATTAGTAAAGGCTGACTATATTTGTAGTGTTTCTGTAAAGAATTAGTGACAGATAAACTGGCTAAAATATATTGTAAAGATGCAATGCACTTTGTGACAAACACTTCAATAATGGTATTGGTATTATTGTATTCCATTATTAGGTCTATATACAAAATGTCCAGCAATTTCATTCATTTATACATCGTTTTAATTTATTTATCATCATTATTTTGTCATCATGGGAGGGCTACTTGATGAAATATTTTGCAGTGCTAACATTTTTAGCCTTGAAAAAGAAAAGCCTTGTTAGTAGAACGAAGTATTGAATACGAATAAATCCGAAGAGATATGAAGCGATTAATTACGCTTGTTAATAATTTTCTGTGACATTTGATTTAATGAGGGCTATGGGGCCCACCATCAGTCTTCAAACTACTATCCACCTTGGACGTGGTGTTTAATTTTCTATACCTCTCTATGTTCTAATTGATCCCTCACTTTAATATTCAGCTTAATTTAATGCTAACCAAACCTGTTTTTTCTTGATTTTTATGTCTTAAAACGTTTGTTTAGTTTGGATACCTGTTACATCTAGGTGTTTCTCCCCTTCTTTAATACAGTTTTTATATTATTCATATGGTATTTACCATGGCAATCATTTTTTTTGGTTGACAAATTCACAAATGTAATGCATTGTGGGATAGTAAACACTTGTTTTGAGCAACAGATATTTGACCAGTGGGTAGTTGGCCAGTGGATATAGAATTTGACCATCGGATAAGTTATCCAGTGGTCAAATTAAACCACTGTTTTGCGCAACTCAATCCAGTAAGGCAAACTGTTTCTTTGATGATGATAAGTAGAAAGCTCTTTTTCAAATACATTTTATTCATGTCCTTGATTCAAGATTCATTTAAATGTGCTCCGCGTTTGAATTTTTTATTGGTTTCAACAATACATTTCTTTTTTTTTTACAAGGCAAGAAAGATAAATGTATTCCGTTAAAAATATTTCATTCATACTACGATAAGAGATCAAGCCACAGCTTGTAGGTGGCTTAACATGTAGCAAAAATGGAAAAAAAAAAACACAAAAAAAAAACAAAAAAGGATTCTTCACATGGTAATTTTTTTCTGTATAGACAAATGATTGTACGAAAGCCCGTTAAGACGAGTTCAGAGAGGGAAATATTTTTATTGCGTTTAATCGCAATAAATATTGCGTTTAAACGCAAAACATTGCGTTAAATCGCAAGATACAATGCGTTTAAACGCAAGATACAATACGTTTAAACACAATAGTTTTTACGTTTAAACGCAACAATATTATTACGTTTAAACGCAGTGATTTTTGCTTAAACGAAATACTTTTGCGATTAAAAGCAGTAATTTTTGCGTTTAAACGCAATAATCTTTGTGTTTAAAGGCAATCATTTGTATCAAATCTTGCAGAATACAACGGACCCACGCATACTGATCTATTTTTTTCTTTCTTTTTTACTTATCAGGAAATTGTGTATTGTCTAGCTTAATAGAGTCAGATTCCTCCGAGCAAAAGCTCTCTGAAAGGATAAATCACTGATGTGAATTTATGGAGGAAAACACAATTTCGGGTTGTTTGTAAAAACAAAGGCAACCTAAGAACGAAACATGTCTTTAACTTATCAGATCGCTATACTCTTAATGAATATTTGGTCAGTTGCTTACAATCACAAACATTTCTATTTGTTTTTTTTTTTCTCCTTTGAAACAATTTCTGAAAACATTTAGCATGGATCTTCTAAATAAAAGACTATAGAAGAAAAAAATGGTTAATAAACTATCCCCCACGTTGCGGTCACAAAGTTTAACCCATGTATAAATGGGTTCAGGAAAAGACTAATGAAATGTTGGAAATACGTACAACATGATGGAGTATTTAAACTATAATACTATCACAACCTTTCCTATGGTTGCATACAGTAAACACAAGTGCATAGGTGATGGAATCATTTGAGATCAAATCAAATGAATAAACAAATGAAAACAGATTGATAGATGTATATTACCAAATTGAAATTTTTCTATTAATATCACTGACACGTTCTTAAATAATTGTGATACGTAAGCAATTGATCAAAGCCTTCACTACGAGTGTTGGGTTCTAATACGTTTAAGAAATTCTGGTCGTTAGGATGCCATTGTTTAACTACAATTTTCAAAAACTGGAAAATTTTGCAAAAAGACACAGAACCAAACGGGTTCTTTGAAGTGTCGGATCCTAGTAATTAGAAACGTTGGCTTATTTATGTCTAAATTTGAAACCACAGTATCATTGTGTTTAAATGCAAAACGAATCCTTAAAAGGAAGGATTATTGCGTTTAAGCGCAAAGATTATTGCGTATAAACGCCAAAAAAATATTGTGTTTAATCGCAATATTATTGCGTTTTATCGCAATATACAGACCCTGAAACGTGCTACTACCCCACACGCACGCTGCACGAACGGTACACGCTCGCTGCACGGTTTGCACGAAACGCTGCACGGTTTACACGAAACGCTACACGGTTTGCACGAAATGCTACACGGTTTACACGAAACGCTTTGCACGAAAGGCTGCACGGTTTACACGAAAGCCTGCACGAAACGCTTTGTACACGTTTCTCACACGCTTTGTACACGATTCTCGCACGCTTTGGCCAAGATCTGGATTTTCTATTCGGAATCCCTCTGTCTTTATTACCGTTAGTTTAGATTAGTTAAGAATTACAATCATTCAGATTAATTTAAAATTTAAACTCGCTACACCAGTACTATATTAAAATATAAAATACTCAATGTTCAGTTGTAATTAATTAATAGTTGTTATTGAGTATGTGACCCACCCGGTGAAATGCCTATCATCGTCTATGTACATGTACTCTAAATTACGCACTGAAAAAAATAATTATATTTGTAATTCATAATCTTTTACAGCATTCATTGTTTTTACAATTATGGTTTGATATCTAAAAGTCCTTTTATTACTGACAAATAAACTCAGTTATTGATTTGGAAAAAAAATTTGATTAAATTGCGTATGATTTCTGTAAACGGATTGATTTTCGTTTTTTTATTTCTTAATTATTGATTTATTTTTTTATTTAGTAAAAATTAATTTCATTTGATTGAATTAGGTTATGTTTATAATTTGCAAAGGTAATATTTACAATGCATCAAACAGGAACGTTGTGCAGGAAAGGAGGGGGGGGGGGGTAAAGATTACCGAGATTTTACTGTTATATTTCAAATCTGTACATGGTTAAATCTAACAGTCACTTGTTTCAGTAAGTATACCATTGGGAAAAAATTATTAAAATAGAAACAAGTGCCCGTTCTAAGAAAAAAGGGATATTCATATATCTCCAGCGGGACCAGATACATGTAATTCAATAAATGCACTTTATTCAGAATGGTAAATATATCATTTCATTACAGAGTTGAACTTTAATCTATCATTAAAATTTATATGGTAGAGAATTCTGGGGGATAGGTATTGTAATTCTTTAGATCTCTTTTGAAGCATTGCGTTTATCAAATAATATATCCCGGTACCCACCGCCAAGGTGTAAAATCCCTGATTTTAAACCCCGTCTAGACAAAAAAAAATGTAATCAATAGTCGCGGCTCTAAACAATACATTCAGTATACATGTTTACATGTGCAATGTCCTAAAAAACTGAAAATTATGCTCTAGAACTGCGTGATTAATAAAACAACTAATATATAATTATTCATGATTTATTTCTTTACATTTTTTTAATTCACGAATACACCAGTCTCGCAAATAAATTCACTGTTTACAGACAATCGGATAAATTTAAGAAAAAAAAATCCACGCGTATTTATTTGAACCCATAAAATACTTATTAAAAAACATTTAATTTCAAAAATTAAAATTCAATCGTTATTGTCGGCCGTCTTCAAGAGACAAGAGAAAATAGCAGAACAAGTTTTCAGTTCCCGGTACACCGGCAAGCGGAGCCCGTGATCGCTGTTGTAAATGACCTTGATCACAGTCGTAAGAAGTGTACAGAAAATTACAATATATTTTTAAGGGGTGCTTCGGGCGCACCCCGAAAAAAGCAGTAATTTTTTTTTATAAGAAAATAATCTATAAAACACTTGTTTACAACAAAAACTCAAAATTTGTGTTTTCATTTGAACACCCCCTCCCCCCTCCGGAAATATTTTGCCGATACATGTGAATTATAATTCATTTATATGACAATTATTAATTAACCAGTTTTCTGCATAAAAAGACTATAAATGACTAATCGTTTCAAAATTATTTGTATCACAATCTTGTAATATAAGAAAATTATGTTCGTTTATAAAGAAAATAAATTAACTTTGCTCCCCGGCCTAAAATTCACATACTTCACATTTATAGCAATGCACAAAATTTTGTATTTTATTTTTCACGCCTGCTTTATTTATCTTTATTTTGTATTAATCACCCATATGTTCTTGTAATCTTTATATACCATAATTGTAAAATGGTAAAGATCTTCAAATAAATGAATGAAAAGGACAATACCAAATTCCTGAGGAATTTTCTTTAAAAAATGTTCAATATTGCTCCGTTTAAAAAAAATGTATTGAATCAAATTCCTTAATATGCATATAATTAGTTACTTTGAACACATTTTCTGTCCATCTTTATTTAGATAAAAAAGAAAGAAAATAAAACAAATTTGTAATACATTACCCAGTAATTTTATTTTGTTGTTTCCGTATTTTTTTTATTCTTAAAATACCACCGGTAAGATATATCCGAACAGTATTAGTTACAAACAACACAGAATGACAGAATTAAAATAAAATGACTTCCGAATGAATCCTACATGTTTCTCACACGATTCTTACACGAAAGTCGCACGTTTCTCACACGCTTCTCGCACGCTCGCTACACGGTTTGCACGAAACGCTTTGAAGCTTCACGAAACGCTGCACGGTTTACACGAAACGCTACACGGTTTGCACGAAACGCTGCAGGGTTTACACGAAACGCTACACGGTTTGCACGAAACGAAAAGCGCACGAAAGTCACACGCTTTTTTGGGGTAGTAGCACGTTTCAGGGTCTGAAATTGCCTTTGAACGCAAAAATTATTGCGTTTAAACGCAAAAATATTATTGCGTTTAAACGCAACAAGTTTTGTGTTTAATCGCAAAATTATTGCGTTTAATCGCAAAAGATTGTGTTTAATAGCAATCTTTTGCGATTAAACGCAAAGTGTTTGCGTTTTAACGCAATACACATTGCGATTTAACGCAATCTTTTGCGTTGAAACGCAATGATTATTGCAATTATACGCAATGTTTTGCGTTAAAACGCAATAATCATTGCGTTTCAACGCAAAAAAAAAAAATTCTCTCTCTGAACTGGCCTTAATGGGTTTTCGTACGATTTTGTGCTTGTGTGCATTTAGAAGACATCAATATACATGTATATAGGTCTAAATATATTTTTTAAATCAAGGATTATTCTGAACAGGGTTCTCAAAACGCCCAAAACCTTCTTTGTTTGTCCGGCGGGATGGCTGGTTTGTTTGTTTTTGTAGATGAAATATGTGAAGATAACGAACAGTATTCGAGCTCAAAATTCCATCAAACATTACAAAATAGGAGCAGAGCAAACACGGACCTCTAAGACATTAGAGGTGGGATCAGGTGTAATGGAGGAGTGTGCATCCCCTGTCGACCGGTCATACCCGCCATGTGCTCCTTGTCATGATCCGGAAATAACGGAAAAATTCGTCGACAATTCAGTGTGTAAATAATGGCCTAACAATTAGTATGAAAAAAGTCAATCAGCATTTGACTTAGGGAGAGATTTTATTTGCTGACAAGGTTATTTTATTTATCTTAGAACTTACGAAATGATGACTTTAAACAAGACTGCTGATATTCTTATTTCATCAACTTGTTTGTCAATAATTTACCTCGTTTTAGAAATTATTCATACGTAGAGCATCCTCTGGCGTATCGAATCAACTGAGAGATATAAACCCCATATGCAGTTGATAAGGGTATATTGCTGCATAAGTAAGAGAAGTTGATGATTGAAAAGTTAAAGTCATCATGTTTATCATAAAGCTTTGTTGTTAAATTACCATTAACTTTTTTAAAAATAAAATATCCAAATATGAAACAAATGTGTCAGACGTTGTGGTATCTTTTATCTGAAGCTCACCAGGATATATCGTGTCGACATAAGAAAGGAAGAAAAACATTGCTAATTTACAATACGTCGTCGATATATCTAAATGTCGAGTTGAAGGCCACAGCAAATGTTTTCTTCTTTTCACGTAAAATATTTTGAACAAATTCTGCTTCATATAAATGCAAAAATATGTTTGCTAATAACGGGGCGCAATTGGTACCCATGGGAATTCCAATAGATTGTCGGAAGACCTGGTCTCCAAAAACCACATAGATATTGTCAATCAGAAACTTAAGCATCTTTTTAATGTCATCTTCAAAGGACTTGTGTGTACAATTAGATTGTTTTTTAACAAAGTTATTTTGAAAATGACCAATTCAATGTCAAGGTAAGTATATTTACGAGTTCCATTTTTATTGAAAAACTAGCTGTCAACGATTTCAGAAAGTCTGGACTTTAATTTATCGTGGGGGAAATGTTTTTATGTTGTTGATTTTGGTAAAACTAAAAATTTACTCTCCTTTTACACATGCTATTTTCATTACAAAATTGCCTTGTTTTTGTTTGAACAAAGAATTTCTTTCTTTTTTTTTGCCAGAGATTAAAAAAAAACTACATCTAGTTTATTCATTAGTTCAAATAATTCCGACAATCTAATAAAAACCAAAACCAAAAAAAAAAAAAAAAAAAAAAAAAAAAAAAAAAAAAAATACAACAGATTCAATTTCTAGACTGAATGATTGAAATATGTAAAAATGAATCCCTTATATTTTAACAATAAAATATTTGACAAAATAGTTGACAAAGTGGTCTTTAGTTCTATCAAGTCATATAGCAATGTCTTTCTGATAAAAATAAAATCTGTCAGAAAGGACATAAACTTCAATGTTTAAGGACTTTCTTTATTAAGACTAATAAACTTGTTGATGTTTCTAAATGTCCTATCTTGAATTTCTAAAATTTACCCCTTTTATTTAATGTTATAAGAATAGGAAAATAAATACCCAAATAAACTATTTGCACCTTCAGTTTACTTTTGTTGCCCTGATTATACTGATATGATTTTATAAGGGTAATGATAATCTTGAAATAATGATGTCTATGATAATGTTATTGTTCATGTCTTTTTGATGGAAGACATTCATTTACCTAGGCCTGTAGCAATGAACAGAATTAAACACAAAATACATGTATAATTGCACGTTATATAAAAATTATTTAAAAAAACTCTTAATCTCAATTTTCCAAATTATATAACAAGAAGAAATATTTAATGAAATGATAAAAAAAAAATTAGAGCGAATTTTCTTTGCATCACCGACCACCTTCAAATTTCTTCAAAAAGGAAAACATTAAATTTTAGTATTGCTATTGAATTTTTAAATGGTTATTTTTTTTTATTCAGAACAGCATTTGATCTAAGATGTAAAATATCTTAATGATATACATATACAGTACCAACCTGACCGAACCTGACAGAAAGCAGTCCCAGGGGCTGCTTTCTGAAACTACTAATAAAATCAGTCCCACAGCGGTCGGAGAGCAGTCCCACAACGGTCCAGGCAGTCCCAGTGGTCACAGAAAGCAATGCCAGCAGCCCCAGTGGGTGGGCTTAATTAATTTAGTTCATTAATTTAATGGGCGAGGCATACTCGGAACTGAGATTATCAATAAATATTGTCACATTAAAGGCAGTTGAAATAAATGCTGCACGTCTTTTCTGACTGGAAAAAAATGATTAATATACATATACATATTACATCAAATATTCACGATTCATACACGACAGTCATTCTAAATTGTTAACGAAATCACAGTACGCGCATACAAACAAATAACAAGAGGCCCATGGGCCACATCGCTCACCTGAGCACATTAGCTAGACACAAATCAGTTCAGTATTGAAAGATTACTGGGGGTTGGGGGGGGGGGGTAATTTTAAACTACCTGATGATGCTTCCATGTCAATATAACAAATGGCTTTGTTGTACTTGAGAAGATTTTAAAAAAATTTTTCCCATATATTCCTTTGTAAAATTTTGATCCCCCATTGTGGTTCCTCCCTATCCCAGAGGTTATCATTTGAACAAACTTGAATCTAAACTACCTGAGGATGCTTCCATATCAATATGACTAAACATAGCTTTTCTGTTCTTGAGAAGAAATATTTTTTCTATGTGTTCTTATGTAAAACTTTCGATCCCCGTTGGGCCCCACCCTACCCCTGGTGGTTTAATCATTTGAAAAAAAAAATGAATTTACACTACCTGAGGATGCTTCCATATCAAAATGACTAAACATGATTTTCATTTCTTGAGAAGAAGATATTTTCCAATATGTTCCTATGTAAAAATTTTTTGATCCCCCATTGTGGCCCATCCCTATCCCCGGGGGTCATCATTTTAACAAACTTGAATCTACACTACCAGAGGATGCTTCCATATCAAAATGACTAATCATGGCTTTGCAGTTCTTCATCAGAAGATACCTTCCTATATATTTCTATTTCAGACATTGATCCTCCATTGTGGCCCCGCCCTACCCCAGGGAGTCATGATTTGAACAAACGTAAATCTACACTACCTGAGGATACTTCCACATAAATATGATCAATCAGGGCTTTGCTGTTCCTGAGAAGAAGATTTTTTAAAGATTTTTCCTATATATTTCTATGTAGAATTTTGATCCCCCATTGTGGCCCATCCCTATCCCCAGGGGTCATCATTTTAACAAACTTGAATCTACACTACCAGAGGATGCTTCCATATCAAAATGACTCATCATGGCTTTACTGTTCTTGAGAAGAAGATTTTTAAAGATTTTTCCTATATATTTCTATGTAAAACTTTGATCCTCCATTGTGGCCCCGCCCTACCTCCGGGGGTCATGATTTGAACAAAGTTGAATCTACACTACCTGAGGATGCTTCCATATAAATATGACTCATGATGGCTTTGCTGTTCTTGAAAAGAAGATTTTTGAAGGTTTTTCCTTTATATTTCTATGTTAAACTTTGATCCTCCATTGTGGCCCCGCCCTACCCTCGGGGGTCATGATTTGGACAAATTTGAATCTCCACTACCTGAGGATGCTTCCATATAAATATGACTAATTAGGGCATTGCTGTTCTTGGGAAGAAGATTTTTAAAGGTTTTACCTATATATTTCTATGTGTAAAACTTTGATCCTCCATTGTGGCCCCGCCCTACCCCCAGAAGTTATGATTTGAACAAATTTGAATAAACACTACCTGAGGATGCTTCCACATGAGTTTCAATTTCCCTCGCTTTGTGGTTCTTGAGAAGAAGATTTTAAAAAATGCTATTAATTTTTCACTAATTCTTTATTATCTCCCCTTGAAAGAGGGCGTGGCCCTTCATTTGAATCCCCTTCACCCAAGGATACTCTGTGCTAAGTTTGGTTGAAATTGGCCCAGTAGTTCTGGAGAAGAAGTTGAAATTGTGAAAAGTTTACGCCAACGACAACGACGACAACGCCAACGACAACGACGACAGACAACGGACAAATTTTGATCAGAAAAGCTCACTTGAGCCTTTGGCTCAGGTGAGCTAAAAATTGTAGAAGGAAAATTTTAACGCTTGATAATAACATGAATCATTTAGAATGGAACTTTAATTTTACACCAGATCAAATCGATTTGTTTAATACTTGTGATTAATATTGGTTTCCGCATAATTATTATGAACAATTAAAATTGAATGGTTTTTCTTCTGCCAGAATTAGCTAAGAATAGATCTTATGATTATAGAGTAAAGCTGAGTCCCATATTACTCAGAATGTATTTTTCATTGGTGTTAGAGTTTTAAAAAAGTTCTTTATTAAAATTTTCCGACAAATATATTTTAGTCATGATTATTTTCACTGACTTGCCGATTTAATTATTTTATAATCATTATGAAACAGAAAAAAGTTCCTCTAATTTTAAGTGTTTACTCTATAAGCATTAACATGTGATGTAAATCTCGCGAGTGAATACTTCAGACTATGTCCAAAATTAAATGATCCAGAAAAAAATTATATCATATTTATCGAAAAAACAAAGATATTTGCAGTATGATGATCTAATTTAGTGTCATTGTTGAACAGCATGGTCAGTGATGTGTAACACTGATACCCAAATAACACGCGTGGCCATTCTGCTAATCATGCCCAGAGGCGATTGAAACCTAAGGTGTTGGCACCTTTTCTTGCAACGTGTATGACTTTTAATTAATCAGCCAGACAATTCAGAGCTTAAAGGACAAGATATTTAACCATACAGTTTGGAGGCACTTCATTTTACATGTTTGGAAACCCCGAGGCATTGACGGTTGAGCAGACCGTGCAGAGTCCTAATCCCTGTACTCAAACGGTATGCATAGGAAGTCCATGACAGCTTTGTTACATCTCACTTTGGAAAATTACGCACTTTGAAAAAAAATTCAAAAGTGCTTTGAATTTGGGACCAAGTTAACGCACTTTGAAATAAAAATATTTCTTTTCAAAGTGCGTTAATATCGACCATATAAACGCACTTAATAAAAATGTGCACGGCTTGATCAATATTCTTGCAAATTTTAGGTATGATAAATAATTATTTGAACCTGTTTGGATAACTTTTCGGTGATGACGTCACTTCAGGATCTGAGATATAGAAGTTTTAAAGATTTTTAGGGGTTGTCTAGTTCCCAAAGGTTCTTATAAATGTAATAAAAGGGAAATGAGTCTTTTAGTAATAATGGAGGAATGATTGTTTTGTAGCACGATTTCGTTTCTTTTTTTTTTTATTTTCAGTCTATAATAAGATCTGTAGATGTAGGAGTAGATTTATGATTAAAGGTATTGCGTTTTTTCTTAGGGGAAAAGGAAGCAATTATGATTTTTTTTCCATTGAAAATCATTTTCCCGCAGAATATGATGGTTTTTTTTTTTTATAGTTATTTGATAAGCATTTAGAAGATGAAAAAAATGTTTATTACCGCACAATATGATGATCTTTTTTTTCCACAGTTCTTTGATGAGTATTAAGAGGTATGAAAATTTTTTATGCATTTTATTCAAGTTTATTCTGTGAAGCTACTTTGCCCAAAGTACATGTATAGTCAGTTGGCTATTGTTGCTTAGATCACCGATATTGTCCCTGAACCTCTCTTCTTTAATATAATAGGATGCGTTATTATTTTTTTTTTCAGGAAAACTTATCTCAATTTTTTTTTCACCTATTTTACGATAACTCAAATTTATTGAGAGAAAGTATACCAATGTCGTACTACGTTATGTGAATACATATATTTGGGTATTTGTCTTCTCCTCGTTCTCGATGAGGGTATATCAATTCATCAGTTTTCGAAAGAAATATAACATAATAATGCAGTCTCTTTCTTAAATCTAAGTCCAGAATTTTTTTTATATACATATTTTTTTCAAAGTGCGTTCAGTGCCTCCATGGTAAAAAATAATGATGTACACTCTTAAAGAACATTGAAAAAAAAAAATTCAAAGTGCGTAATTTTTTTAAATTGCGTTGCCACACATCTTGTTTGATCTACATTTCATCGGGAGATAAATCTATTAGAATTGTACATGGATAGAAAATACCATTAGTAATAACTAATATTTGTAAAATTCCACAATTTCATACTTATAACTAATTGAATAATAATAATAATAATAATAATAATAAAAAAAAAAACAAAAAACAAACAAACAAACAAACAAACAGAAATCCCATCAATTTTTCTAAGAATCTATTTACATTATGTCATAGTAAGAATGAGTTGAATTTATCGTTAAAATTGAAAACATGTACATTTTAACATCAATTCTGTAAGGACCAAAATATTACTGTAGGGCTGTCGCTCACACCATGAGCGATTTTCATAAAACTTTTTAGGTGATTAATGCCCATACATTATGACATTATCAACATTCAAAATTAAGGTTACTACCTCGGTTGCCATGGTAACGGGCTAATATAGATTTTTGTCCCATTTACCCTCATTTCAAGCATAAAAATGCTATATACTTGATTTCATGTTCTTTAATCATCTTTATTATTTTGAGATAATTCGTGCATTATATGAATAGAACAAATAATGCATTACATAACACAATTAAAAAAAAATTCTGCATGTCACTGCAAATTCTTCAATTGACTGCTCAAAGATGACCAAATTCTTACATTTTGAACATGGTCATTTTTGCCCTATATTTCAAGAAATCTCTCAAGAAATGCAGGGAATTCAAGAAAAAATCACCTGAAATTTTTAAAACATCATAATATTATTAGTTAACTTTAATGAAAAGTAGAGTGGGGATTTATTTCGTTTTTGATATTTTACCTTCAAAAATTGGCATTTAGCCAAATAATATTTTGTTCAAAATGTTACCAGACACTGACTGTTTTATAAAATTTCTTTACCAAGCATTTTTCTCACTAATAAATAAGACAAACCGAATTATTTATAAATATAATTAAAGATAATATATAAAATAAAACACAATTAATTGACTTATTATTATTTCTCTATGATCCTTTTCAAAGGGCAGATAACTCAAAATCTGAAGAAAAATTAGCTATTTAACTTTTCACTGGAACTTATTCCAGTAAACAACATTTTCAAATACTAGATAAAAAATGGAGAAAGATAACGGATAAAAACTCTAATGATACTTTTTCAAACCAAAAAATAATAAATAAATGATAAATTATTACTTTTTCACACATAGGTAGATAGATATTAATTTAGCAGCTTGGAAATTTGGTAAGCTAATGTTAATTTCCTCCATTTAAATTTTGCTTGTTTGCTTGTTCCCAGATGCAAATCTTTATATAATAATTTAATTTAGTTAGAACAATCATTTAGACCCATTGTTTTAACACCCCATTAAAAATAAAACCATCAATGTATAGTCTTACACTCATTTCATACACATATTCATGTGTATGCGTATAATTTTATTATTACTTTGAAAATTTTCAAATTATTAATCAAGCAAGAGTCTACAACTAAACATTATCCAAAATGTGTATTTAGAGATAAACAAAATGTAGAAAATATCTATTATATAGAAACAGCTAGGCTTGATGTTTCCATGATTTCTTTTTACATCGGAGGTTTACCATTATGTGGTGTTGTGTTTGACCAGTCAAGAAATATTTTTAATGGGTTTGAAAAGTGATACTTGAAATAATCATCTTCATCTTTTCCCCTGGAATAAAAAAAACATACAAGTATACTTTAATTCTAAATCCATTCTTTAATACATACTACATTTTTCCTGTGATAACAAATACAAGTTCATAAACGTATCCAATTTTACTAAAATGTATATAATTCTAAGAAAGTAGTACACATATATAACCTGTATGTGTACATAAAAAAGCGGGCTTCTTATCACAGGTGCTTGGGGACGCCCCCCCCCTCCCCCGCGTTCCGTACCCCAAGGGTTCTCCCCGACTATTTTTATATAAAGTATTTTTCTTTGACATATTCACAAAATTTTACAAAGGTAAAATCCAAAATATAACCTAAAAGTTCTCTTTTAGTATCAGAGAGTATGATTATTTATAAAAGGTTAGTTTTAGGTTATATTTTGGATTTTTCTGAGAACCCTTACGGTAAGGAACACGTTGGAGGGGGTTTCCCGTCCCCAAGCACCTGTTCTTCATATCTTATCGCCTTTGGCACAGACACCAATACGCTAATTAATGAATTTCGTAAATAAATAATTAATAGATACAGTACATGGTGCAGATGTATGTAGCACTAATTCATGATTACGTCAACCAGTCCATTCCCAGTGATTGCGCAAAATTTTGAATACGCCAATTTATGTACATATACAGTATTTTCAGTGGAGGCAATTGGAAGATAAAAGTACATGTAACTAAAACAATTTACCATCGCCTACTCAAATAGCTGTCCCCATGCTCTAACAGAATCTTCTCTAAAAGAATATTGTTCAGTTAAGATACTGTCCGATCTTCAGTTCTCAGGGTCAATTCCAAGGTTTCTGTCTCCATTAGTTAATTTTGTAACTGCCTCTTGCTTCTGGTATATTGCCTTTGTGTTGAAATAAAGATGATAAAAGCACAAGAAAAAGGTTCTCTTTATTCTGTTATTTCCCAATCAATTTCAACAATATCGATCATTACTGTATACTGGATATTTCTATTTGTAGTTAATTTATAGCCTATGCAGTTTTCTTGTATAAATCATATGAAGAAATTCTTCAAAATCATATGTCCGTTTTAGATACTTTCGATATTCCCAACAATCAAAATGAATTTTACTTAAAAGATCTTTTTTCTAAGATTCAATAGCCTGCAAAAATTTATATGCATATGAAGAAAACGGCACCTTTGTGTCCTACAGATAGTTTATGAAAAAAAAATTCACAAGAAGATTTAGGTCTTCATCTTTACCTAACCTAAAGGATCTCTGTGATCAATCTGATTTAGATACTGATCTTGAAAAAATGGATGGGTCAAGCATTTACACTTCAGTAGGACACCAATCTACACAGTCCAAACAAAATACACAAAGTACAGCTGTGTTAAGTTGGATTTTTCTACAAGTGAACTTAATAGGGAGCCAAGTAGTTCTAAACAAAGACAACCTCCATTCATCCAGACACATGGTCAAACATTTAGTCTCCCTGAATTGATTGATTAAATTCCATGAAAAGCCAAATCTCAATAAGTTCCAGTAATTGCTGAGGTATAAAACCATCTATTGAACAAGCTGTGCAGTCGGTTTTCAGTTCTTTAACAGACATCATCAAAAACCAGGCAGAAACTGTATTTAAACAAAACAAAGAAATTGAAGATCTTTCAACAAGAATCAAAGGTTATGAAACAGAATTCTGAACTGTAAAATCAAATATGGAACCTTGAGGACACAGGTGATGATCTTGAACAATATGGTAGGAGATATTCTCTAAGATTTCACAACTGCCCGGCACCAGGAGAAGGAGCAGATACAGATGCCAGCGTCATCGATATCTGTAAACACCATTTATCAGATGAACTCAATGACGATGATATTTTCAGATTACATCCAAAAGGAAAACCTAACAAGGTTGGTACAGTGCAGGGAACTAATTTTGTTACATAAACCAGCATCAGCATAAGCATTAGTAGCATCAGGATCAAGCTAGCATCAGGATCAGCATTTAAAAAAACAGCATTACTAGGATCAGCATCAGCAAGCAAAGGATAAAACCAGCATTGACCTACATAAAATCAGCATTATCCTACTAGCATCAGAAAATCAATGAGTTTTAATTCAGTAAAAAATTAAAAAAGAAAGAAAGAATATTGGTTAAAGTATTCACATTATTGATACATAGTGAGATATTATGAT
The DNA here is from genome assembly GCF_033153115.1 of Saccostrea echinata. Classification (NCBI taxonomy): domain Eukaryota; kingdom Metazoa; phylum Mollusca; class Bivalvia; order Ostreida; family Ostreidae; genus Saccostrea; species Saccostrea echinata. The sequence goes on along the minus strand of NW_026889806.1, from coordinate 118,507 downwards.
CAAATAATTGTAAAAGGCACTTTTATTGCTTTAAACGGCAATGCTGAAATTCATTATCTACTTCCGGTAGCATGATGCTACTGCTGGTAGCATTGACCTAATTATAAAACAGCATCAGGATAAGGATTACTAGCATTAAATCAGGAAGCAAAGGAAGCATTCAAATCAGCAAGCAAAGGAAGCATTCAAATCAGCATCGATGCTGTAACAAAATTAGTTTCCTGCACTGTAATATACAAATTATTTGTTGCTTCAAGTACTGGAAGATAAAGAACAAAATTTATTCAGCAAAAAGAAGGAATCCGGCATCTTTACCTGACCAGATAAAGACAGGCTATAATAAAAGAAATTACCAAACGAGCCCAAAGAGTGTATTTGTTCTGGACTAGTGATGGCTTAATCTTCACAGAGCTCTCTGATAAAGGTCACAAATACCTAATCCGTTCTATAAAAGAGTAACACGATCTTGCTCCACCTCAGTGCACAACATCTGACCCAAAAGTTGAAACGCCCAATAATCTGTATTATTATACCTCATTATAATTATTCTACACAACACGTTTTCTGATTGGTTCTAGATAATCACGTGACACGGCCATAAAACTTCAAATTTCCTTGTTGTCGTCACGCTTTCATCATATTCAACCTCTTCGGAGACCTAGTGCATTTTCCCGTAAAAGTTATCGTTCGTTGAACGAAAACTCCCGAGAGTAGTAGACGTCACAATATTGCTGATGGACTTGTGTAAATTGTTTCAGTAACACTACGTTAAAATTGAAAGCGAATTTAAGAGCGGTGCCGAATTTGAAAGTTTATGTTTATTTTTAAAGTGTTTGCTCGTTTCGGTTCAATAAATAATTTATTGCATGAATGTTCGGGAATCATTAAGATTTATTCAGCCAAGAAACATCATATTCCCCTCGGAAGAAGCCCTCAGTGAATATAATTTTTCTTGGCTAAATAAATATTTATATTTCCTTCACGATCACGCAATAAATATACATTACTTGCCTTCACTATCACCCTGTTATTAAAATGTGTTTGTGATCTGTTACTAGAGTTGACTTCAGCTTTCATGAAATAAAACAAATTAAAAATATCTACAGTAAATTATGAATCAAATTCATGGTAAATTGTTTGAAATTATTTGAAAAAAAAACCCCTCCCTCCTATCATTATTGCACTGGTTTGGAAAGCCATGTATATATTATTCACACTATATACATGTACCCAGAGAGCATGACTACGTCGGGCCAACATTCAATTTGGTAAATGGTTGTATGGTTGGCGCTGGGTGGACAACCTTGGGCCAACTTTGGACCAATGTAACCTTGTCAACCTTCTTTGTCATGTTGGGATTCCTATGTTGGCCCAACGTTGGGGTCCAACGTTACCAATTTCTGTTCGATTTACTTTCCAAGGAAGTTAGGATTCTGATATTGGCCCAACAATGGCCCAATGTTTGTAATACACCCTTAATGAAAATGTCTAATCTGGTATTTTCACCATTCTTATCTTTGAACTAAAGTGATCATAGCAGCAAAGAGTTTTTAATATATATTTTTTAAAGTGGGTGCATGTTTCTTTATTAATTTTAAAATCCTTAGCTCAAGATTATGAATTATTTCATGAGCTTTGTATTCATGAGATAGAGGAAGTGAACCAGGATTAAGAATTTTGAATAAATATTTTAAAACGTATTTTGTCAATTCTGATTGAATTGATATATATCGTATAATTTTACAGTGATTCATTTGTAATGTTTCCATTGAACATGTATGCATTATGACTTCAGGTTGAAGTGTATATTATTTTTTTTCAACAGTTATGAGATAAATCTATATAAATAATCATTTATAAATGTATTTTCAAGAAGTATTCATTCAATTTATTTAAACAGATGTAAGTTTTATCCAACAATTGGCCAAAAAAGAAGCTTAAGGCCAGTAAACCTTAAATATCGGACCAATCGTCCGATGAAAGGTCAACTTTGAGTCAACCTTAAAAACCAATTGCAAGTGTTGTTTCTATGTTGGGTGTTAGTTGGCTTTCAATAATAACTACGTTGGCCCAACAATATGTCATCTGACATTTCAACAAAGGGCCAACATTGGGCCAACCTAACAAACCAGTTGTTAAGGCTTACAATTATACCCACGTTGGCTCAACAATATGCCATCATGTTGGACCAATGTTGGGTCGATGAGCAAAATGACAGTGAGCCTACGTAGGACTACAAACAGTGGGCCAATGTTGGAAAAAAAAATGGGTCAACGTTGGCCCAACAATGTCTTGCTATCTGGCTTGTTTACACTTTTTATTTCCAATTTGCTTTCTTTATCTTTGTATATACGCTCATTTACAGCAAATTTGGAGAGTTTTTGTTCTTTTTTTTTTTTTTTTTTTTTTTTTTTTTTTTTTTTTTTTGCTTTATTATCATTTTTACTCTTCTTTTTTAGGTCACAGTGTATCCTACATGAACTCAAATTATTTTTATATTTGTCATGGTTTGCGGCTCTTACAATCAAATTTCTTTATTTGTTCAATAGTTTTAGCTAATGGCGGGTAGCAGAGTGTCACAATATCGTAGCCACAGTAGGAACTTATTACTCAGAAAACTAGATGCATAGTCAAATCAATGCTATTTTGTATTGATTTAAGAAACGTACTTTCGTATCTGTCTAAATGTATAGCCAGCCAGAGTATGAAAAGCTCTATTCATATAGATTTTTGCTTGCAGGTTATTTATTTACTATTATTATTGTCTGGTGACATTGAAACTAACCCTGGTTCGAAAGATGTTCCTATTCATTGTTTAGATAATTTTTACTTTACCGTTAGGAGTATTAGAAACAAAATTGAAAGCTTTACAACTTATGTTACTGACTTCGATATCCTATGCTTTACAGAAATAAGCTTGGACGCAAATATAAAAAAAAATGCGAAATTTCAATTGAGGGATTTAATACAATATTTCGAAAGGATAGAAATTCGCACGGAGGAGGATTTTTTGTTTATATATCTGAATCAAAGGATGAAACTCTGCCAATCAGTTAACTTAAAGATGACTGAAAGTCTACTGAAAGGTGACTGAACGGTAGAGCTCTGCAAGTCAGTGACCTTTCCTGACTTTTCAGTGACCATTCAGTTGACTTAAAGGTGTAAGTTCATCCTGTGAATCTCTTCGAGGCACCAAACACGATACTAGTGTATTGGTTTTGCTTTCTCACATTTCTACTCTGAATTTTCTGGATTATACCTTTAATTTTTTTTCATTAATACACAACAAAATTTCTACTTTTCTTAAGTATTAAGGATAAAGTTTTCTTTGTGAAAGTTCAAGGATGTGTCAATCAAACGCGTCCCAAAATTCATAGTTTCAATATTTTCCAGAAAAAATAAGTTGTTTTTTTTATTATATTTCCGTTTGAAATGCTATTGCAAGATATAAGTCGTGATATTATACAAAACCATTTGTGAAAATATTAACTTCAAACCTGTGTCTCTGTCCCTTTAATTTAGACCAGTCTTATGAACGTAAAGTGTGGGCATATAAAAATGCTGATATAACAAAACAAATTTCACTTATTGATAATACTGACTGGGTAAATTTCAATTATAATACACAAAATGTCAATCAGGCTACGGAAAACTTCTCTTTGACATTCATGAAAATATTTAGACAATATATACCAAAAAAATCTGTTATTATACGGCGGTCCAAGGATAAACCCTGGTTTGACTGCATTGCGCAAAACTCTTCATATTAATAATAGTCTTCAATGAAAAGCTCATAAAATCAAATATGACTCTGATTGGGCAAAGTGAAGAATAAGTTTAACACTATGAAAAAAACATGCAATTGAAAATTACCCTGATAATCCAGAATTACATCTAACTGAGGCTAGCAAAAACAACTCGAAACTTTACTAAAAATTTTTGAAGGATTTTTTTTGAAACCAAAGTTGCCTTTGATATTCCACCATTACGATATGTAAATACAACAGATACTGGTAGTACAAATATTGCTTATTCAAATAAAGAGAAATAGATGCACTTATTAATTATTTTTCATGTGTAACAGGTGTTGATGACAGTGCGTCAAAATTGCCTGACGCATATTATATATGTAACAGTGAAATGTATATGTAGTGTATGTATTAGTGAGCAAGAAATAATTGATATTGTAAAAAAAAACTTCCTACAAATAAGGTTATTGGTCCTGACAATATTAGTCACAAGATGTTAAAATCAGCAAAGTTTACTATTGCCAAACCGCTTTGTTTCCTGTTTAATAGGTCTCTAAGTGAATGTATTTTCCCTCCGAATGGAAATTAGCTAATGTACTTCCTCTTTTAAAAAAGAAGATCCCTCTGTAATGTCTAATTATAGACCAGTTTCATTGTTGAGCTGTGTTGGAAAAATCATGGAAAGAGTTGTGTTTAAACATACATGTAATTATAATTATTTTCATGACAACAACCTTTTTTTTTTTAATAAATATCAGGTTGTTTTTTTTTTTTACCTGGTCACTAAACTGTATACCAGATTATAGAAATATATGACAATATTGTTAAAGCTATTGTTATGGAAAATTTTGTTTTATGATATTTTGTGATCCTCAAAAGCATTTGATCGTATTTGGCAAAAAGGTATCTTATTTAAACTTAAAACATATGGAATTACTGGATGCTTACAAAAATGATACCAGAATTATTATGAATATAGGTATCAAAGGTGATGTATCTTGTTATAAATGCCAAAACCCTTACATGTTGGCGTTCCTCATGGCTCGGTTTTAGGACCACTTTTGTTTTTAATTTATGTGATTGATGTTGCTGATATTATTATTATTTTTTTTTTAGACTTTTTGCTGATGATAATTCTTTGCAGTATTCATCTCATAATATGAAAAGTATTAAAAGAGACCTACACAAAGATCTAAATACACTGGAATTTTGATCAAAAACTGGTTATTGAAATTACTTCCTCTAAAACTAAAACAATAATGTTTAATACACAGAAAAACATAGAATATCATTAGATCCTTTTTTCAACAATGCCAATTAGACTTCATCTCTGAACAAGAAACACTCGGAGTAATATTTTCACATTATACATTATATACCGAAAGTCTACTGTCGAATGCCTACAAAAAAGCTCTTTTTGAAAAAATAAAACTTAAAGTAAATTAAAAAATTCTTTCACTCATGTATACGTCATTCATAAGACCGCAACTTGAATATGCTTCCGTGGTATGGGGATACTGTCAACATAGTGATAACGATAAGTTATAAAAACTGCAACTTTATGCAGCTAGAATTGTAAAAGGTTTAAAAATGAAATATGTGGAGATAACGAACAGTATTCAAGCTCAAAAGTCCATTAAACAATACAAAATAGGAGCAGAGCAAACACGGACCTCCAAATATCAGAGGTTGGATCAGGTGCCATAGAGGAGTGAGCATCCCCTGCCGACCGGTCACAACCGCCGTGTGCTCCTTTTCTTCAGAGTACTTGTGTGTACAATCAGAATGTTTTTTAACAAAATAATTTTGCAAATGACCAATGACAAGGTAAGTAAATTTACGAGATCCATTTTTATTGAAAAAGCAGCTGTCAATGATATCAAAAAGCTTGACTTTAATTTATCGTAGGGAATGGTTGTGTATAATGTTGAAAAGTCGTAAGTTTTAAAGCTGTTGATTTTGGTAAAATTTTGTGATTTCACATTTTCCAAAAGTTCCTTGGAATTTTTAAGTATCCACATCTGATTTACACCACTTCTCGAATATACATGTATTGTTACACAGTACTCTTAATGTTTCTCCTTCACTACTGTTAATATCTTATTGAGGAGTAAAGAAAGAGGCTTAGTTGAACATTTACTGGAACCCGTTATGTATCTTTGTTTTTAAGGATTTTTATAAAGTTTCGGAATCCAGTATAAATATGGAAATTCAAATTCATTTTAGTTGTTTGGAATATTGAAAATATTCAAAACTGACATATGATTTTGAAGAATTTCTTCCTTAGAAAGGGAACTATGAGTATAAATTGGATTACCACTTGTAAAATTAAATCCAAGTTCCTCTAAAATACATTTAATATAACGAGCCTTACAAACACAGACGTTGTTACCTGCTTTATCAGCAGGGACCAGTACGTACTGATCATGTAATCTATCTGATTCTTTTATCACTTCTGGATTTTTGAACACAGAAGGATAGATGGTTCTCATATTGCGCCTCAATCTTTTAATGCGCGATTTTAACATACATCTGATACAATTAATCCATTCTGACAAAGTGTAAAGGTCTTCTTTTTCATGTTTGGCCCATCGCCTGGCGTAGTCCTCTACAGAAATCATAATATTTATGAAATTCCGACGCCAGTTGAAGGATCGGAGTTCCCTATATTTAGGACCTTTCAATTTAGTTATCTAAGGTCCTCATTATTAACTATATTTACGTCACCAGTAATAACTTGTCCAGCTGGAATATAGTTATAGGGTGAAGAAGAACATGAACACGATGGGGGATTATGTTTCAGATATTCAATATCCGGACCCTGTAAAGTTTTCTTCTAATTAAAAAGTTTGGAAGCAATGGTCGATGTATATTTGAAGGAAATATGTAGGAAATGATTTGCAATATCCATAATCACAGATCCGAGCCTATATTCTGGTGTCGAGGAATCCAAAAATAATAGCTTCCAAAGATTCACTTTACTCTAAAACGAATGGGAATCTCTTAGTTGTAGAAGACAAGTAGCTACACTGTACCTTAAAAACTATGTTCAAGCTGCATAATAATTAAGTACCAGTGGACCTTTTTACAAAAAGTCTTACGACATATTTTTATCTTAAGTGAAAACTTATAATAAAAATCGTTTTCACAAAAATCCTTAAGAAAGTACAAGTGCAAGTCGTAAGTGCAAAATCAGTCGTAACTTTTCGAGAGCCCCAACCCTCTCTAAAGTATTTGAAAACCGATTTTATTAAGGTCTTCCGTTCCAACGGAAGATCTTCTACTGATTCTGATGGTTAAGATTATTCTTATTAATATTCTTTTTTTTTTCCTAGACGCCAACTTTGAAGCTTAATATCTTCCTCATTCCTGAACGGATTTTGTTCAAATTTTCAAAGCTTTTAGACTTTACAAAACACTCTCAGAATACGGTTATACAATTCGGAAATTACCTTCTGTTCACGAGTTATTCCCCTTTGATTGAAAGATACGGTTATACAATTCGGAAATTACCTTCTGTTCACGAGTTATTCCCCTTTGATTGAAAGTTTAAGGCCTTCGATTTCCAGACAAAGGCTCTGAGACTGTAATAATTGGAGCATAAAACTCTTTGAATTTGAAAAGAAAAAGCATTGAAGTTGTGCTCATCGGTTTTTGTTTTTTGATTTTTGCATTAAAAATGGCGCTAGAGAGGGGTCAAAGTTGGGACGCGGAAAAGAGGAAAAATTTTGATATATTTTCCTTTATATCTTTCAAACTAAAAATATTTTGTTAAAACATGTAGGATAAAAGTTGTGCATAATTGCAAGAGCTTTCATTTGATATCATTTAAAAGGGGCAGGCCCCTAAAATTAGGGATCTAGAGCCCTTGAAAGTTTTCGCTTTATAATTCAAAAACGGTAAATATTTCGATATAGCTTTTGGAATTAAAGTTGCTCTTTAATACCTTATTGATCTCATAAAAATGTTGTTTTGTTCGAGTATTGCGTAATATGTCGTAATATGTAGGTAAAAAACAGGTCCCGTAAACAGGTGAGCGGTTTCATTCGGCAAGTAAATCAAAACTCTTCATGTGTATAACTTAAATAAACTTGTTATAAATAATATACCCTACTGTATTTAATGCTAATTTTCTTCTAAATAAGGTTTTGAACATGTTTGTGGTTCACTCATAAATTATTTTTTACAACTTTCTTTTCTTTTTTAATTTAGTTTTAAAGTGAACAACGTCTTCAAATAAAGGAAGGAATTAAATGTATCCATATAACTATATAAGTAATATCAAACCATAAGCATCGAATAATTAATAATCATTAACTGTACGCATTTTACGTTCTCCATGTTCACTTCGATGTTCAACCCGCGATCCCACGTTGCCGAGGTTTCCAGTGTACCAGCCACCTGCGGTCATAAACCATGTAAACAAAACAAACATTTGTGATCGCGTTTTAAATCCATTGTGTAGAAACAACGATTAATGAAACATTAGGATTTATTTTAATTTTATATCGAATCTTTAAGATAACTTAATATCATCTTTGATTTAATCTTAATTCCAAACACTAGTGCATAAAATCATTTCGAATTTGAATCGCTTACACCGGCCTGTTCACTGTCGACACTCGACATAACAATACATATACATTGAAATCATTTCGAATCTTACATATTATTTTATTTCACACTATCTCACGCTTATTTTCATCAATCCTAACCGCTCGTGCATTTATTCATTTCAAGTTTTATGCATTTTAATTGCCGACTTAACCATTAAGTTTGCAACAATTTTATTTTTCTGTCTCATGTTTTAAACTGTATCGTACACATGCATGATAATTGTAAGTGGAGGTGACTTTTTCAATTCTCGGCATCCTCACAATGTCAAGGTATTGTGATTTCGGAACCTTACTTGACATTGTGTGTATGAATTCTCGGGAAAATCGGAAAGTTTTACGGATACATGCATGCAAGTACAGAACATGTTCTTCATGAATTCGAATGTACGTGTACATGTATATGCAAGAGCACCCCAAATATACGCATTTCGATTGTTTGAAATACAGAAAAAATAAAAAAAATCCCCCGTCTCTGTTTTACATTATCTTTGCAACAAAATACCGCTTAATCTGAAATCGATTTTATTGATTTATAGCTTATTTTGAAGTAAATGATCGGTCCGCTGAGTTGATAATGAGTTGTTTTTATAACGGATACATTTAGGGTATTCCGAATCACTTTTTACATTTTGACTGTAAACGATTTTATTAACAAGTTTATAAATGGGTGGTATTAAAGGAAAGCCAATTTTATGAAAAATCAGATCTACATTACACTGCTATCCTATCTACGATACAGCGGCCTTGACAGGGGTTATATTTACATCACCTTTTTAGTGTATTGTAGGTCACTTCAGGGTATTTCGAATCACCATGTAAATGGCTAAAAAAAAGTCAGATAACAACGAATTAGTTGGTATTGTTTACCAAAAGTATCAAAAAAATAAAAAGAATTATTTTCTTGTTGATTGTTATTGTTTATTTATTAAGTTATTAAAGCTCCCCCCCCCCCCCCCCCGTAGACACACTATAAAACAGCGTTCTCAGAGGCGGAACATGCAGAAAAGCAAATGCTAACAAAATAATACTTTCAGAAATTACCTGATTGTAAATTGTTGTCATGTAATTAAAATAGAATCATGATAATGATGTAATTGTTTTTTATACATGTGATTTTTTTAATGCAAAAACAATTAACATTGAACTGTCATTAAATTCTACGAGTAGACTACCAAAAAAAATGATATAATGATGATAAAAAATTTGTGAAAAGGAATTAAACCAACCCATGTTTAGATATCATGATTATCAAGATTGACATATATATCACTTCATAACTTGCACGTACTCGTACACATCAACAGTGATCAACACTGATCAAGTGTATACCGGGACCCGGGATAGTCTTATTAGCTCTTGCTTTGTCAAATCATTACTTTCATACCCCTTGCATATAAGAAACACAATGTTATTAAAACAAATATCTGACATATAACAAGTATGTAGCGTGTGCAATTTATTTGGCTGCGGGCATGTACACACGTGGTTCGAAATACTCCAAACTGTAGGGGGCTACAAATGCGGCCATAACTAGTATATTTTTGAGGTGTTACCAAAAACAAATAATACTCACAGAAGCTCATAAAATTGCCGTTCTACCGATACCTAATATGCCATGTTTCATCCATCAACAACGCCACGACATCGATGAGAAATATCATGCGACGTACGTTTCTACACAGGCATTTTCTTCGAAACGGATAGCAAGTTAATGAATTAAAATATTAATTTGTACTGGTAAATCAACCTGTCAAATCTAACATGGACCCACATAATACGACTAAATTCGTTTCATAAATTAACTGGTTCTTAACAAATATATGTACATTATACAGTATCTTTTCTTTAGATCTGTTTGTTAATTATTTTCAAACACAATCTGTACATGTATAGTTACACGAAATCCATGCATAACAGCGCTACACCTGTCAATCAAAATCACTCGATATTGTAAACTCAGTCTGGTGCTACGGCAGCATTTCCGAAGTGATTCAAAATATTCTTTCGGCTAATTCTAATTTTTCGCGTTGAATAATAATATTTTGGAACAAAGTTGGAATTAAGGCTTGAGCTGTGTTGCAACCACTATTGAAATAGAAACCACTATTGAAATAATTATTTCAATAGTGGTTGAGGGTGCATTTCAAAACAAAACATAGGTTGTAAAAAATATTGAAATAACGTTCACTATTGAAATAATTATTTCAATAGCGGTTGAAAGTGCATTTCAAGACCAAACATAGATTGCAACTACTATTGAAATAACGTTCACTATTGAAACAATGATTTCAATAGAGGTTTTGAATGCTTTTTTAACTCTAAACCAGGTTGCGACCACTATTGAAATGCTGTTCACTTTTGAAATAATGATTTTACAATTTTTAATAATTCCTGACAATCAGTTCAATACCCAACCCACATTGTAAGCCTTATTGAAATGACCCCCTATTAAAAAAAATATAAGGATGACTTGTTCATTACTTTTTCCAACGTTATGAATTTATTTATTGATTTTAAAATATAACGTTTAAATAAATGTTGTCCTTTCTTTGCTAGAAATTACCATTCATACACGGACATCTTTGATTTAACTGACGTACCTGAAATTCATACAAAGTATGCAAATGTTATATGCAATCTTCCGCTGAATTTGGCCGACTCAGCGAAAACCAACAGACTATCAATCAATATTTGCAAGTTTTAAATAATTTTGTTATATAAGGTTTATCATTGCCACTGATTTGGAAAGTAAAGGATCATAAATACATATAGTAGTAGAAATTAGAATATCTACATTGAAAAGAAGAAAGAAAATTGATATATATGTGTACAAACTTTCTGATGAGGATATAGTTATTTGTAATAAAAAAAAAAGAATACAGAATGGGACTAAATTCTCGCTCATATTCATAGGCTTACCTACACTACAAATATGAATAGTAAATCCAACGTCTACTCGTTAAGACATTAAAAGACAAAATTTCAAGGGAAGTTAGTATAAGCATTATTACAATAGTGGGTGTTATTTCAATAGTGGTCACACGTATAAAACCGCTAAGAAATAATTATTTCATTAGTAATCCTTTTGTCAATAATGGTTGCAATAATACTACATGTGCCGCCTTGAAATAATATATACTATTGACGAGTAGAGACGTTGGATTTACCATCTATCCATATTTGTAGTGTAACCAAGTCCATGGATATAAGCAAGAATTTACTTCTATTCTATATTCTTTGAATAAAAATAACCATATTTTCACCAGAAAGTTTGTACACCTAGATATTACAAAAATTTATTCTTTTGAATGTAAGTTTTCTAATTTCTATAACTACATGTATCTGCATTCATAATCTTTTACTTTCCCCAATTAATATAGCTAAGGTGAACTTTATATGACAAAGTAACTTGAAATTACTAGATCAGTTAAATCACAAATATCTTGTGTATTAATAATACTTCTAGATAGGAATTGAAACATAATATTAAATATCATATTTTAAGCACAAAAAATTAATTTATTATGTTAGAAAAGATAATGAAAAATTTATCCTTATATATTTTTTTTCAATAATGAGATATTTCAATAAGGCTTGCGACTATTAAAATAATTATTGTAATCACTATTGAAATAATTATTGTAATCACTATTGAAATCATTATTTCAATCATTATTGAAATCATTATTTCAATCACTATTGAAATCATTATTTCAGTCACTATTGAAATCATTATTTTAAATTCTATTAAAATCATTATTTCAAAAGTGAACATAACTTCATTAGTGGTTGCAACCTTGTAAGGTTTTGAAAAGCATTCAAAACCTCTATTGATATCATTGTTTCAATAGTGAATGTTATTTCAATAGTGGTTGCAACACTTGTTCAGTTTTGAAATGCATTTTCAACCACTATTGAAATAATTATTTCAAAAGTGAACGTTATTTCATTAGTGGTTACAACCTGTGTTTGGATCTGAAATGTACTCTCATCCACTATTGAAATAATTATTTCAATAGTGGTTGCAACAGAGCTGCATGCTGTGAATTTATCACACCTGCAGTCTGAAGTCTTCCCTTCTTACATGTATATTAAGCATCTGTTAAGTAATGAATCAGAGAGCATAATATGCGGAACAAGTTTGATTGAGACTTTTACTTTTCCTTTAAGATAAAATGATTAATAACATAATTTATGCATCTAATAGATACATATAAATGTACATATATAGCTTTTTTAAAACAAGAATTTGTAATTGAAAATTTGAAAGTGAAGAGTTTAGGTAATAGTTCTTAACAAATGACAGTTCATTCCTTCTTAGTCTATATAAATTTTAATTACGGTCGTACCCTCTCCCCTTCAATTGATGTCTTATACATGCTTTTTTAATTTTGTTTATGTTTCAAGAAATTTCCACAGGTACATGTGGACAGGACCACCCCCCCCCCCCAATTCAACCCGAATGTTTGTTGGGACATTTTTTTCCACAAATTATATTTATTACACTTATTCATCACGTGTACCATAGGAAAAAATCGAGTACAACTACAATGAAAAAAAAAATACACTGAAAAAAACCCCTGAAATTGCTTTCTACGGGCTTGACCACAGGTACTTGTGGACTAGACCCCCCCCCCCACCCCCGATATTCAACCTCGGGGCTTGTACATTTATATTTTTTGCACTTATTCATCATGTGTACCACACGAAAAAATCGTTAAAACCCCAAAATAATCGTTCCACACAAAAATGCCTCACTATGTATAGTTAAAATTTGATTTTTCACATTTCTTGATGAAATCAACATAAAAAAAAATCAACACAGAATTAATACCGAATTACATATAACTTGAATCTATCATTCGAATTTATCGTAAGGCAGAAAATCTGTTCTGTGGGCTTCAAGGCCAGCTCAGGAACCTAAAGATGTCCTCATTTTCCAAGTCCAGTACAGAACGTAAAATAAATGAAATGAATCACACGATCACTGGGATGAACTCAAAAAAAAGAAGACTCTTGAGGAAAAGATATTTTGATTCGACTTATAGACTGAAATAAACTGATAATCTCTTTTTGCCACTCTTTCCTGGTGTCCTGGGACTCTGAATTTAGGATAAGATTTTTTTCACAGGTCAGTTGTACGGATTGTACGGGGGGGGGGGAGCAGACTTTTCTGACAATAGTCTTTTGCTGTAGTTTTAATATGTAAATTTTGATATAGTAGCTGCTTGTCCCCTCCCCATCCCAGCAAAAATGAAATGACCCCCCCCCCTTCCAACACACACATTTCTTTTAATTTTTTGAAAATGTGTATTGAGATAGGACTTAAGATTGGAAAACATTTTCTGTATATCTTTACATCGAAAAATATAAAACAAATATTTTAGTAGATAATTATGCATAACTAATTAAATACTGAATTAAATATTTATCTTTGCAGACAATATGTTCTGCGTTATAGAACATGAAGTGAACGCGTATCGTAATGCACCTTGTAATCCTTTGGATTTTCAGATTTAAGGCCAGTGCGAAAACCCAAAGACGCCGACATTTTTTATGCTGCTGTAAACGAAGATCCGGGGGCATACACAGTTTTTGTCCTGTCCGATGGTCTATTTATCTGTTAGCCTGTGTTAGCCTGTTTGTCCGCAAAAACTTTAACTTTGCCCATAAAATTTGATTGGTCGGAACTACTGCTTTCATATTTCTAATGTGCATTCCTTGTAACAATGACTTTCTTCAGGTACCAATATATTTGACCTCTTGACCTTGAACTGGGAGTTTGATCCTCTTTTGCAAAATTTTACCAAACTATAACCTTGGTCAAAACTTTTGAACAGTTGGTGCTAGGGCTTTTATTCTTCACTTCTGTATCCCTTGTGATGAGTCTCCTCCTTGGGTATAAATATGTTTGACCATTTGACCTTGACCTTGGACTTTGACCGACTTTTAAACTACTTTAGCCTTGACAATAACTTTTGAATAGCTAGTACATGTACATGTACATATTTCGTATGTGTATTTCTTGTGACAAGGCTTGTCATTGTATACCAACAATTTTGACCATTTTACCTTGACCTGTGAGTATGTCCTACTTTTGAAAAGCTTTAACCTTGGTTTTAACTTTTGAACAGTTGTTGCTAATGCTTTTTATACCACATGTGTATTCCTTGTAACAATTAAGACCTTCCTTCGTGTACAAACAATTATGACCCCTTGACCTTGGGGTTTTACCTTTTAAAGAAATTAACCTTGGCTATAACTTTTAAACTGTTGCTACTTTGGCTTTCATATATATTTCACAGTATATTCTCTGTTCAAGACCTTTCTTTAGGTAAACACATTTCTTTTATCTTTTGACCTTGACCATGGAGTTTGACGTACATTTGAGAAACTTTAACTTTCGCCATAAGATGCCATATGGGGGCATCAGTGTTTCAAAAACACACGTTGTTCAGTATCCAAATCGGGCATAAAACATTTACAATGAACCTTTAAAGCAGTGTGTTGAACCTAATGAATTACGACTATAGAAATTATGATAATTTATTTCGATGTATGGTCTAAAAAGCGTTTCTTATGCCTCTGTGAAACTAGCTTACAAGTGAAAAATCACTAGTAAAATAAAATTTGATTGGCTGAGAAGGTCACGTGTCTATCATGTTTACCCTGCAACAAAACGTCGTGTTTCACGATTGTGACGTCACAATTAAACCACTGAGGAGTTAAATTGTTTATAGCGACGCTGCTTACTTCGTTCGCGCGGTAACAACAACTAAAAATTCACCAAAAATCACCTTAATAAATGGAATTGCATACAGATGGTAGATTAACGTTCTTTGTTAAAATTTTTGCACTTCTCAAAGTTCGTTTATGGAAATACAGCTAACATACGACGTCATGTGACGTCACAGTCTAGACGTTCCAAATGTCTCATGCGGTTTGAAGAGGCGGATCTTAAAATTAAGTGAACAATGCACTCGCCCCAACGGTCGCACCGTCAACATATTATCGTTGATTGATTGTGGATTTAAATGTGTAAAAATGCCATGGGTGGTGTTTGAATGTTACTGGTGTGAAAATCACACAAACTTGTCACATAGGAACTTACACCTGTTTCATATCGTTCTCATCAAATGCATTTTTGCTTTATTCATTGGATCTCCTTTGTAATTCCTGCATTGTGCTTAATTCGGTATTATAAGCAATTTATTGCATAATAGTGAGGGAGACATGAAGATTTCTTCGCCGATGAAAAATCATATTTCCCTCGGGCGTTGCCCTCGGGGAGTATGGTTTTTCATGGGCGAAGAAATCTTCTTGTTGCCCTCGGGGAATATGACTTTTTATGGGCGAAGAAATCTTCATGTCTCCCTCACTATCATGCAATAAATATAAAGTGTGAACTTGTCAAGTCCGAAACATACAAAAGGGTAACGCTGATATCATGCAGAGTGTATCAGTGCCTTGATCAGGCCCGTAGGAAGCAAATTCAGTTGGGGGGGGGGGCACAGCCATACTTTTTCTGTTGACAGTTGAGGGGGCACTACCATAAATTTCCTGACAAACAAAAAAAGGTCATCAACTACCAAAAATTCCTTGACAAGCAAAAAAAAAAAACAAAAAAACAAAAAAACAAAAAAAAAAAAAAAAAAAGAGCATCAGACATTTTTATTGAGGGGGCACAAGCTATAGTATCTATGTTTACTATAGTAATCTATATATTGGCAAAATTATTGGGGACAACCCCCCCCCCCCTGTTCTTACGGCCATGTTGATTAATTAAATTCAGGGTCACTAAGGAAGGAATGTTTTGACTGGATGAATGGTCTGAAAGAATGGTCTGAATGGTCTGAAGTTAACTTGTCAAGTCGGTAACATAAAGATGGGGTTTGCTTATAACCAGAGTATGTCATGGCTTGATGCAAGGTCATTTGAACGAGTTCAGGGTCATCAACAGAGAAACAACATTCCTTTACTGTCTTTCTACTGGTGAGACATTGCAAATTGATACCCCTTACAAGATTGCTTATAACCTTAGAATGTAGCATGACCTTGACTCAAGGTCACTTCTTTTTGTTCGCAGCTCCAACGGAAGACCTACTCGTTGCTTTGCAACGAGCTCTGCTCTAGTTGTAAAAATATAACCGCAAAAACCAAAATACACCTTTTTATTGAACTTTTTAATGCAACTTCCAATGATATTTTATATTTTTTTTCACAATTATTGTCGAAAAATTTAATGAAATACACTACAAAATATTTACGATGTATGTTTCACTTAAGATTTTCGTATGACCTACTTTTACGTCAGACTTGTGATTGTGACGTCAGATTTTAAAAACTTCATTGCTTCACAAACAATTGCATTCGATATTTGTAGTCAATAATGTTTGTTATGCTGACAAGTGTTGAAAACTAAGTTTTATTTTTATTTAATCCACTTATTTAAGGATTATACAGTATATTGAAATCATTGCAAGGGATGAAGTCTCTCGTAAGTAAAATCCTAAGTTCAATCTGCTACGAATGCGTTCGTGAAAAGCACTTAAGATTTGTCGTAAGAGATTCTTAGGTTAAAATCTTACGCAAAAACTTAAGATTTATTGTGGAAAGAGCTACTGATTACTTAATAGACATACTTCCAGATAATTGCTGTAACACATCTATCTACTCTACCAGGAATTCTCAAAATTATAATATTCCAAATTTCGATTACAAACTTATCAGTTACATTTATTCCTAATGTAATTAACGAATGGAACACAATTCCACTTAAGATTGGAAATTTAAAGTCAATGTCAAATTTCAAATCTAAAATAAGTACTAAAAATCTGCTCCACCGTCTTACTTTGAATATGGTAACAGACGACGGCATAATTATGCATTGAATAAAGACCTTTACAGATTCAATTTAATATCAAGTCCTTTATGCTCCTGTGGTAAAGTAGAGGATACATATCAATATTTTTTGTATGTCCAAAATATGTGTAAGCCAGAAAAGAATTTCTAAATATTTTTTTACAATAAGACAAAATCCACATTCTAGGTACACGTTTTATTACCGGGGGTGGGGGTGGGGGTGGGGTGTTAGATTCATTGAGTACTTCAGAGAATGGACGTCTCATTTCTTTTGTTCAAACATTTATTAAATATTCTGGTGAATTTCCCTGCGTGTCTTTGACGAAAACACCTCCGTATAGTTGACAAGCTCGCAGACTTAACTCGCACAATCGGTTTCTTCCAGTTTTGGGGGTGGAATTGAAGATTGTGATTGCCTACTGAATTAAAAGCGTTTTTTAATGTAGTGACGTCACTATTACGGTGGTAGGATGGATAGCACCTCCTTGACATGACCCTGTTACGCGCTGACGTTCCCATCGCGGTTGGTCAAAATCTCTTCCACTCTTTCTCTGGGGGCTGATCAGACGTCTTATGGTACATATTGTAGATAATCCACAACAAACTATAAAACAATCTATTCTTGCCTTTGTTCGTTCTCAGGCAATGCAATTGCCAGAAAACATTGAACTACCATCAGCCGTAACATTTTTGCAAGAAATTCAAATTGACTTTAAATAGCGAAAAACAGTGTATTCCTACTGAGTATCAACTTGTATTGCAAAATTTGTTGACAAACCTTTCATCATCAATCTTCACGTGTCATCACGGTAGCTCAGTCGGTAGAGCGCTCGCTCCGTGACCCCAAGGTGTTCTGTTCCAATCACTTTGACAATTTCTATTTGTAATTTACATGTAGGGTGAAAGCGTAATTAGTTTTCAGAACTTGTGCTCAATCTCTTTGTAATTATAAATTACAATAAAATATGTTCAAGTCAACCCACAATAATTGTTCACATTGTTTATGTGACGGAAGAATGGTAGAATGATTTTATTTCATGGACTTTTAATTAATAATTAGGTTTTTAAATTTTATTCAAACAACCTCTTCTGCTGAACGTAAACAAAACTACAACAGGAATCTGAAAAATTGGAATACACAAGGGGCGGGGCTTACTTGTCACTCAGAACCTTTTTCACGCATTAGTAAACCAAGCAATCCTAGAAAGCTGCCCTGGGGACAGCTGGGACTGCTAGGTTTGCTTTCTAGAGCAGTCCCAGAGCAGTCCTACAACGGTCCCAGAGCAGTTCCACAGCAGTCCCAGAGCAGTCCCAGAGCAGTCCTCGGGACTGCTTTCTGGGACTACTTGGGTGTCAGGTTGGGTCTACTTTGTACTGTAATATACATGTATCCACAGGGTAACTAAACACTGTGTAAACGTCATCCTTAAAAAGGCATATAATCAGTTTCCACCCAGCGATTCAAACTTATATCTTCAAATTAATTTTGAATTTATATATTTTAGACGGAAGAAAACTTGGTTGCTACAAAGGCAGCCACGAAAACGGATGCCGATGACGTTATAGAAGACACAAGGAAAAATGGAGAAGAAAATCAAAAACAAAGTAATTTTGCAGAGAAGGAAAACATTAAAGAGCAAGAGAAATGCATTAAAGGCCAGAAAGAGACCATTAGAGAGCAAGAAAAAAGCATTCAGGAGCAAAGAAAAAGCATTGACGACATAGAAAAATATACCGAACAGCAACACAAAATCATTGAAAAACAAGAAAAAGAAATTAAAAAGCAAGAAAAAAGCATTGAAGAGCTGACGAAATACATTGAAACGAAAAATAGAATCATTGAGGAAAAAATGAAGGGCAATGATTTCGAGCACAAAATTACTCAAGACATGCAAATAAAAGGGGGAAATATACCTGACGAAGAAGCAGAGGAAAACCTTAACGGAAAAAGTTCTAGCAAAGATGAAAAACAAGGGAACACTACTAATAAAGAAACGGAAAGCAATAAAGAGGATAAGGAAAACAAAGTAGAAGCTGTAAAAATGGATAAAGAAAAGAGTTCTAGCAAAGACAAAAAACAAATAAGCGCTTCAAATGAGAAAGATGCCAAAAGCAAAAAAGAGGAAAAAGCAAACAAAGAAGAAGCTGTAAAAATCGATAAAGAAAAGAGTTCTATCAAATATGAAAAACAAATGAGCACTTCAAACGAAAAAGATACGAAACGCTATGAAGAGGATAAAGAAAACGCCAAAGAAGCCGTGAAAGTCGATGAAGGAAAGAGTTCTATGAAAGACGGAAAACAAATGAGCGCTTCAAATGATAAAGATTCGGAAAGCAAAAAAGAGGAAAAAGAAAACAATGAAGACGCTGTTAAAATCGATGAAGGAAAGAGTTCTATCAAAGATGAAAAACAAGGGAGCGCTTCAAATGAGAAAGATGCAAAAAGCAATAAAAAGAATAAAGAAAAAGAAGATGAGACATTCCAGAACATTGAAGGATATGATAATGGTGAAAAACAGGAAGGCATTTCTAAAGAAATAGGTACAGATTACCTTAAAAAAGTGAAAGTATTCTTAAAAGAAGCAGAGAAAAGCATTAAATTATTAAAAAGTCCGATTGAAGAGCTGAAGAATTTGATAGGCCAGAAGAGAGAAAGCATTGGACAGCTAAGGGAAGACATTAAAAGGCAAGAGAAAAATATTGAACAACACAAGGAAAACATTGGCTTGCAGACCAAACTCATTGCAAGGCAGAAACGCCTTTTCAAAGGAATAGGAAGCCATTGTGCCGCTTGCAAAGAGGTAATAAAGTTGATTCCTATGAACATATTTTTATTGTGTTTGGTTTTCTCTATTTTAAACAGTAAACTCGGTCAAATAATGTTTTTTATAATATAGGTTGACAACAAAGGAAATGACGTTCTAATGATTCTTGCAGGAGCAATGATGGTAAATATATTATGACCATTCCTTAAACAAGATAGAAAAGTATGTGCTATATTTTAAGTACAGAACCCTAGAATTTCCAGGATTCTTTGTTTTATGCCCTGTTTAGATTTGTATTGTTTGTTTTTCAGATCGATCAATGTTCGTTATCTAAAGCTTCTTCTTTTTCATGAATACGACACATTATTACGTAGAAAACTTATTTCTCTGCATAAAACCCCTTTATTATCGACTTTCATCACTAATAGCTCATTTTGTTAAGTTCTTTTGTTTACTTCTTTTATTAACATAATAAATCGTTTGCTTTGTTTGCCAGAAATGCCGTACTATATGCATTGTAAAAGAAGCTACAAATCATAAAAATTAAATAGTGGATCGCCCAAATTAGTAGTTTGTATATATCATATTTATATTCAAAAATCGAGATGTCATTTAAGAGTTTCAATGCGGTATGACATCAAGAAGATCATTTGATCAATGCTTTAACGTCCAAAGGGCATATTAGTAGATTTGATCATGTACAAACTTCATCTCATATCCCAATGAAACGCAAAATTGATATTTAAGGTCTCCCGTCTTCAACGGAAGACCTGTTTGTTCACAAGATGAATCATTTCCTTTAAGCTTGGCTTAATGATGGCTTATAGGTCCTTAAGGATGGCTTAATAGTTGTCTTTAAGTCACAATTAAGCACCGTTAAGCTAAATTTAAGTAATAAATACACCACCTTTAAGTTACCATTAAGCCATTTCAAAGTCCCTAATGTGTGTTTAAAAGTAGCTTACTGGTGGTTTATAGGTGAATAATGGTAGCTTCTGGATAATCTTTAAGTCACCATTAAACCCCCATTAAGCCAAACTTATAGGTGCTTAATTCCCAAACTCCTATAAGCTATCATTACAGCACCTTTAAGCCACCATTAAGTCCCCATCACGCAGTCGATAAAAGTGCTTTTTTTGGTAAAATATTATTTTTATAATGATTTTTTCTCGCAAATTATAAATGTCAAGTTTACACATTTGTTAATTTGGCATAAATAATGTAAAAAAGGAAAGTTTAAAAAATAAATTAAATCAAGAGGCCCAAGGGCCTTAACGGTCACCTGAGTACAATATAACAATTTAGAGGATCCATAAACTGATAAATGAAGCTTTGTTACCCAAAATCAAGAAAAATAGTATGATTAGGATCAATAAAATAATCGGTCTAGTATCTATTTGTCTCCCAAATATCACTATTACCATGCAGACTATTAACAAAATGTCTATTTTTTAATCCCATATTCTTACTTCTCACATTGGCCTCTCTTGGCGTTTGAAGAACATTTGAAAAGATAAGTTATTTTTGTCTCATTTTATTCATCTATTATTTCCAAGTCTACCTGATCATTAAAACTATGAAAGTACCTTTTGTACTATACAATAAATATTCTTGCATAATTCTCTTATTCTATTAACCTTTCAAATATTTTATTTACAGTGATTAATTATCAAAGGTGAATGGCAAAGGGTAATAACTTTGCTCAGTAGAATAAAATTAATAGAGCCCTGGCCAGGACCAGAACGCTTGACTAAATGGTCCGGGTGTTCAAAATTCTTGTAAAAATATCCTTGCATAATAAAACTTTCTCTGTTTGCCTCCAATATGCCCGAAAGCATAGAAGATTTTCAAAGAAATGCATTTTCATTATATAATTAAATAAAAAAAAAGCCCCACCCTCACAGCAAAACATCTTACCCAGGGGCCATGAACTCTAAATTCTGGAAGAAGCACCCTTGCTCATCATAACTATACACTTGTTTCTTTGCTTTATAACCAGTAGTAGAAAAAATATTTTGAAAGAAATCATGCACTTACACTATATATACTATAGAGCTTCAATAGAACCCCTGACCCAGGGGCCATGAATTTCAAAATTTTGGAAAAGGCATGCTTCCTTATCATAACCATGCACTTCCTTTGTTTCAATAATACCCATAAGCAGAGAAGATTTTGAAAGAATTTATGCATGTTCCCTATATAATCAATAGATCCCCACCCTAACACCAGAACCTCTGACTCAGGGGCCATGAAATTCAAAATTTTGGATGAGGCACTCTTCCTCATCATAATTTTATACTTAGTTTGTTTAATACCCAGGAACAGAGAAGAGGATTTTCAATGCAGCATCTGGTGCATCAAAATTGGTACCGTATATGATTTACACTATGACCCCTGGGTCGAGGCCTCTG
The DNA here is from genome assembly GCF_033153115.1 of Saccostrea echinata. NCBI lineage: Eukaryota > Metazoa > Mollusca > Bivalvia > Ostreida > Ostreidae > Saccostrea > Saccostrea echinata. The sequence continues at coordinate 96,104 of NW_026889806.1, read as the reverse complement.
CTGGAGGACTATTAGTCCCCGAGGGTCTCTACAGCCCAGTAACCTAGTACTTCGGTACTAGCTTAGAAATACGGATATATATTTAAATCCTGTGGTAATATTTAGAAATTTATTTCAAAAAAAAGGATTATCTCCATCATGCATAGCTCTGATCCTTCGAGGTATTTGGTTGGCTCCATTTTTTGGCATCTTTTTCAGCTCTTTCAAATCTTTTTTATTTAAATATTTTGGATTTCCAACGTTTCGGCTTGAGCATCAGTGAAGAGACATGGTTTGTCGAAATGCGCGTCTGGTGCACCAAAATTGGTACCGTATATGATTTACATTAATGTATTTTCCGTCTATAATCAATAGCTCCCCCCAACATAAGAACCCCTGACCCTGGAGCCATGAAATTTATAATTTTGGAAGAGGCACCCTTGCTCTTGCTCATCATAACTCATGTAATTAATAAGTTTCTTTCATACCTTGGAGCAGGGAAGAAGATTTTTTAAGGAATTAATGTATTTTCTCTATATAATCAATAGAGCCCCGCCCTAACACCAGAACCCCTGACCCAGGGGCCATGAAATTCATAATTTTGGAAGAAGTACTCTTGCTTATCATAACTACGTAGTTTATTTTATATCCAGGAGCAGAGAAAAAGATTTTCAAAGAATTAAAGCATTTTTCCTATATAATCAATAGAGCCCCTTCATAACACCAGAACTCCTGACTCTTGGGTCATGAAATTCACAACTTTGAAAGAGGCACTCTTGCTCATCATAACTATGTACTTAGTTTATTTAATATCCAGGAGCAGAGAGGATTTTCAAAGAAATAATGTACTTTCACTATTTGATCTATATATCCCCACCCTAGCACCAGAACCCCTGACCCTAGGGCCATGAATTTCATAATTTTTGTAGAGGGCTCAATGCTTATTATAATCATGCCAACAGTTTGACTGCTTGATGACCAGGAGTAAAGAAGAAGATTTTTAAAGATTGCATTAATTTTGGTGGTTTTAGCCCGACCTCTCAAGTAGTGACCATGAAATTCACAATTTTTGTTCCCCTTCACCCATAAATGCTATATGCCAATTTGGTTGAAATTGGTTGAGCGGTTTCAGAGAAGAAGCTAAAAATGTTCAAATGTTAACACACAACGCACGACGACAGACAAAAACGGAAAGCAATAGGTCACCTGAGTGACTCAGGTGGCAGAGGATAGTTTTTTTGGCAATCAAAACGTTTGACTGACGGTTTCCTTAATATTGAACTGCTTTTAAAATGTGCATTGGAAAATTTTAAATTCTCTCTACGTGAAATAATAGTATGGTCTATTCCCTTGAGGAATTTGAAGCTTTTAGGAATAAAACATGTACAACTTACACAATGAGCCCTAATGATGGCACAGGGACAATCTCAAAATTTCATGTAAATTAAGCCTATTTTTCACTATTTCGCCGGATATGCAACTGCTTCCAGGCTCATGCTCATGCCCTAAGCTACCTCACAAATTGCAGAACGACACTTGTACATACCATTGAACAACAAGAGATAATGGCTCAACCACCTCGTTTTCAATCCACAATTTTTCCTATGAACCCACCCCGCTTTTCTGGTGAAATACCGGAAGAGTGATTTTTTATCTTAGTTTCGTATTTATAGTCCATATCCCATAAACAGTAGTAGTGACACTAAAGTGTCATATATCAATAAAATATACAAGGCCACCAACTCCCTTCAAATGCACACATAAAATATTCTAGCAATAAAATTACCTATAATATAGATTCAAACCTCAGGTTCCTCTATTTTTTTTTCTAATTTTTGACCGGTACTTAATCCGTAACTATTCTCTGCCACCTCAGGTGACCTAAAAAAAACATCGACAAGATTCGATCCCAGGACCTGTGGATTATAGGGCGAATGCTTTAACCAATAGGCTATCGGTGCTGTTGAAATAAGATGGAAATATAAAACTTTGGTTTTTAACAAAATTTGTTGGACTCGTACATGTATATATTTTTTTAATGTTTATATTTATTAATCAATAGTATAAATAATTATATATATATATTTTTAAAAAAATTTATATTACATTTATTCAATATTTCTAAACCGTGTAGTTCGGTGTAAAACAACTTTTTGATTTATAATTGTTATGAATTCCTCGCTCTGTTATTCGTAGATTTATAAGCATGAAAAGATTGAAATTCAACAGATAAAACACAATTTTGTTATTAAGAAGTGAATATATCCTCGAAAGAGAAAGATGAAAACACAGATTAAAGTTCTTATAATTATGCTGAGGATATTAAGGGTTTTTTTTGGTGTGATAAATAATTAACAATCTTTTCGTAACATTTATGTAAACTTATAAAATAAAAAAAATTATCATATCATCTTCAGTTTTAATTCTGCTTATATCATAATGGGTATCAAAATAATTGTTTTTTTTTTGCCTACAATCATAATTTTTAATTTGTTATATGCTTGCATTAAATTTTAAGTTTTGTAAAAATAATTGATCATCAAAATCTGTCACTCTGGATTGGTAGGGACACCTAATTAAGGCCTATTGTCTAACCAGTAGATACACTGTACACTGTTTATTTTACCCTGCTTCCCAATGTGTATAAATCTGGTCGGATGTCATCTTTAATTTGATCGGCTGTTCTCCTGAAAATTGATTTTGAAATAACAATCATTGAAGACCGACTGTATTATAAAAGAAAAAAAATGGTACTTAACCATGAATTAATTCATTCAAATTATTCATGATGGAATTCAATGATTGGCAATATAATCTTAACCTACATATATATATTTTTAATCTTAAACATTTCTCTACCCATAGAAAAATAAAAAGACTTAGAGATATGTATCCTTTTTTCCAGAAAAAAAAATGACTCCATATTACAATATTTCCCATGAATTCAGCTGCGGAACTTAACTCTCTACACAAGAAAGAAAAATACAACGTGAATTTAATATGTATTATGTGTTTATGGATGAAAAAAAAAAAAAAAATAAAAACAAGTATTTAAACGAAGCTGTTCTCGGTGCCCGAGTTTATACGCAAAAATGTTACAATTAGCGAGACAAAATTATGAATTGAATAATTTTTTGCGTAAATGATATTGAAACAACTTTAAACTTAACAAGTTAGTTTGAAGACTTGATAAAGGATGCGCCAAGGTGGTTTTATTAAGTTTGGACATTAAGCCACCATCAAGCTGCAGCTTAAAGGTGGCTTAATGGCAGCTTAATAAAGTTTGGACATTAAGCACCTAAAGCTGCAGCTTAATGGTGGCTTATTGGTAGCTTAAAGGAATTAACTTCTACAAGCCACCATTAAGCCACATTTAAGCCATCATTGCTTCAAGTTGGTTTTTCGTCCTGTGGTTATTCTTAGGTTTCTTTTCCACTTTAATTAAGGTCTTCCTTTACTGAATACCTCCCTTAAAAAAATACTACAGTTTACTATAGTTAACTATAGTTTACTATAGTTAACTATAGTTTACTATAGTTAACTATAGTTTACTATAGATAACTATAGTGATAACTTTGACACTATTAAAACTATAGTTAACTATAGTGATAACTTTCAATTGACACTTTGAATTACAATAGACTAAGTGATAACTTTGAAAAAAATTGATTTACTATAGTCATCACTATGACACTATAGTGATAATTATGAAAACTTTGGAATACTATCGTGTTCACATTGAAAACTTTGATTTCCTATGGTGATAACTTTCAAAACTTTGATTTACTATAGTGATCACTACGACAATATAGTGATCCCTTTTAAAGCTTTGATTTACTTTAGTGATAACTTTGAGACTTTGATTTACTTTAGTTAACTATAGTTTACTATTTCAATTTTTGTTAGGGCTTCTTGTTATTCCTAAGTTTCTTTTTCGCTATTATTAAGGTCTTCTGTCTTCTAAAGAAGAGCTTATAGTAAATCTTTGATTTCTTTTTTTCACTTTTATTATTATAAAGGTCTTCCGTCTTCAGTAGAAGATTTTGTTATTCTTAGGTTTCTTTTCCACCATTTTAAGATCTTCCGTCTTCAGCGGAAGACCTTACTGTTATTTATAATTTTCTTTTCCACTGTTTTTATTTTTTTTCTTACCGATTTTGAGCAAGCGAGTTCTCGTAAACGGCTTGCTTGATTTTTCATGAAATTTTCAAGTCTGACAGAACATCCCTTTATATATATATATATATATATATATATATATATATATATATATATATATATATATATATATATATATATATATATATATATATATTCTTGTTTGAATTGTAACGAGGAAATTGTGAAGGTCACATTTTAAACGATAAACAGTCTGTTTCGGAGTTTTCAGTGAGAAATATAACAAGTGGTTAAAAAGTTTACAATGACCTTTTTGTATGTGATTGACGTTGACGTTGGAAAGAAGGTTAGATTTTTATAATTAAAATTTATTGAGAGACTGGTGCTCTAAATGCCAGGAAATGGAAATGTATACACACACACACACCCTCACACCCTCTCACACACACACACACACACACACACACACACCCTCACACACACACACACACACACACACACATACATGTGAAAGGTGTCAAACGGGGACAGGGGTTAAAGACTGTCAAAGTGGGGACTTCTTTATTTTTATTATTTCATTGGCTTTTGACCAAAAATATTAGTCCTCCTATAACTCTGATGGCGAATATAATGAGAATATGTCAATATCTTTAATTTTAAGCCAAGCACTTTTTACAGTACAAACGGGGACCTATTTCACACTCATTAATATTCACATAGTACTTGATTCATTGTATCTAATCGGGGACATTTTCAAAAAAGAATGCAAAATACTCCCTTTTGTGCCTTTTATTCATTAATTACCACCGTTCTCATCACTGATTAGGGTTCTTGTCTTCATAGGTACTTGAATGTTTTATATTTTAAATCAAATATGGAGATAACGAACAGTAATAAGCCTCAAAAGTCCATTGAAACCCATAGGCACTCCCTAGCTTAATTGTTAAAAAATATATATCTACTATACTGTAAACATGTTATGTTTATAGTATAGTAGATATATTTTTTTAACAATTAAGCTGGGGAGTGCCTATGTTGAAACCGTTCAAATCGTGAGCTGGGCAAACACGGACGTTAAAAACACTCGAGTTCACAGTGCCATGGAGAAGTAAGCACCCCCTGCCGACCGGTGTTGCATGGTATTTGGTCCGCCTCGTTTAAAGGTCGGGGGGGGGGGGGGGGCTTATACGATATAAGGCCGCCTTTTATAAGAAAAGGTCCGGCCCGTATAAGAAAAGGTCTGCCTACGCTTAAAGGTCCGGGTAGTGCAAAAGGTTTTAATCTTGATTTAAACACATAAAATTAAAGATAGTTTGTACAATATATCTCTAGAGCAGGAATTCTACTCCTTATTTAGTTGCTTCAATTATTAATAGCAGTGCCGTTTATTTTGTTTTAACATTTCCATGCTTGTGGTGTAAAAACTGCATACAAAAATCTCCTTGGACTACAAATGGCATTACAAATGTAGTTTTTTAATTACCTTGATATTTTTATGATCGATGATTTTAGCATTTCAGAAGAAAATCCAGCTTTATATATTAACACCCCCCCCCCCACCCCTAAAAAAAAGAGCCCAGACGAGAGATATATATTTTGTTTTTTGTCTTTCTTAAATTTTTTTTAAATCTTTTTTAAAGCTTATTTCTAAATTTATTTTTCTTGTTGGTTACATCTTATTGTGCTTTTTTATGATGTATAGTTATAAAATCTCGGCGGAAAACTCAGATTCATCTAATACTAGAGGCTTTTATGCCCCCCTCCCCCCAATCCCCTTTTAAAAAAAGTTACACAGTTCAGATTTAATTGTTTGTTTGTATTTTTCCCCCTGTTTCATAAGTTGTATTCTACGATTTTGTGATCGGTAATTGAACAATTTCAGAGAAAACTTAAATATTTACAATAAATGATCCCCATCCTTTTCCAAAGAGAGAGAGAGAGAGAGAGAGAGAGAGAGAGAGGTGTTAATAGATATAATAAACCACATATAAATTAGATCAAGCCGTTCGTCTAAAATACTTTCAGTCCTAGGCCTGGTGATTTTTCCCAAATGATAATTATGTTCCGGAATTTATTCCTTTTTGGAACAGTTTGGAGGAGCAGTTTCGGTTGCACCTTTCCTCGCACAAATGACCCGAAGCAAGCTCACAGAGCAATCATCTTTACTCCGTCTTTGCTGTTTCCTTATTAAAGCAATCCCAGAATCCACAAACTTTTATCATGGTACATGACTTGCAAATGAAGGAAAGTTTTTGACCGTTAGCCAGTCATTATATTCTCCATGATAAATAAGTACCTATTCTTAGGAAAAGAAGGATTAATTTTTGAAAAAAAAAATAATACCAGTGTGTTTATTCCTGCTTGATTATAGATTACAATTTTGCTAAAGTTAAGACAAAATTAAAATTTGATTGCACGTATTTATTTCCGCGACGCAGATAATAGTGCATTACCGCAAGAAGTGAATTCGGGATTTGCAGTGTGGTTAGGGTCCATATTTTTTAATGAATAAATACAAACAATTTATCAGGATGAAAATTTCCGCAGAGGATAAAGGTGTTCATGATCAAACATAAAATTTAAAGACCAATCATGGCGGGGGGGGGGGGGGATATCTGCTACTTTTTTTTAAGCATACATTTTGTGCACCCCTCCTTCAGGTGTGACGTACATTTTTATATTTAAAAATAACTCCTCACGCGTCGTCACAACAACAACTGTATTTTTAAATGAAATTCGATTTTGCGTTATGTAAAGAGTTCTCCATGTAATACATCGTCGGAGACCATAATGGTTTGGATTTAATTCTTTCTTATAACGTTTCAGTCTAATTTAAGATCAATTGAAAAATATTTATCTCTCAATAATCGCTGATAATTTATTTTAGTCATTTATGGACATTGGCAAGTCACGGTTATCCGGAGGAAACAAATTTAATTCAAAGGTTTTTCCACTTATAGAACTGATTTAACCCCCCCCCCCCCTCTTCCTCGCCTGAGATGCATTATACTACCGGAAATTTCTCCAGCCAATACCAAAAATATTCATATAATCATTATTCAAAATTTTATTAGGTAATATTCGAAACATATGGAAGCCGGTAGGTGCCAGGTAGAGAAATATTTTTCTGGCTGCCGCCAGATAACTTATCTGGCGGCCACCTGAAAATTATATGGCGACCGCCAAATATTTATCTGGCGGCCGCCAAATATTTATCTGGCAATATAAATAATAAGAAAGCGAAAATTTTGGACAGGTTCTTTCCTGTAGCATAAAAACTAGAGAAAGGGGCAGTGCGGACCTTTGACGCAATGTAATAAAAGGTCCACCCTTTTTATTTCAGAAATCTTACTATTACAAAGCGATAATTTTGGACAGGGTTGATTCCTTAACATAGCTAGTCAAAATGGCAGGGCGGACCTTAAAACACAACAATAATAAAAGGTCCACCCTCTGTATTTCAGATATCTTACAAATGTTGAACAGGGTTTATTTTCGTAGCATACAAATAATAGAAAGTGACAAGCGGACCTTAAACCATCCCATATAAAAGTTTCGTCCTCTGTATTTCAACTATCTACATTTTACAAAGCAAAAATTTCAGACATGATTTCTTTACGACAGTAGCATAAAAGCTGTAGAAAGTGGCACGGGGGACCTTAAAACGCGGCATAAAGAAATTTCCGCCCTCTGTATTTCGGATATCTTACTATTACAAAGCGAAAACTTTGTACAAGGTTTATTTTCGTAGCATTAAAATAAGAGAAAGAGGAAAGGCGGACCTTAAAACGCAGTAAAATAAAAGGTCCGCCCCCTGTATTCAGGTATTTCAGATATTTTACTGTTAGAAAGCAAAAAGTTTGGACAGGGTTCTTTACTGTAGCATTAAAACTAGTTGTTCTCATAGTGATCAATCGTCTTTTTGTATATATACTGAAACGCAAAAGAAACGCAAAAGCAGTAATCTACAAATATTTGAATTTTTTATCTAATGATTTTCAAAAATGAATACACTTAGGTAAAACTTGATTTGAAAACATCAAAGATTTGATGTAAATGATTATCTTTTAACTTTAGAAAGTAACAAATGACTGTTAAAACACCCCCACCCGGCCATTCAATTACAGCGTGCAAGTCTGCCATACACAACAATTGCAGCTTGATTTCTACGATGCAATAGGTTCATCAATCTCGAGATCTGAGCGAAAGAAATATTCTTTGCCATTTTTAAATACCTGTTTTTCAGATGATGAGGTCGAATTTTCTCTAGCCAAGCGCAGTGTAGTAACCCTTGGACTTCCTGTCAAAGAAGTGTCATTCATGCTAATGAAACGTAAGAGACTGTTGAGGCGTGATGTAGGTCATATTTGCATCTGCAACTCTCCATCACCTTTATTTTGAGATTTTCCAGCTAGAGCAATGGAAATGTCTACTTAAGTCATTTTCGGGAAGCCTTGGCATCGCTTACAGAAAAGATAAGGGAATTTATTTTTCGGAACATTGCTGATTTACTTATGATAAACATAAACAATACCTTAAAACCCCACATTATTGCCAAATATTTTGTTAAATATGCAATTTCTGATATTTGTTAAGCAGACTCAAACTTAACTTCCGATAATGGTATGAAAATCATTCAATTGTTAAATTATCGATATTTACAAAATTGAAGAAGTCCTTACTTTCTAGATTATGTCCTATATGTAATATTTCCCCCTAAAATATGATGTTGCGTTTCTTTTGCGTTTCAGTACATATCAGTTTTGACTGAATCACTTATGCTACCTTTATGGTATCTGTTCTATTTTTTGTCAGTTTTTCTTTTTTCAGTTTATCTGTTTTTTTTTTTTTTTTTTTTTTTTTTTTTTTTAATCAGATGTTTACAGTCTTGTTATCTACTTCATCCAAACTATGTGCTTGTATTCACAACTTTTTTTCCAGCGGCGCACTTGCTTATTTTTTAAGAAGGTCACGTATTATACAATTATTGCTGGTTTTTGAGGTCACTACGATGATTTAGACACCTGAGGAGTACAATATTCACCGAGCCCGAAGGGCGAGGTGAATATTGTACTTTGAAGGTGGCTAAATCATCGTATTGACCGAAAAAAAACAGCAATAATTGTTTTATTATATGATTCAATGATTAAATGACACATACTCATTAAGAAATCCATGCCATCTTTGACTAGCCCCCCCCCCCCCTCCCCTCCAAAAAAGGAAAAGAATTCTCCTAACTCAAAATTTTATTTAGTTGGATGTAAAGGTTCATAAACGAGGGGAGGGGGCTTTCATTGAAATTTTTTATCCTTAAAATTCAAATTAAAACTTTACATTCTCAAAAGGTGGGGAGAGGGGCAGGCCTCCTACAACCCATCCCCCACCTCACCCCTTACCCAAGAATCTATGTGGCTTAATGTTATGTTCACATGAGTGGAAGTCAGGTGCAAGTGAAATAACTTTCCAAAACTACTTGCATCGATTTGGAATTTCCCTATCTATTTTTGGTCCAATGTAGAATAAATAATTCCTTATATTGACCTGGAAGGTCACGTGCAGGTCAATATAAAGTAGTATTTTTCTAACATTGTTGGATCTCAGCCAATCCGAGAGATGGGAATAATCCAATCATATAATAATTCTTTTTAACTCATGATAGGTAATACTATCCAACAATATCGAGCCGCCATTGGTTTTCAGATGTACAATGAAATCGGTTATTCCTTTTGTTTAAGGCCTCATATCTACCTACGTTTTTATGACACCCGCCGTGTGCTCCTTGTCATGATCGGGAAAAGGGAAAAATCCGTTGACAATTAAATGTGTAAATAATGGCATAACAATTAGTTTGCAAAACGTCAGTCAACATTCGACTTAATGATAGATTGTATTTACTGACAAAGTCATTTTATCGACCATAGAAGACTTCAAACGAGACTGTTGATATTCTTGTTTCATCAACGCGTTAGTCAATAAGTTGCCTCGATTGAGAAATTGTTCGTATGTAGAACATGTTTTTGTGACATGAAAATATGCCCCCTATAACATTCCCAAATAATTCTTAATATGGATTAAAATGATTTGCATACTTGTAGTTTAAATGATGAAAAAGTGTTGGTTAGAGCTAAATAGAGAGTGGAAAACCTACGTAATCAAATCTAAATTAAATTTTGCGGAAAACACATTACATACACATCTAATGATTATCATTATTTAAATTGAAGATTCCTGCACTTCCCGTTCACTGGGCATTTCAGTTGCGACTGCTGAAAATGGGGTACTAAACCAATTTTCAGCAAAATCATTTGATTGGTTGAGACCAAAATACGCATGTAAATAAGTGAGTTCGTAAGAAAGGTCATGACACAAATCATTTGGAATACGTTTCCTACTGCATCGGAGACAAAGGGCGGGGTGCGGCTCGAGCTGTCGTCCTCGCCTTAAGCCCCGCCCTGTATCTCCGATACAGTAGGAAACTCGTTCCCTAAATATAACCAAGAGTGGAATGTTTATCATAATACAATCGGGGAAATGTATATTTGAATTATCAGGATACATTTCAGGGGACATTTTGTTCTTAAGAAGAAGATTTTTAAAGATATTTTCCTATATATTTCTATGTAAAACATTTTGTGTATTAATTATTACAATACAATAAGGGATTATATACATGTATACATTTGATATACATTAGTACAGTACAGTTACTGTAGAGGAATTATTGTTAAGAATGATCCCAAAACAGTAGGTAATATTATGTATTACATGTAAGTATAGCAGTAAACTAGAGAACAAATGGATAAAGCATATTAGTAAGCTATAGGGACATTTGTGGATAAATTATCCCGATTCAGTATGGAGATCTTTGTAATTTCTTAAGAACAGTAAAGCCATAATTGGTCATATTTAACAATTCAACAGAAAACATTTGTGTATAAATCTTAGGAAACAATAAAAAAAAATGCCTTAATCAAAACAATACAATCGGGGAACTGTGTGTTTGAATTATCACAATACAATGGGGGGGGGGGGGGGGGCATTTGTGTATAAAAACCACAATACATTAAGGGACATATATATGTGTATAAAAAAAAATCACAATACAATAGGGGACATATGTGTATAAAAAATCACAATACAATAGGGGACATTTATTTTTAAAAATTCACAATACAATAGGGGACATAAATGTGTATAAAAATCACAATACAATAGGGGACATTTGTGTATAAAAAATCACAATACAATAGGGGACATATATATGTGTATAAAAAATCACAATACAATAGGGGACATTTGTGTATAAAAAATCACAATACAATAGGGGACATATATATGTGTATAGAAAATCACAATACAATAGGGGACATTTGTGTATAATTAAATAATCACAATACAATAGAGGACATTGTGAGTATGAATAATAAAAATGCAATTTCTTGTTCCTCCAAGAACATATCTCAATATTAAAGAAAAACAATAAATACATCGACAATAGTATACTTATTCTTAAAAATATATGTATGAAACAAAAGAAACAATATATAAATATTAGACTGGAAAGAAATTATTTACTTCCGTTAAATGACGACATCTTTTGATAGAAAAAGTATTAGTAACAACTAACAACTGGTCATGGGTGGGGTTTCACATAAAATGTTATTAAAATTTTCAAAATCATCAACCAAATGAACATCAATCGCAAGCTCAACAAAGACAATAAATAAATCTGCGTTACGGAAAAGATGAAAAATAAGCGCACCTGTTAAGCGAAAAAAAAAAGAGTCGAAAATTTATATACAACTTTGCAGTTGCTGATCTGTAGCTCGTTGATCTTCCAGAGGAAATTCGAATGGGCTATTAGAGAAGTATAGTGCCCCCCACCCCCCATCCCCCTTGACCAAAATTGACAAAAAAGTACATATTAATTGCGCACAAAAGAGTGCACTGTTTCTTGATTTATTTCTCTGTATATTTAAGCAGCCAGCTCAAAATATTACAAACCATGAAGTCTTAACATGCATTATATTTTTAGTGCATGATCGTCTGCGAAATATGAGGATTAAATCATTCCCCGATGGTTTTCCCGGGGGGAAATGGATTTTATTGGCTGGGTAAATGTTCGTATTTCCCTCATGATAATGAAATGAATCGTTTGCGGTATTATACCGAAAAATCCAAGCCTTTGTAAATAACATTCAATTTAGGCTACACTTTCTAATTCACTTTTGAAAAAGTCAATTGTCTTCCTTATCTTTTTTCCCCTTTTTCAAAACACCCTTATTGGAAAGAAGATAATTGCTAATTTCGTCACTGTTTGCCAGATGAACCCTTTCTAACATTATTAATTTTGCAACTCTCGGAATTTTAGTTTAACGAACGATACGTATTGCAAAGGGGAAAATGTACGATGTTTTCGATGTGGTTTAGCACAACGGCGACAGGGAAATATTAAGTTTTATGACCCTGTCAAGTGACTGTATTGGACCAATCAGGTAACGCGTTGTATAGAACAGTTATAATGAGGTATAATAAATTCTTTTAAATTCTTTTACTACTTGTAACAACATTGAAAACCCTGAGGTATATAAGGACGAATTTTTGTTAATATATGACTGTACATGTAAGAAAAAAATTATAAAAACAATTTCAGCTATTATTAGCTAAAACAAGATACATGTACGTGAGTGTCATTATAATTCTATGTCCGACATTTGAGAATTTATATCTGGCAATATGATCGCACATTGCCAAATCAATATTCGACACTATAAGGAATCATTTATTACAGAAACCAATATCCCGAATGTTTTCTTTTTGAAATTACATTAGCGGCCCTTTTAGGAAATGAGATGTCATTTGTTGTGTACATGTCTTATTAGCCTCAAAAGGAGGAAACGTTTGAATTTAAACTGTATCAATTAAAGATAGCAAAGGTGAAATAAAAGAAAGAAAGATATTTTTTAAAGGACTGAATCATTTATAACCGCTTTTGATAAAAAGTAATTTACTTGTGAAAAGAAAAGTATCAATTTTCATATACTAGATTAACTTTTATAAGATAATCCTAAGACATGATTATGTGCCTCTTTTTCATGTTTCTAATCCAACTAAGATAGGCGTAGAAGCAGAATTTTTTTAACACTGAAAACATACTTTTTTAAGCGTATACAAAAAGATTCGCTTGGAAATTAAAAAAATCTTTTTAAATACATGTATATGAATTTTTACGTCCTACGTAATAAACTTTTTTAGAAACAATTTACACCATGACGTGTGTGAATATTTGTTCCCATTAGTATTTATCGTTGATACAGAAAATACATGGTTTTATTTGGGATGGATTTCCCTTTTTCCGGGACATCTGTTTAGTTTTTTTTTATGTTTCAATGTACATGTGCTTTATATATATAAATTTTTAACCGGGCTAGACTTTCAAACATAAAAAAAAATGCCTAATGTATAATTGTACAGTAAATGTATCATATTTTTGAATTAATACAATCCGTTTCTAGACCCCCCCCCCCTTCAAAATTACTGGATCTGCCTCTGGAATTGTACACATGTAAAAACAAAGGCAACTTCAGAATATATTGACAATTTAGGAGCTTGGGAGAAGACATATATATATATATATCATCGTCTAGAGTTTATATGTGTTATGAAAGTTATAATTTGAATAATTAGAAACTGAATTTGACGCATGCGACGTCATAACGTCCTAACGTCGTTTTGAAGCGCCTTACTAAAATGATCATAAAATAGTGGAAGAATGAAATATTTATAAAATTGGTGTATACTTAGATTCAGAGAGAGTTGGTCTATCAAAATTTACAAAAAGTCATTTTGTGAAATATTGACCTCAAGGGCCTTTTTCTCATGACGGCAGTCAAATAATAAATAAATCTGAATATTATTCTTCACTGTTCTCCACGCCTTCCTCCTTTCTCTCTTTCGACTCTGATCAAGTCCATTTTCGTAAACATTGTACGACAACGATAACGAATTCCACAAACCGCAATTTATTCTGTATATTATAAAAGTATGACATTTTAATTTGAAATTAGCAGATAAAATGGTTGTAGGAGTACATAAAGTGCTTAATTATAGATAAAAGATACTTTTAATCAATCCTATTTATCGTAACTAATCTATATAAGCTAACTTCATGAATCGCGCAGGTTTAGTTTATAGTTTTTGCAAATATTTGAACTTTATTTGCAAGTGCAATGTAATTGATGTGCATAAGTATGTACAGTAAATTAAAACAGTTTGTAGCGATATTTTACTGTTATTTGATGAAAAAAAAAATCATACCCCAAAGGCAAAAAAAAGTATTCTGCGCACACTGATCAATTTGCCGTTACATATAGACAGCATAAGACTGCCCCCTCCCTCTGCTCATTCAACACCATATACATGTAGAACTTTTTTTTTTCTTGAAGCAAAGTATTCATTAATATTTTGAAATTTCTTTACGTATCTCTCCCCTTCAGAAATCTCAGGCTGTCGAAATGATATGAAACTTTAATTAAATGTTAAATCATATAACATGCATTTGTCACTAATGAGGCACGTTTAGGAATTTCAGTCTAGTCCAATGCATAGATATGGATATGTTTACCGTCCTTAGCCAGGCAAATAACAGATCACAAATAAATTGGTAAAAACACTGTACCTCCCCCATCCCACCTCCTTTAAAAAAAAAAATACATGATAAAGTTCAGATCTGGTAAAGTGTATACTTATATGTAGTATTAAATTAACTCTGCAAATTATACATGTACAATAAAACTCATATTAATTTAATTGAGTATTATTTTGCCACGAAATCAAGAACAAGTCTACGAAAATCGAACTGACTGCAGAATTCAAACGCAATATAAACAATATAATTTCGAATTGATACCTCATTTTATATTTCAAGAATAAAACAATTTTTAGCATAAAATAATACTATACGATTGATAAATTTATGAATGACAATGAAAACTTTCAGTGCGGAAATTAGGCTATAGTAATAAAAAATGTACTTTTGGATGAAACCTTTACATTCAAGAAAAAAAAAATCAAAATCAGAACTGGACGTTTAATGTTCTTCTTTCTTTAAAGAAGCAAGATTTAATGAAAACATAATCCGATATATCGCGACTGCTAATTCTTCAATCATTATACTGTAATAATTTCAATAAATTCCGAGAGAATCCGAACAGAAAAATTAAGAATGAAGCCAAAGCGTGTGAGAATCCTGTACAAAGTGCAGCCCTTCATGTAAACCGAGTAGCATTCCGTGTGAACTGCTTTGTGCAATCCGTGTACGCTTCGTTCAAACCATGTAGCGTTTTGCTAAACTATTAGGCGTATATGATTCGTGCAGTGTGCGACTGGGCTAGTATAACGATAACCGTCCGTAAGTTTTTAGATGGAGCACTTTCTTATGTTTTGTTATGATATGAAGACTCAAAGGCCTAATGTTGATGAATAGATATAAAGAAAAATATGTTTTGGAATAGAGTTCTTTTTCTAATTTTTTTTTTTTTTTAATAAAAAAAATCTCCATTTAGATGCAGGTTGCCCCCCCCCCCCCCCTTGCTGTAAGATCGAGCAAATTCCAAGACCTTTTTTTTAAAATTTTGTACCAAAATGTAAGGGAACTGTCCATAATCACCCCTCCCCCTTTCCGAGATTGGACGGTTTAGTTTTTTTCTTTGTCAAAATTTTTGGGAGGTGTCCCCTTTTAAAACCATTGCTAGGGATTGCTTTAAAATGATAGGGCATGAAAAGTAGACTACTAATTAAAACCATGTACAAACTTTCTTTTATGAAGGAACAAGAGAAAATAACGAGTGATTTCCGAATGACAACTGAGGGCCGGTGACAACTTTGGACAGATAACGTTAGCACGCTTCAGATTCTGTAATCGAAACGAAATCGGACACAAATTTTATGCTGTAGAAACAAGGTATCGGAGACATCACTGTGTAAAGAACAGGGTAAATAGTAACTTAGCAATGAAATTCACGGTTGGAATTCACAGTGAATCAGATTGCACAGGCGTCAGATTACAAAGTATACTAAACGGCGCTTCCTAGCCATGCTTCTTCAAGATGGGCAGAAGAAGTGATGAAGATTTTCTGAGATTAATTAAATTTTCACTGTATAGCAGTCTTTGCCCTGAATTTAATATTCTCGGTATCTAGAGTGCTTTATGCATATTCCACTTTTAAACACTAAAACATTGCCTAGATTCTTACAAAAATGAATGATTTGGAAATACGTATCAATTAATTCTTTTTCTGGCATCAAATTTGATCTCTGCGTCAATTGAATTAAACATTTTTTTCCTAAATGACATCACAAGGATAAAATGGACATATTAATGGTCCAAAAGGTATCGATATCAATTTTATAGGATAGTTTCGTTTGCCTGTTTCTTTGTTTATATAACGCGTCCCTTTCGAAAAAAAAAAATCACTCATATTGAGACGCCACCATTTGCTGGAGCAGGGGTGCAAATTTGGACCTATTCGAAGCACTCAAGGCCATTGAGCACTCAAGGCCATTGAGCAGTGAGGGATCTCTTTTGGTGCCAGCATATACTGCAACACTGGACTTCGGTTTATGCGGTCTCATCCTAAAGACCGGTCTCCATGTCCTGCAGTTGGATTTGAACCCGCGACGTAAGGCCACGCGGGTGACTTTAGAATAGGTAACCTAGTATATTTAATTTACTGCGCCTGCAATCACATCAAAGTTCCGACTCCCATAATGCTTATTTACTCCGATTTCTGGCGTTGCGCAGTGGTGAATAGGGAGTTTTAGAGTGTTTGCTTTAGAGTCGAGGGGTAAGAAGCTGATCCTTACCTCGCAGATTCGAATCCGGCAGAGGGACGTTGAGACTGGTCCTTTGGATGAGACCGTATTTACCGAGGTCCTTTGTAGGAGTAGGTGCTGGGACGGAAAAGATCCCTAACTGCTCAATGGCCTTGCGTAAATATATACATTTTATGGTTAAAGAAAACATGGAGCAAGGATTCGATAAACCTGAAAAACGCTTTTATGAAAAAAACGTTGGTATCTCTCCGAAAAATACTTCAAGTCCATTTAGTCAGTGTTCTTATCACAAACATGATTTAAATGTTATTATTTATCCAGAGTTGTACAGCGTGTTAACGTTAGTCTAAAACGATATTAACACTCAGGATTTTTATTGCAAGGGTTTGAACCCAAGGAATACGATTTTATCTTTTTTAATGCTGGTTATAGAATAGGTTTTTTTTTAAATCAAAAACGTTTTGTTTGTCATAATTTCATAAATTTCAATTATGAGAATTTTACTCTTAATATTTAATTCACAAATTTGATATGATTTTTAAGTATCTAATGCCATAGCATTCTGCACGCCTTGTTCGCCCATCTCCTTTATATAGAAAAACCTTCATAAAGAACAATTTCCTTTAATTCATCTTTAGTGTTTAAAGTATTTAAATTAAAGGTTCATGTGTTTGACTTATTCGTAAAAATTAAGATTACTCTTATTGATATATTTTAATACAAAGTTATATAATGTATCAATTCAAAGCAAATTTTGCGCTCTTATGTGTTTATTGCAACCAAAATCTTTAAATTTTTCTCCGAAAAAAAAAATTTAAAAAAATCCAGATAAAAAAGGGAAGACAATCGAATAGAGAATTGGCAAATTGTAAATCGCAAAATGAGTATATTTCGATGATAATCTGAAAACATTCAGTAACAAACGTACTAAGATGTACTAAAGTACTAAAATAAATGCTAAGCCGATCATACATCTGTAACCTAGGTGTTCCATTGACATGAACGTTTGTCGGACGGACTGCTGTTCATACACGAGTAAGGATAAATAATATATCTAAATTCTCTCTCTTAAAATAAAATACCGAATATAAAGCAAGAATGATATCTCAATGTAATGTTGGCTTCAGAAAAGTCACATGACTTGTTTTTCACTATACAAACGGGGACCCGTGTGTAACCCCCAAATACAATCTTCGGTAATTGTGAAAAGTTCACACTCACACACATGTTTTAATCCTAACTAACCGGGGACATTTTTTCAACATGTTGAAAAACGGATCTTTTCGGCTTTTGGGGGTAATTAGACATCCCTGATTTCGAATTTGGCGCTATTTTTAATCAAAGACAACCGGGGACGTCCCCGGTTGGGAGGTTGTCCCCGGTTGGAAGGTGTGTAAACAAACAATTGTCCCCGTTTGACACCTTTCACGCAAGCACACACACACACACACACACACACACACACACACACACACACAGGTGTATGTTATGTGAAAAATGCAAACATTCTATCTAGCATACTATTAACATGATAATTATTGTTAAAATCTTCAACCCATATGAATATCTGTTTAAGCTAAGGCCTTAATATCAGAAATTATTGTCAGAAAATCTCACTAATTTCATTATTTTAAAATACAAAAGAAATTTGACAAAGATTAAATAAATGTTGGAATTATTTCTGTGATAAGTCTGCAGGATTGCTTTGTTTGTTTGTTTACCCCCCTCCCCCCCCCCCCCCCCCGCTTCAAAATTTTTTTCACTCAAATAATTATGATGCCAGCACTTGATGGTGGAGGCCTACAAATCTAGTTCTGTAATCGGCACTTAAGGGATCTTTTTCGTGCCACTTACTGTGACACAAAACCTCAATTTATACAGTCTCATCCGAAGAACCTGTCTCTACATCCCGCAGTTTGATTTAACCTGCGAGGTAAGTATATGCTCCTTACTATGCGACTCTAGAGCAAACTCTCTAACCATTGCATTGTGTCAACCATTGCTTATGGGAGATTGTAAATTTATGCTCTGTTCACAAAATGTGCATTAAATATTTGATTTGCAGTAAATAAATGCAAAGAAAATAATGCGGATTAAACTAATGCGAATCGAATAGCGTTCATACAAGAGCTAATGAGAATTAAGTAAACAGATGTGCATTAAAATTTTAACATATATTAAGGCTATTATGATGTCAAGTGGAAATTACATCATCTTTTACAAAGCAGATATACATTTGACATAATGTCATAGTCTCTGTACACATTTTTGGTGATAAAGTTTCCTTTGTTTTATAATCAAAAAAGGAAATGAGTACATATGTCAGACCACCAACATGTGGCATGTGACTTTATTGCCATTACGCATGCATCAACATTTACTTCTAATTGAATTCAAATAATTCAAATTAAATTTTCCTTGTGGTTCAAATTTAATTCGAAGTAACTTACATTTAATTAAACTCTCCGTGTGGACAGGGAATAAGATCATAACTCAAAAGTCCATGGATCATGTAGGTAAAGAAATATTTTTTTCGTCCAACTTGAGACTTTGATACTTGGTTTTCATGTCTAGATTCAAACTTGCTTTTTCATGTTAAAATTCAAACATACCGTACTGTAAAAAGCACTTATAACGAACACATTTATAAGGAATTGATGCTTACAGTAAAATGATTTTTAATCCACTTGGCTTTAAAATTTAGTGTGAATTTAACTGATATTCTGTAACAAGCTACACTTTCAACAAAGCAAAATCATCTGTCCCTGGCACTTCTTCATAAGAGTATTTTACTGTACATGTACTTTTTACATAAAATAGTGAACAGCGCTCAACACAAGGTTTATAGTTTATATGTTTCATACTACCAGGGGTATTTAAAAGAAGAATTGCATATTTCTTTTAGGAGCGACTGTACGTCTTCCGATTAGGCATGTTGAGTGAATGTGTAGCTTGATTCCAAGCATGACGAAGATATGCCAAAAGCGCACTAGTTGGAGACGATAAAAAATAAGCAGAATGCAGAAATTTAAAAAGTCATAAATGGACAAAAATCATCTAGTATTATGTGCATACTTAAATCAATAACATTTAATAAGTGTACTTTAAAAGTATAATTGTAATGTATACAAGTACGAATGGCTTGCTTGTTTCTTGATTTCAGTGCACATATTAGAGAATACTTTTTGAGAATCCCGGTAGGTTGGATTAATTAACTAATGAACATGATTCCAGGAAGGACAAGTTATGAAAAAACTTCTATCTCATTGAGTGTCAGTAATCATGACTTTATTACTATGCCAGGTTGTGATAACAATTAAAAGGTGCATGTAAGCTGGGGAGCGGTGTAATAGAAGGATGGGACATTTTCCGTGCTCTCAAGTACAATTTTAGATGGAGGGACCTCAGCCAAGTCCTTTCTTATAAGGAAATACATTTAATATAGAGATAACGAACAGTAATCAAGCTAAAAAGCCCTTGAAACAATATAAATTGGGAGTGGAGCATGCACGGAGTTCCCCTGGAAGAAGACCTTAGAAGGGAATTCAAGTTTATTCAAATGAAGGGCTACATCTTCTTTCAAGGAGAGATAATTAAAAACTAGTGAAAATTTGATGGCATCTTTTAAAAATCTTCTCAAGAGCCACCAGGCTAGAAAATATGAAAGTATTTTCATGTGTGTAAAATTGAAACTAAACCATATAAATGATTTCATTTATTTATGGGAAATGAAATGATTCCATCGCTTTCTCGCTTTCCTCCTTTCTTAATCACTTTTCCTCTTCTCTCTCTGGTTTTCTCTGTCTCGATGACTCTCTCTCTCTCTCTCCGTATTTTTTTCCTACCAAAAAGTTGGTACATATACAGTGTACACGTATCACTGGGGATGGAAAAAAAAAATCATGTATCATATACGTATCAAACAGAAATAAGAAGACTTTTGTTTCTGAAGTTAAAATAATTAATCATACATGTAGTTGGAGGAGGAAAATCTTGATTTAGAACTACGGGGTATTCATCAGGATCATTCTACGATGAAAAGCTCTCTTTTTAGTTGCTGTGTGTAATTAACGATTAGTTCAAATAGAGTAAACTGTGTTTTAGAATCAGATAGCTCATCTGCAAACATAATCACATTTATACCCACAAAAATGACTAAAATTAACTCAATAAAATACGATAAAATTACACTAGATCTAATGCGTTATTTACATCAATGGGTCTTTGTGACGACATAAAAACACAAAATCAAGAACGATAAGCGGGTAACAAATTTATCAAGTGGACAAGTTTAGGCCTTCATTTTTCAGTTAAGCAAAAAAATTTTTTTTGTTACTAAACGTAATTTGACTTTCTTTCATACCAGTCTTTACGTTTAAAGTGTAAAATCCTAATGTTAAGAACTGTTTCATATGACCTTTAATTGAAGAAATGTACATTCCATTTTTTGCGAATTGTGACCCTGGGGGTAAGGTGGGTTCACAATGGGTGATCAAAGTTATGTATACTTGGAAAATAGAGGACAAATCTTTAAAAAATTTCTTCTCGAGAAAATCCAAACCATATTCAGTCATATCAATAACGAAATATCCTCAGGAAGTTGAGATTCAATTTTGTTCAATTCTTGACCCTCGGGGTAAAGAAGGGCCAAAACAGGGATTAAAGTTCTACAAAATACCACAGAAATATATAAGAAAATAAGTAAAAATATTCCTCTGAAAAACAGCAAAGTAATGATTATTCAAATTTATTCAGAAGCGTCCTCAGGTAATGTAAATTCAAATTTGTGAAAATCATGTCTATCTGGGGGAGTGCAAGGCAACAATAGAAAATGGAGCGTCTAGAAAAACTCTTTAAAAATCTTCTTAAGCCATTGTTTATTCAGAGAAATATGGAAGCATACTCAGTAAGTGTAGAATCAAGTTTGTTCAAATCATGTTTGATTGGGGGGGGGGGGTAAAATGGGGACCACTTATTTATTTGAACTTTCCATTACTGAACTTTCTGCTCTTATCTAGCCAAAGTGCTCAGGTGTAAAGGGGTCCATGGGCCTCTTGTTTAAAAACCACGTCAAGTCCCATTTCTTTTCCGATTTTCATATTCTCAAGGATCCTCTCTACACTAAACAAAAATGTTTATAGACATTGAGAAAATTATATTATATAAAGGTGTAAATATTGAGCTTATATATAATCATTTTTAATATAGGGTGCCTGGCTTTTACCCCCAGGAAAAAATGTTCAAAGTCAACTAAGTTTTGATGAACAGAAATCACTGTTGTTTACATAATTGGGGACATGCAGATGAAGTGTTCAAGTAATTTATCTTAGCCCATCAAAATGTTAATAATGTTTGAGTTGATTAGAAATTGATAAATAAACTGTAAATTTCAAGTTATCTTATTTTAGATCTAAGGGCAGATTACTCTAACTACATAAAAATACCACAGAATCAGAACTCTTTAGTGTGCAGTGTATAGATGGTTCTTAATTATCATTTTGTCGACGCCATTACTGTAAAACAAATCAAGACAGAATCTGATATTTTAAGGGATAATAGAATATGTCTTTTGGTTATACATTAAACCATTTTTCTCAACTGAGCTGAAAGCTCAGGTGAGCTTTTCTGATCACCTATTGTCCCTCTGTCCGTCTGTCCGTCTGTAAACTGCTGTCTTTTTATCAACTTCTTCTCAAGAACCACTGGACCAATTTTAACCAAAACTGGTATATAATATGCTGGGAAGTTTGAGTTGATAAATGAAGGGCCAAGTCCGATTACAAGGGGGAGATAATCAAGGAAGACAAACATAGGGTGGGGTCATTAAATTTTTCTTTTCTCAAGAACCACTTGCTACAGAAAAGAGGAAACTTATCTGGAAGCATCCTGGCGTAGTGTAGATTCTAAATTGTTCAATTCATGTACCTCAGGGGTGAGGTAGGGCCATAATAGGAAATCAAAAGTTTACATTGAAATATCTAGGATTTTTTTTATTAAAAATCTTCTTCTCGAGAACCACCAGGCCAGAAAAGCTGAACCTTTTTCGGAAGCATTATGAGGTAGTGTAACATCAAAATGTTCAAATCATGGCCCTCGGGGTTTGGGTTTGGCCATAATAAGGAATCAAAGTTTTCCATTGAAATATATAGGACAAATCTTGAAATATCTTCTTAGGAATCACTAGGCCAGAAAAATTGAAACTTATGTGGAAGTATCCTAGGGTAGTGTAGATTCTAAATTGTTCAAATCATGACCCCTTGGCTTTGGATGGGGCAACAATAAGTATGACAAGTGGAAAATATAATGGAGAACAGTAGGACCGAGGTACTCAGGTGAACGTTGTGGCCCAAGTCACTCTTGTTTCGCATAGCTACTTTTGGTTGACACCTGTAGTGATTTTAATTCTAGCAAATTTTTTAAAAAAGAACTTTGAATAAAGGCATATAGATTTGAGCTTACAAACAGTCCGAAAAAAATTAAGTTTTCCCTCTTTAATCATGAGAAATATTAATAAAATGGTTTGTAAATGAGGTTTAAGCTTCTGTTCTGGATTTTGTGATAGCTTTCTTTAACCGGAAGTGACATCTTAAGGACCAGAGACGTCCAGATCCAGCTGAAATTTGTCAAGAAATTATTTTTGTGTGTGTATTTTTATCAATTTGCCTACATTTTATTCTTATATATTTAGAATAAAAAACTCTAAGTACATTATTTTCGACATCCGGCGTCCATAGGAAGACATACTCATTGCTTTGCAACGTCCTTTGCAAGAGCATGTTCTACGTATGTACAATTTCTTAAACGAGGTATATTATTGACAAACAAGTTGATGAAACAAGAATATCAGCAGTCTTGTTTAAAGTCATCATTTCGTAAGTTCTATGGTCGATACAAAGACCTTGTCAGCAAATACAATTTATCATTGAGTCAAATGCTGACTGACGTTTTTCATACTAATTGTTTGGCCATTATTTACAAACTGATTTGTCGACGGATTTTTCCGTTATTTCCTGATCATGACAAGGAACACACAGCGGGCGTGACCGGTCGGCAGGGGGTGCTCACTCCTCCATGGCACCTGATCCCACCTCTGATGTTTTGGAGGTCCGTGTTTGCTCTGCTCCTATTTTGTAATGTTTAATGGACTTTTGAGCTTGAATACTGTTCGTTATCTCCATATATTTCCTTTGTTCTAGTTATTATTATTACTTTATTTTCCCCACCAAACTTTTGCGCAGGAGTTTTCTTGAAAACTATTTAGTGGTTTTAAATGAAACTTGCAGGAATTATGCGCCCGTAAAAGAACTTTGTTCATCACAAGGAAAATTTGGAAAACTTACTTCCGGTTCCAAGTAATTGACAGTTTTCTGATTTTTAAAATTAAATTTTGTCCTTACTTTTTCGAGAATGTCTAAAGATATAAATGGAGACTTGTTAAAGATGATAGTTCATGACCTCTAAATGTGAGGAATCACCTTTTCATGCGTCGTCATAACTTCCGGTCGCTACCGGATGCAGATTTAAAGAGTAATTTTTAAACTTTTTTATGATATTTTTTGATAATGTTTGTAAGGATAATAGACACTACTTTCAAAATGCTAAATAAATTATATCATTTATTTGAAAACTGATAAATCCAAACACGAGATATTCTTTTTTCAAAACTGGATTGAAATACTTTTCAGAAGTTGAATTTCAATCGCACTTGAATTTCAACCGCGATTTCTCAGACGTCCATATCGATATTATCGCACACGTCTGAGAAAACATTAAATAAAGTCGAATGTTTTCTTAGACGTCCGCATCGAATTTATCGCAGACGGTGGAGAAAAAAATGAATTAAATATATGTTTTCTTAGACGTCCGCGTCGATTTTTTTCCCCGAACTTTTGAGAAAACAGTAAATTAAATAAAGTGTGTTCGCAGACGCCCTCGTCAAATATTTTGCGGATGTCCAAGAAATATCTGTTTATAAGTATATTTTGAAAAAATAAAGCTGCTTATTCCTATCATGAACATCTGTTTCTTCACCACTTTATCGATCCAAGTCAAGATCCTATCGGACGGAAGACCTCTCGTTGCTCCCAACGAGATCACATCACGACGAAAAACCTTTCTGTTATTCTGTTGTTTCTTTTCCTCTTTATTATTATTATTTTCATTATTGTTCTTTTTCTTACAGATTTTGTGCACGCGATTTCTCAAAATGGCTCGATAGGTTTTCTTGAAACTTTCAGAAAGGATGCACAATAACATAAATTCATTTTATTTCTTTTTGCCATCGTCACATCTGGTCGCGAGAAATGGCAAACTTTCTGTTTTTAAAGTGGCATTTAGTCCGCCAGATTTCTGAAAAACGGTTAGAGATTGGGTCTTGAAGCTTTCAGTGATGAAAGATCGTGACTAGTAAATGTTACAAACTTGTTCACTTTTTGTTGCCATGGTGTCTGTTTTCCACTGGAAGTAGTTTAAGAATATGCGTTTTTAATTTTTTTTATTTTTGAAATGTTTATGATAGAGGCAAATAGAGTGCTTACTGTCAAATAATCTCCACCGAAAATTATTTTTTCCAAACCGGAAATTGTCCAAAAATGATTGTTTTTCTCAAAACTTTGAGTGATAATTCCTTCACACTAAATTAGAAATTAAGACATTTTTGGTACTTCCTCATACCGGAAGTGTATGAAAAAGACCTGAAGTTGTTTGAAATTGATAGAATTCAGTCTTTTATGTGTTGCAAAATATATTTTGAGAAACTGATTTTTTTTTCATTTATAGTTGTTCTACCTTCTTTCATCAATCATACTTTCCCAATCAAGATCTGATTAGAAATCCGACAGAAGAGCTCCTCGTTGCTCGTAACAAGATCTAATTTAGTTATTATGTCACCCCGGAAGAAGTCAGGGAGACATATTGCTATTGTTCGACCAATATTTTTCTTCAAAATTTTCAAAATGGCCACTCTTGCCATGGGAACTAATAAAAAAGTGTTTGTTTTTTATTTTCATCTTTCTCCGCTGCTTTTAATCAAATATTTTTGAAACTTAAGACAAGTATTCCTTGCCTCCTGTCAAAAAAAAAAAAAAAAAGAAAAAAAATTAGGCAAAAAAATAGGAAAAGGATGGACGAAAAAAAAAAAGATTAGTTGAAGAAAAGTTGATGTCACGTGACCAATTTGGTTTTAAATTGCTAGTAATTCCGTCCTGCAAGTTTCTTGAAAATCGCTTGGACAAATTTACTGAAACATGATTATAGAATTGAGAATCACCGCATGTGGTTGTGCTAAAGCTCTTTAAAACTTTCGTATTTGTCACTGTTGCCATGGCAACAGACAAAAAGGCATGTTTTATTTTTTTTTTTATTTATTTTTTTTTTTAATAATTTTTCTTAAATCTGTCTTGTAACTTCATTGAGTTGTTAGTCGCATCCTATCAAAGTGATTCCTGCAAAATAATTGAACAGAATCGACAAAAAGAACGAAAAATTTGAAAATTAAGATGCAGTCGATTCATCTATTTCGTGATGTTTCCACACATGGTTTTGTCCTTGAATGTTCTCCTAGAAGGCTTTTACAATATTATTGATTGATTGATTGATTGCATGTTGTTTTACGTCAAGTTCGAGAATTTTTCACTCATATAGAGACGTCACCATATACCAGTGAAGGGCTTCAAATTTTGACCTTTACTCGGCATTAAGGGCCATTGAGCAGTGAGGGATCTTTATCGTGCCAACGCCTGTCGTGACACGGTGCGTCGGTTTTTAAGGTCTCATCCGAAGGACCCGAAACTTTCACTTCAAAGTGCCGAGCGCATGGCGAAGGAACAGTTGCTACCCATTTTTTTTTATCGACTTAGGTCAGTTGCGGCCAAGATTCGAACTCACGACCTCCCGATCACGAAGCGAGCGCTCTACCAATTGAGCTACCGTGAACGGTACAATATTATTGAAAATTTCCACAGAAATAATAATCACTATCCGTAGTTTTGCAAATCTCATTTAAAAGTTTCTTCAACGTAGCCATTATACGATGGTACATTTAGGATACGTAATTATTTTTTTTTGGAAGATACCAGGAAAAATTTATCTCGTGAAAACGACGTATCATGTCGTAAAAACGAGATCGTGAAAACGACATATTATCTCTTGAAAACGAGATATTATTCTCGTGAAAACGAGATATCATCTCGTGAAAACGACTTATTATCTCGTGAAAACAACATATTTTTTCTACTTTAAATCTTGTTACATACAATTAAACAACCTGATTTAGTATTTTGCTATTCGTTGTCAAATATGGATGAAGAGTATATGACAGAGGATGTCATTAAGGAATGCTTTCATTTTGGTCACCTTTATCATCTCTTTAAATGACACATAGAATACATTATTAACTGATTATTGTATCATAGGTGAATAGTCAAAGCGGAAATACTCCTCTCAAAATAGATTGAATATCCCCAAAATAGAACTGTCACACTATTCTGTTGAAAGGAGGTGGATCGATAATCATGAACTTACATTAACTCTAACTAGACCAGTATTTTTTTTTTAAGTGAAAGGCCATACAACAAACATTAATTTAATATTTGAGAACCGTATTCCAATAGTTGCATGGTTAATTTTTGATCAAAAAACCAGATGTGAGAGAAATAATTAATGGCTATTAAATATTATAGCATGCCACAATACTTTAAATACTCAACTAAAATTCTCTAGGCACAGAATTATCTTAGAAAAGCAATGTACTTCTGAGAAAAGCAATGTAAAGTACATAATATCATAACAAGACAAAAAGTCGTTTTCACGAGATAATATGTCGTTTTCAAGAGATAATATCTCGTTTTCACAAGATAAAAAGTCGTTTTCACGAGATATTATGTCGTTTTCGCGAGATGATATCTCGTTTTCACGAGATAATATCTCGTTTTTACGAGAAATTATGTCGTTTTCACGAGATAATAAGTCGTTTTCACGAGATAATATGTCGTTTTCACAAGATAAAAAGTCGTTTTCACGAGATATTATGTCGTTTTCACGTGATGTTATGTCGTTTTCACGTGATGATATCTCGTCTCACGAGAGATTATGTCCTTTTCAGGAGATAATAAGTCGTTTTCACAAGACAGTATGTCGTTTTCATGAGAAATTATGTCATTTTCAGGAGATAATTTGTCGTTTTCAAGAGATAATATTTCTTTTTCACGAGATAATTTTTTCCTGGTATCTTAGAAAAAAAAAATAATTTCGTCTCCTAAATGTACCACCGTACCATTAGAATAGAAAAAAAAAATATTTTAAGTGCAGTTTCCTAAAACGAGTGGCCGAAAAACGTTTTGTTAATGTTTACCGGTATGTTTCATCTTTTTAAAATTGTGATTTATTCAATTTCATTGTCTTACTAATTTCTTTTTTCGTAATAATTCAAGGGTACATAAAGGTCCGTCTATGAAGCTTTTATATATTCTCAGATATCTTGATATCATTAGGAAGAAATTAAATATCCTAGCATTTTTTTTTTAAAAAAAATGTAGGACCTAAGTTTCTTAAACACTACAAACTATTCAATTTATTTTCATTTATGTAGTTTACGGGGACGCTACTATATATAATACACATAAGTACATAAGTATGGAAAACCTTCCTATTTCCGTAGCAAAGAGTTTTTCGTAAATTAAAAGGATTGTTCATATGTTGTGTGCGCACTTGTATTTCTTTTTGAAATAAAGAAGACATTATTCTGCCTGTATCTTGCAGATAGTATAACCACACAATATTTCGGTGCATAGATTTATTGTGTAAATGCGGTAAAGAACTGAAACAAAACAAAAAATAGAATTACTTATCAATAACATGATAAATAGTATCAATATATAACTATAGATATAGCATAAACTTTGTAGTAAATTGTAAATGAAAATATTCAAGAGGTAAATAAAAATAAAGATTCACTATTAAATCCAGAATATAAAGTTTTGACACAAGTGGGTTTCCATAGAAAAATGTTATGAACGTACTCCAGTTTTATGTTTAAAGATTATGACAATAATAGGGTTCCATACTTTAGAGTGATAACAATAGATATTCCTAATATATTCAAATTACAAACATTTCATTCAAAACCAGTATAAATATATTAAATATATGCGTAATAAATATAAACAGCATAAGTAACTTACAGTGTGTGGCAGCATAGGTCAGAAATTTGACATAATGGGATGAGTCTCCTAGTGTGGGCCACACAAAGGAAAACAACAGAGGAAGTGAGGAATTAAGGAAAAGTAACTCTTGATTTACAAATAACAAGAGGCCCGTGGGCCTTATCGGTCACCTGAGTAACTGCAGTGTGGCTTTTGTAATTAATGTATATTTATGTGCATTATAATTACAGTGTTAATGAAATAATTTTTGTGGTGTAGTGGATTTATCGCTCAAGTGTAGTTAAAAGGTTTGACAAATCTCAGGCTTTTTAAGATACTAGTATTATGATTTAGACAGGGTTCTGCACATTTCTGATAGATGTACAATTTATGTGCAAAATAAATATCATGTGGAAGAATTGTGAGAGGAATTATTAGTATCCAGACAAATGGTGTACATACCCTATAGGGAATATTTTGCAAAAAAATTAATCAAACCAACATTTTCCTTTTTTATTGTCTTTTTCTAATGAATTATAAAAAATCAAAGTAAAAGCATCTTGATATATGTTCCAATTTTTTTTTAAAAATAAGAACTTCCCAACATAAAAATTTGGGAGGAGGTATTCAGACGAGTGTATACCATATATGCAATATTTTGCCCCCCCCCCCTCCCCCCCCCCAAAAAAAAAACCCAAACAAAATTAACAGCAGGTATTTGTTTCACAGATAAAGAAAAATCAAAACCCAAACCCAAACCAGCAAGTGTAATCTGGTTCCCACTTTAAATTGAAATACCCATCAAAATTGACTAAGTGGAATACAATTCAAAGGTCAAGTCACATACCAAAAATCAGCTCAAGCATTTAGAAAAAAAAATGTGGAAAACTCTTAAGAAATTAAAAGGCTGTAATTATGTGAAAAATCATTGAAGCGTAATGAAAAGCAAACTTCATCTGTAATTCAAGATACACTTACATAACAAAAATCAGCTCAATATCTGCAATCTTTCACAAAGAAGTGCAGAAAATCAAGTGGGACAGACTGACAGAGGGATGGACGGATAGAAAGAGTCAGAGGAAAGCTATGTTCCCCTCTGGTTTCACTGGTACTGGAGTAATAACCAGACTTTCTTCCCTTGGAAAACGAGGTTAAAAGTGAATGCCATTAAGATGTGCAATATATCAATACTCATCAAATTATATACAGAGGGACATATATTATACTAGTATATATATATATAATATATAGATTCAAAATTGTTGCCATTGTAAATGCCACATTCCTACCAGAAAGAAGGAGCCAGTTACCAGAATCAGTACAGTAAAACTCATTTAGTACGAACACGGATATTGCAAATTCATGGATATACCGAAGTTATCTTGGATCCCCAGCTATGTAAATTTAATGAATTCCTTATACGGATACAACAAATTACGGTTTTGGCAAAGTAATTTCATAGGTCCCATTGACTTCACTATAACCGAGTTTTACTGTATATGCACTGGGTTGTGTGAAGAATACAGAAAACAAGTTCCAAGCTGTGGGGAAATATACCGTGATTGATTGTATATTGTTTTTGTCGCTGTTGAGAATTGTTCACTCATATGGAGACGCCCTGAATTTACTGTGCAATTCATCCATGTAAAAGAAAAAAATCATTCATCTTCACTTATAGATTTGCCACCATTTAAAAATATGCAGAGTGCAAAAGAAGACAAAATTTATCAATTTGAATTTGTTTATTCAAATATGAAAGAAAATGACAACATATACACATTTGATGAATTTGTAATCTATTTGAATAAAAGAAAGGTATGTTTTGGGGGAAAGGAACATAATTATTTTTTTGGTTTTAATTTGTAAAGAGAAGTGCATTGCCAAAATAAATTGTATGTGCCAGAAAAAATAAAATGTGCTTTGAAATACATTTTAGGTCAAGTTCAGTTTTTGTTTTTTCAACTTTTTAAAAAAATTAAGGGGGGGGCTCATGGTTGTTTTATTTGAAACTGAAAATAAATTAAAGTATTCGTCTTCTTCAAAAATAAAAAAAAATAAATTGAAAACTAGAAATACATCCATAGGACATGAATGCCCCGCTGAGTGTATATTAGTGATGTAACATGAAATATGTCTAAGTGTATGATGTTTGATGAAAGTATCTTGAACAGTTTCTTTAAATAGAAATTAAAATCTAAGAAATTGGACACAGATGATAAATTGTCACCAAATAATGTACAAGTTACATAAAAATATCTTAAAGGTTTCTTTAAATTTAAGCAAAATACAAATGAAAGAAAAGGGAGGTCAAGGTCACAGGAAAATGCATGGTCAAAAGTTTTTGATGCAGTTGAATAGCTCCCAGTAATGGTATCAGCACATTATATTGAATAAAAATATTTTGCATGGTTTAATTAAAATCAGTATCTATCAGCATATGAAGTTAAATAAAATATCTTCATTTCTTTGAAATTCAGCTTTCATCTGAGCTTAATGCAAAATGTTATGAAAGGACAGACGTAATGATGGACGGAAGACGGACATGACAAACACTATGTGCCCTGGCCATATTTCTGGTGGGGCATAAAAAAAAATACAAACAGACTATACTTATATATACATTTTGTAACTAAAGGAGTAATAAAGGATAAATGCACACTTTTTTTTATGAAAGTACAAAATGGACAAGGTGTTACAAAGTAAGTGTCTGTAAATGACACATGCTTATTTTTTTGTTTCAAGTACAACATAAACAAAGTTTTAGAAAGCAAGTCTCTGTAAATGAAACATGCGTGGGTTTTTTCCCCACAAAGTACAACATAAGCAAAGTTTTAAAAAAGTCTCTGATAGCTGCTAAATGAAACGTCACATAAGGAGTAACAGTGTTGCAGTGTTTCTGCATTTTGATGAAATCATTGTGAACAATGTAATTTTTCATAGAACTTTTTTTTTTTTACATTGGTGAAATTTCTTGAATGACATCGTTGTTGCACAATAATTTTAGTTGCTGTTGTGAAAGGAGGTAGTCTTCCAGGTCCTCTGGTGTTTGAAGTAGTTGAGTTTGGTTGCGTTTGGTGAGGAATACTTTCAAAGGGCCTTCGAAAAGTGTAAGTCGAGTTGTGGTGCTTTCACACTGGAAATTTATTCTGGCCTGTATGGTTGTTGAGAGTGAGGAAGTTTTCTGTTTCATGCTGCAATGTATGCATTTGGTGATTGTCTTCCCAATTTCAGTCTCGGGTATGGTTTTGAAACAACAGCTACACTTTTTTGTTACTAAGATTGATACAGCGAGGATGAGGCCAACAAATTCAGAGAATTTCTTCAATGATATGCTTTTGTCTTCAACAACATTTTCTAAGGGTGCAATGTTATTGATTGTTGTTCTGGGCGTTGTGGTTACTTTAATTTCTTCATTGAACTTTCTTGTGGACACATTGGCAAAGTTGTAACTTTCGTTTACTTTTATTTCATTTATGTTTTCTCCCCATACCGTCAGGATGCATGCTTTTGAAGAGTCTGCAATCAGCACTTCTGCTTAAGAGGTTTTCTTACCATATATTTCAATTTCTTCTGCATCTTCTATAAACATTATCACTTTGGCATTGATGGTGACCTTAAAAATAGAAATCATATTTAAAAAATAAGATTTTTAAAACATTATTAAGTAGTTCTTTTCGTGTAATGTATTAGGCGAACAAAAATGCTGAGAATCCATGCGTATTATTATGTCTAGAAGCAGTGTTTTCCCCTAGAACCGGCTACTGCCCAAATTGACCGCTTCAATTGACAAAAATGCCGCTTTGAAATAAAAATTTGTTGTTAGGTCCACAGAGATTTTGTTCATAAACCTAAGCCCCTAGCCTGTTACAACTTATCTCGAACCCTTAACTTTGAAATAAAGGGAAAAACACTGTAGAAGTGGTCACTCAGTGACAGCCTACCATTGGCAGTGTCTAAGAGTTGGTCACCCAGTGGCAGCCTAACATTGGCAATGTCTAAAGTTTGTGTTGATGTGCAATTAAAAGATAAGTAGCATAAACTGTCTTAGTTTCCTGAAGTGTTGCACTTTCATATTGATCAATGTTTACTTTACGTAGCAAATTCGACCGAAGATACCACAATGGCCACTGGGTGTCTTCCGGTAGGTTACTATTTTTAGATAAAATTGCGTCAACTGGAAATATATCATGGCCGCCATGGGAAATAACTCTTGCTTCATCACCTCAACAGTTAAATGACAAACTATCTAGCCCTATACAAGTCACAGGTGAATTTTTTTAAAACAGTATTCGGTACCATTGCACTCACCCTAATTTTCCAGCGTAAAGCATAGCATATTCATAAAAAAAAAAATTAAAACCCTATCCTAGGAAATAAAGACAAACTTACTGTTTGATGAGCAGTTTTCAGTTCTTCCAGAGTTTGGGGAGCTGGTTCCGTAAAGTTTAGTTTACGCCTCTTGAAAGGGACTGTTTCCTCCATGTTCAGGTCAGACGATTTGTTAAATTTAATGTCTATACGACCAGCTTCTTGTAAGGAAGGAACTCTTTGGATGTTCGTAAGTTTCACAGGGGAGGCCGTGTCTGCTGCACTGGCAAATGCCGTCTGCTTATCTGGGCTGAAGCAAACCAATCTATGAAAGGTTTCTTTGTGCTGCAAGACGGCATTGAAGTATCTGGTGTTGTTTCTGCTAATCTTGATCTTCGTAACGTCATGTAAAAAGCCATTGATGGAACTCGAGTCGCTTTTCTGTTCCGACATCGTGCTTCGCATGCTTAGAGCAGTCCGTGCAGTTTTCGCGCCCTGTATTGCTACGCGGTGGATGGAATGCAATTATAAAACACTAAAAGATTACAAAGCTTAATTGATTTTGTATCAAAATATTCTAATATAATTGAAAATGTACATAGAGTTTAACTTAGACATACATATTTACTGTCTTTATTTTTAATTTATGTCTGAATTGAGGAATATATTATTGGCGTTCGAAACTTTGTGCATAATAGGGCCTACATCTATTTCTGGCTGCTGTCCTCATCAGGTCAGGACCAGGTCTGGACGACTTCCAAATATGGTAGTCGGTGAACGATAACTGCACATGAGATGGTTTTCTCTGTCCAATCAGAAAACATTGTGAATCACAAACAAAGACCGGAACACACGTGGATTTTCTCTTATTGTGAAAAAGATTTTTTTAATAATTTTTTTTTTTGAAATCAAATCAAATATATTGGTTAAAAGAAATATTTACTACATTTCTACTGTGAACAAACTATTGTTTTCAGACATTTTACAGCATAATTTAACAGCATCATGATAAATTGAGTATAGCAAATGGCATATGCATGAAATGCATGTTGTTTAATTCTAGAGGTGTGTCACAATCCTGTTTTTGAATGAACAGAAAACCCAGGTGTTTTGGAAATATATTTATAGTAACTTGCAGTTATCGTTCTTGACTTCCATTTCTGGAAAGCGTCCAGACTTGTCTATGCAGAGTTATCGTACGTTCCTCTGTCAGACACCTCTGCTCACGTCAATTTTATTTAAAGGTGCTTGGACACAGATTTGAAGTTAATATTTTCTCAAATTTTCTGTATATTTTCATGACTTATATGTTGCTATAGCATTTCATACTAAAATATGATAAAAATCTTATTTTATCTCGAAGTTATTAAAACTTGGAATTTCTGGACGCGTTGGATTGACACAACTTGCGCTTTCATATATTTTAATTTTATTTTTAATACTTAAGAAAAGTGGAAATTTTGTTGTGTATTAATGAAAAATATTAAAACTATAACACAGAAAATTCAGAGTAGAAATGTTCGAAAGCAAAACCCACTCACAGTATTGTAAGTCCGTGCTCAGTGGTGTGTGCAGAGTTTAACAATTGAACACACCCGATGAATCGTAAACATTAAGGTATCCGATCCATAATAGCCTCAGATTCAATGAATCTGAATCCATAACAGATATATATTGGCTGAATACTCAGTATATGTAGACATAATCTTCATGTTTTAATATCAATATGTAAGAGCGGAATGTGTCCTAATTTTTGACCTTGTCCTGTCATTGAAGAGTTATCCCCCTTTGCTTTTAATCAATAAAAATCAATTCTAAAATAATCTATCTGGTAAAAAATTAGTTTTCAATCGTTTTTCTATTCCTAATAAATAAATACATCTTTCTACCAAAGCATTTTTTTTGATATTCTTAGTATTTAAATTTTTATTTTCAAAAATTTGCTTGTCCCCATAGACCTCAATGCATTTTTCATTAATTAATTACTGCTTAGGTAATTACATTTTTGAAAATTTCTCCTGGTAAATCCTTTTCTACTCTAAAATGCTTTGAATTAATTTCCGAGTATTTAATACAGGATGGATATTTAAAGTTAGAAAATTATGCCCTTTTATGGATCGGATACCTTAACAATAACAGAGCTCGTGCCCTGTTTACAAAAACAGTTTACGTTTCACGGGTGTGTTCAATTTGTTAAAGTATGCACACATCACAGAGCACGGACTGACAATACTGCTGAGTTGGTTTTGCTTTCGAACATTTCTACTCTGAATTTTCTGGATTATAGATATAATATTTTGCATTTATACATAACAAAATCGCTTCTTTTCTTAAATATTAAAGATGAAGTTAAAATTTGTGTAAGTGCAAAGATGTGTTAATCAAACGCGTCCCGGAATTCGTAGTTCCAATAATTTCCAGATAAAATAAGTTTTTAATTATTTTCGTGTGAAATGCTATTGCAATATACAAGTCTTGATATTATACAGAAAATTTGAGATAATATTAAGTTCAAAATCTGTGTCTAAGCACCTTTAAAAGCTCTCTGACATAAGGTATAAACGAAGTATTTACAGAATTTTTTCAAATATATGAAATATTTCTCCATTGAAAGAATTAACTCATAACTCTGACATGAATTATAATGAATTAAAACAAACACACTATTTCTAGTGTTTAAAAGCCAAATGTTTTCAAAGAATTAATGCATTTTCACTATCAGTAGAGCCCCACCCTAACACCACAACAACCAACCCAGGGGTATGAAATTTACCATTTTAGTGGAGGCAACCTTTCTCATTGTGACACTATGCTTTTGGTTTGTTTTCATAATTCCCAGGAGCAGCTGGAGAAGATTTTTAAAGATTACATTAGTTTGAGTGATTTTTACCCCACCTTTCAGGCTCCCGGGGGGGGGGGGGGGGGGGCATGAAATTCACAAATTTTACTTACCTTCACTCATAGCTCAAATTGGCTGAAATTGGTTCAGTGGTTTCAGAGAGGAAGCTGAAAATGGTTGGATGTTAATACATGTTGCACGTCCGATGACGAAAACAGAGAGCAATTGGTCACCTGAGTTTGCTCAGGTTACCTAAAAAAGAATATAAATGATTGGTAGTGTAAACAAAAGGAAGAGTGCCTTTCTCCTTATTGATCTTTTCATTGACCCAATGAAGGGAAACAAGTTTTGCAAAGTGTGGACTAGCTGGACTCACAATTGAAATTTTTATGTTGGATGGTAATACTATAAACCCTGGGCAAGCATTTATGTCTCATGGACATTATTGTTATCTTTATATACAAAGTGCTATTTAAATTAATATTGTTTTTTTTTTGTTGTTGTTAAACATCCCTCTCAAGAATGTTTTACTCATATGGAGAGGTCGATCACCACTTGCCAGTGTGGGCTGCAAATTTATACCTATACTCGGCACTCAGTGCCATTGAGCAATGAGGGATCTTTTTTGTGCCAACACCTCCTGTGACACAGGACCTCAGGTTATGGTCTCATCCAAACGACTAGTCCCCATGTTCTGCACTGGATTCGAACCCTTGACGTAAGGATTAGCTCCTTATTCCGCATTTTAGAGCAGACGCTCTGACTATTACGCCATGCTGCCATTTAATTACTGAATACTGGTATGTGAACATATACACAATATATATATAATTATACAAAAGATTTATTGAGGTTACATTTACTCAACATATTATGATGTACATTTATTTATAAGGTTACTCAACATACTATGATGTATATGTATTTATAAGGACTGGTAATCATAACATCTGTTTGGAAAGGGTAATTAATGATAAAATATCTTAAGGATGGATTCTTCTCATATTTCTTATAATGGCAGAATCTTGATTTTCTGAATACTCAATATTCAGACTGTTTACACTATTTTAACATCCAAAAACTTTGGTGTCATCGGCCTTGATTTTCAGTCAAGGTCATTTGAAAGTCAGTCCTAAAAATAGTGCTTTTACACAGAGAAGTTTTGAGATTTATGCATATGAATAAATTTTGCTGACTGAAAAAATATCTTTCACCATAAAATTAAAGTTGTTACTTATTTTTGATGACCAATTCATATGAAATGAGCTGGTGAAAAGATAACGTGAAATCCTTTATATTCAGTAAATACATTTAATCCGAATTTCCTCGATATTTTTTCAAAATTCTCAGTTTTCATGAATTCACATGAAATTTCATCTCAATTTTTACAATTGACCATATAATGTCAAATATTTAGATTTTTGTCTGATGAATATTCAAAGGTTCAAGATTAATTTACAAGGTAAAAAAGATATAGTAATCAGGCAAATTATCAAAAAAAATTAGCCCGAATTTGCTCTATACTTTCTTAAATCTTCAATTTACAGAGTGTTTTTAATGTCTATAAGAAAGATTTTTAATCCCCAAAAATATATCAATTTGGTGTAATTGTGACATAAATACATTCATTTCTACCAGTTATACATTCTATTTTTATGGTATTTTACACTAATGATATTCAAAATATTCATTTCGAATTTCCTCTGTCATTTTATTCTTATGAATGTTATGTTTGACAATTTTATAAAATACATCAATTTTCTAGTGGCAATTACAGAAAAATTATCACATACATTCTTCACATGCACAGGACTAATTCAAAGCAACTTAACCTTCAATATAACCAGGAATAAATAATAAACCTTCCAAAAAGTTATGAGAAAAATCATACAAAAAATTTTCACAGACTAGAAAAGATTTCAATACATTATTTATGACATAAACATGAAATCAATATACATGTATAGTGAACATGCCATTCAATGCTAAATATATGAATATCAGAGGGACTAATATACATGCCTATACATGTATATGTAGTTATATACATATAGGTCCCTGGTATTATGTTATTATTGGATATTTTACATTTGTAAACTGACTTTTGAAAACAACAAGCAAATTCAAAGAATTGTGGTCCCCTGCTTTCAATGTCTTAGTGGATGGGATGCCATTATTTATGGCATATTGTAACTGTCTTGTTTGTTTGTCCTGTGCTATCTGTGCATCATACAAAAAGACATAAATTATTGAATTAATAACAGTTATGGAAAAGACTTTAGCTTCTCAAAACTACATCAAACTTCAAGATCAAGGTCATGAGGTCAAATATCATAATAAAATCCAAAGATCTTCTCACAAGTGATGCACATGTAAAAAAAAATATCAGAAACCAGAGTATACAATCAGAAAGGTCTTGAAACAGGTAATGCACATGTCAAATGTAAATACCATATCTTCTCTCAATCAAGCGTTATTAGCAATGATAAACTTTTCAAAAATTAGGTCAAACTTCAAGGTCAAGGTCATGGGATTAAATATCATAGTACATCTGGAAATGCTTGTCACAGGTAATGCACTTGTCAAATATGAATGCCCTATCTTTGCTCCTTCAAAAGTTAGAAAACTGATGAAATGTTTGAAAATTAGGTCAAACTGGAAGGTCAAGGTCATAGGGTCAAATATCATAGCATATTCAGAAACATTTTGACACAGGTAATGCACTTGTCAAATATGAACACCCTATCATATGTCATTCAAAAGAAACCACCAAATATAATTTTTTTTGAAATTTAGGTCAAACATGAAGGTCAAGGTAAAGGGGTAAAAAATTATAGCATGCTCGGAACACTTTGTCACTACTAATGCACATGTCAAATATGAAAGCCCTAACTATTCTAAATCAAAAGTTATAAGCAAAGATAAAAATTTTGAAAAGTAGGTCAAACTTCAAGGTAATGGTCATGGGGTCAAAAATCATAGTACATTTGGAAAGGTATTCTTACAGGTAATGTTCATATTTAATATGAAAGCCCTATCTTTTCTCTTTTAAATTTAATGACCAAATTAAAGAAATGTTAATTTTTTGAAAAGTAGGTCAAACTTCAAGGTCAACGTCACGGGGTCAAAAGTCATAGCATAATTTTGAAAGGTCTTGTCACAGGTAATGAACAGGCATAATATGAAAGTCCTATCTTTTCTCATTCAAAAGTTATGACCAATTTCAGGTAATGTTAATTTTTTTGAAAAGTAGGTCAAACTTCAAGGCCAAGGCCACGGGGTCAAAATTCACAGTATATTTGGAAAGGTCTTGTTACAGGTAATGTACAAGTGAAATACAAAAGCCTAATCTCTTCTCACTCAAAAGTTATGGCCAATGTTAAAGTTTTTGTGACAGATAGACTGACAGACGAATGAGATTTAATGTCCCCTCTCTTTCGCGAAAGCAAGGGACAATAAATACCTACACACATTTATAAGTATATAGTTTGTTCAGCACCAATAAATATAACTCCTCAATGTGATATGATATATTGCGTAAAATTTGCTGGAGTTTTAAGATAACAAAAAAGCCATCTATGACAATCAAATGCCCTTTGACATCTTTGCCTGAAAATGACATCCTTGAACTTTGTAACAATAATATGCATGCAGCTATCAAACTTAATTTCACATTTAGATTCAAAATACTTATTCAAGGATGAAATTTCTTTTTGAAAATTTGTAGCACAAACATTTATTGATCAGTGTCAATAACTTGTATTGAAATTGAATTAAAAATTACCTCTTGAGGGTTTCTACTGCAAGTACTTGTATATGTAGTTCATTTGTAAAAATCTAAATTTTAACCCAGCCACTACCAGCAATTTTGTTTGGCATGCTCTTGCTTAAAATCACCCTTTAACTAAATGATCTAAAGCAGGCACATTTTTATGCATTCCAGAACTGTATTTTAAGATTTTAACTGTATTTGAAAATATAAAGCAACTGAATACATAGAGCTAGGTATATATCATTTACAAGTTGTTGTAATGCCAGTACATGTAAATCTTCACATTGTAATCTAATGAAAGATAATGCTTGAAAAATTCACTCTGGGAGTAAGATTTCAAATCTGAATCAAAGATTTTGTAAAGTAATCACATTCTACAAAGCTTGCACTGTATCGGGTACTTGGGAATCAAAAAATTAAACATTATATAATTATAAATAAAACTATTTTTGACTGAAAGTTTCTGAAAAAAATCAAGAATGGAATCATGCAACAAGCAGAGTGACTTTGATAACATTTCTACAAAAACATTTCTTTGATCAGATAAATATGTAATTCCTGCTTCTGACATGATATATTCTGAGAAAATCTCTTTTCCACAGCCAGCCATCATTCATTTGATGTGAGAATTTCTTGCTGAACATGTGTCCACCTGGTGAAAGTCCAAATTTTTTGTTGACCTATAATTTAAAAAAAAGTAAAATATTTTACATAGCAGCACGGATGCTGCATTACTTGATAGTTAGATAAAGTAGTGTCCACATTTCTTAAACATGTACCTCGATAGTCCATCTGCCAGCACTCCATGCTCAATCATCCTGCATTCTGACCTCCAGTCTTTTTTCTAGTCTAGGGTAAAGTAGGGTTGTTTTTCTCCTAAGAATTAGACATGAACATCCCTTAGACTATTTTTTTAAATTAATGGAAATTATAAGATTAAACAACTTATCTCATCTGTATTTCATTTATTGATTTAAATGAATGAAGATATTTTAATAGATTCTACCACATGTATAATGTCTTATATTATAGTGTATTGGATATAAATAAATAGACATTTTTTTTATCCTAAAAGTACAGAAAAGTAAAAAAAAAATAATAATATAAATAGTTTTTAACAATAATGTTTCATTTTGCTCTATTTATTAGACAATTGTGTGTTTCAATATTATTGATATTTCCACATACAATATCAAGTTACTTTTCCGTTTGATTTGTACCGAAGCGGAACACCTTACTTTTCTAATAACTTGATGATTGTTGTGTCTTGAAGTATCCTAGTAGGCTAGTTAAAAATATAAAATTTGTTGTAATCATATACAAAAAATGCTATTTTTGTGAATTATTATTCATAACCCTGACGAACACATAAAATATATCCTCTTCAAATGTTGACAAGTCGCGGGAATAAGCAGACGAAATATTGATAATCTCCGTGCGAATTCCCATAAATCAATACAAACCAGCATGTAATTGAATTCAGTTTCAAAATTATAAAAATCTTAAACATATATAACTAACTTACATGCTCACTGCACACGACATGACATCAGACGAGGCAACGTGGATCTGCAATCTTGCACAGCTGTTGCACATGTTTGTGACCTTCAAGTTCAAGCTTCCCTTTTGGTTGATCGGAATGCCCCGGGCATAAATAACTATGATTTAATTTGTCATAACTGTACCTGGGCTTCTGCAATGCTTCGATAATGTTCACAGTTTGTAGATTTTACAAAACAACCCTCTCGGGGTTTTCTACGGAAAATGATCTGGACATGTTGACATTCCCTACCGAACTGCGAATATTATGGCGATTGTCGCAAATCAAAGAAAATAATACGAAAAATTTATTAATTTCATAAGAAATAGATTCAACATTACTTAAACTGACAAATTAACTAATAGTTTTTCCTTCAGTATAATTAAATATGAATTTTGCATTTTACGACTTGCATAATTTATGGAGACCCATTGACGACGTAAAATGCTGACAAGAATCCATCCTTAACATCTAAAATTTAAGAGCATATTGATACATGTCATTTAAATCAAATAGTACAATGATTTAATACTTGACTTTAATATTTGCACAACAATCAGTTGAATAATCATATATATTTATTGACTACCATTGCATTCATTTGATGTGTCCAATTAAGTATCTTAAAGAAATTATTCGTATGATTTTAATTATATTTTTCAATTATTATATGATATGAAAGAACATGATTGCTCAAACAACTGTCTGAAATTCCGTCATGAATTGTACAAAGCAATTTTCACTTTTATCAATTTATACCATCTGAAAGAAGCAAGGTTTACCTCCCTTTACGGGCTGGCCATTGACCTGTTCTTCAATTCTACTTACCAAAAAAGTGTATGCTTCATATTATAGGTAATTTCAGACAGTTACAACATTAAATAGATTTTATAAAGTCTTGAAATTTTTTTTTCTGAAATCAAATTTCAGTTCCTATTATTGCAGCCCGGAGGACCGGGCTGCTCTATACATATAAGTTTAAGTGTTGGTATATGGGGATTGAGGTGGGAGAAGTTATTCAGAATTAAAGGTTTTCTAAACATTAAAAAGATTGTTAATCAGAATGTTCTTTCCCTTTATAAATTACGAGATACACAATATATTTACTTCCATAAAGTGAATCTGTAAAAATATATATGTTTTTCATATTTAATATATAAAGTTGCTTATCATTTACTATCGAAAAAACGACAGGTCCCTTTTTTTAGAACATCGAATTTTACTTATCGCATAAAAACGTAAAAACGTACTTTACACAGTTCGTGTTTTATATTCTTAAAGTGATAGACATTTTTGAAAATAGGTGATGCATGTGTCTGGTTTCAATTTATATTTTATGCAGCCAACATTTACTTGAGGAATTGATAAAATTTAAAAGGGTATCGTTTTTGTTCGATTTTCATCCGACTATAGGTTTTCAAAATATTCTCGACTATCGTCTCCATCATTTAGACGCATGCCTTTTTCACACATATCGAAGCGGTTTGATGATCAAGACTCATTTCCATTGTTTACTTTATTTATTTCCCGGGCGACAATTGATGGTTACATCAATGTTTTCTTGTTAATATTCATAGAATGTTTTGGTGCATAACAATACATGCACATACTTGAATTGGACCACTTAGTAATATGTGTACATAATTTATATACATCTAGTAAATAACTGAACCACAAAGTTATTCTAATCTTTATAAAATATTGTCAAAAATATAATGAAAAAACAAATGCTATAAATGGAAAGTACACAAACATACAAATTAAATTCTGTTGCGATAGCATTTTAAAAAGATGACTTGGCTTTCAAAAAAAAAAATCTTGAAGATTACATAAAAATTTGCTGAATCAGTGAATCTATATTCATTAAACACTTAATTAATCTAGAGTATTTTGATTTAGAATTTTATATGAAATATTTATATTATAAAAACTAATAACTTTAACATGCTATTTCATAATAGATGTATTTGAACTATTTCTTTAATCTTACTCACCGAAATTGAAAAGAAAGATTAAAAGTAGTTCAAAGTCACCTGGATACATTAATCCAGACTTTAAATTCATATACATGTATCAAATTTGAGAAATAAATCTGAAGCATGCCCACTG
This sequence comes from Saccostrea echinata, assembly GCF_033153115.1. Taxonomy (NCBI): domain Eukaryota; kingdom Metazoa; phylum Mollusca; class Bivalvia; order Ostreida; family Ostreidae; genus Saccostrea; species Saccostrea echinata. The sequence goes on along the minus strand of NW_026889806.1, from coordinate 52,464 downwards.
TTTATTTTACATTTAAAGAAAAAAACAATAATAGATATCTTTAAGCATTTGCCTTTTTGCAATCATATATACATTGAAATAGGGGTGATTTACATTTAAGGAACTTAAATGAGCTTCAAAATGCATGATTGATTTAAATAAGGTATTAACAAAACTGGTAATACCGTAATTTAGTGATAAAAATTTTCTTAATACATGTTATTTAGTGATAATTAAGTATTTCCAATAAAAAAGTGTAGGCTTCAAACACAGTTTTCTTTTTTATAAAAGTAAATGCTTACATCAACAGAATTTGAGTATTGAAATGAAGCATGCATGGAATTGCTTGATCAGGGTGAATGTGGTCATTATATAATATATCAAAGTTATAAAATTCAAAAATTGCCTTGAGGAATTCAGCAACATGTATGTCATTAAAAAAATTCATTTAAAAAAATTCAGAAACTAAAATAACAAATAAATTCTTAATATATGACTATGCACAACAGAATGAAGAAACAAATGTTTAACATGTAATAATTTGTAAGGAGTTTGTTTCTTTTCAGACACAGAAAGTTGATTCAATAGTTTTACATGTAAGATATGGAGTCAGTCTCTTCAAACACACAAAGTTGATTCAATTAAGCTTTACATGTAATAGAAACCAGTCTTTTGAAATGCGGAATGTTGATTTTACAGTTTTCCATGTAAGATATATTGAGCCAGTCTTTTCAAGCACAGAATGTTGATTTAATCATATGAAGCCAGTCTTTTCAACAGACACAGAAAGTTGATTTAACAGTTTTACATGTAACATATAATGAGTTACTCTTTTTCTCCAAGGGTACATTTTACAGTTCATTTAGCACAATGTCTTTCAGATATACACTAATGTGATAATTACACAGTGAAAGTATATAGTTATAATTTTCATAGAAATTGTATAAATAATCAACTATTGAATAATAACTTATATGTATATTATGTATAATGTATACACAGCATGTATAACTGCATGTGCAAAGCACACAATTGTTTTCTTGTTCTTAAATTCAATGTATTCAATAGTTAGTACTTAAAAGGAATTAACGTAACATTGATTTAAATGCCCATGAGATGAAATCGTATTAATTTGTTATACATATACACATTTTACCAAACATACACTATACAAATAACATACACAAAAACATCAATTGTAAAAAAAAATCATTTATTGAGAAGTGAAGCTTTCTGCAACTTCATATTACACTTCATATTATAAACATATGATGTCAGAGATTATGATGTCACAAATTAGGAACCAGTTTTAAGTAACTGGAGTTTTTCAATCAATCAATAACTTTGCAGATGAAGCTTTTAAGATAATACAACATTTTAATATAACATTTTTTTAAAGCAGATATTAGTATTTCAACATTCCATTCTATAACTGATACAAATGTTTTATTACTACAGAAGTTTACAATGTACATGCAAATTTGCATGTTATTATGTATATATTGAACTTCTCTCTTAAATATCAATTCCAAGTCACTAATCTTGCACCAAAAATGTTGATGTGAAGTTTGTTATACAATAAATATATAAAAGATATACATGCACAGTGTTTTTACTAGTTTGTTGAATTAAAAAGGGCTACAAAGTTCCATACATAATGAACAAAGTAATTTCATCTCATGGGAATTATAATTTATAATCACTTTTTTGCCCCAATAACTGTCCATCAAGTAGATTCATGTAAATTTAAATTATATATTATAAATTTTTAATTTAAAATGGATTAAATGTCTTATTATTGGGACAAACAAAGTAGTTGATGAGTGGCAACCCTTGGTTTTGCTTAACCACTCTAGGCAGTTTGTAAACATTTAGTTTCCATTGGAAACTAGATATTTACATACTGCCTTGTTGTGCTCTGGAGGGTTTTATGATTACAGTATGTACTTAACTTGCAGCTCTAATGTTAGAATAGCCTTGCCTATGTCATATCTGCTGCACAATAAACCATATTGTGATCAGACCAATAAGCCTGCAAAACATCTGTTTGTATATTTGTAAAGTTGGTAAAGATTAGGTCTAACTGTGTGTTGCTTTTTGTGGTGACCTTGTTTATTACTTGGTTACAACCAAACTTTTCTTTCAAAAAATTTAGGAAATCTGCATTTTGGCCTGTATTTAAATCCAAATTAAAATCCCCCATTATCACTGTTCTTTCATTTTGGTTAACAAATGGAAGCAAATGGTTTTTCATGGTATCTTTTAAGTACTGAAGAGTACAAGAAGGTTGTTTGTATAAAACTACACACTGAATTAGAGAATCCAATGCCATGAAGGAAATTATAGAAAATTCTACAGATTTGGAAGTGAAAATGTTGTATGACACACACTGCTATTCAATCCTCAGATATATGACAATGCCATGATGTGATCTAACATTGGATGTATCAGCATCATTTCTGAACATTCTGAAACCTTCTAAAGTAAAGTCTTTCTCAGAGTCTAATTCACAAAGCCATGATTCAGCTATACCAATAACATCTGCAGCTAAAACACTTGAGTCTGATTTTATATCAAGGAAGTGTTTGTGTAGAGATCTGGCATTGTTGAACAAAAATTTGATATCTTTACATACTGAGTAAAGTGGTGTGTACGAGAGCTGCAACTTATTTTCTCTCAATCTTTCCATCTCTTTATCAACATTTTCATCTTTAGAGAGGCTCTTTTCATTAAAATCTAGTATGAATAAACCATCAAGTGACCTTACTCTTGAGAGTGCAACATAATGTATATGAGGAATTTTTCGCTGCTTTGTCTGTTTTAAGCTGATTACTGCTTTTAAAAGAGTTGCTCCTTGTGCTTTGTGGATTGTTTTTCCAGCAGATGGTTGGAGTGGAAATTGAACTCTCTCATAGGTCTTCCTGTTATACACAAATGTTCTTTTGGCTTCAAATATGGGAGTCCATGTAGTGTTAATATTTGTACTGAACAAATGTCTGTACTGGTGTCTTCTTGAAATACCTATTTTTGAATCTGGAAACAGAACCCATACTATGGCAGGTCTTAATTTTGAGTGTTAATATTCAATGTATTTCACAACACACGAAGCACCATTTGTCATCCCATCTGTAACATCAAGATTTACAGATATGTCATAGAGCATATCTACAGCAATAACGAGATTGGTTCTTAATTGTCCAGTAGATGTTGAGTTTTCAGGTAAGTTTTGAAGAAGTTTTAATTTCACCGATTCAGAGAGTTTTGTCTGTGATATCACATCTGTGTCGGCTCTTACATTTACTTTACTTGTTGAAAGGTTTTCTATTAGATTTTTATTAAAGCTGTCAACAAACTTGTTCTCAATAAACAGATGAGGGGCATGTTTAGGATAGGCTGAGGAGTCTTGCTTGATGATACGTTGAGAAACGAGTTCTTTGTCTTCATCTGACATCTTGTTCTCACGAAGTCTATTCAACATTTCAGCAAATCTGAGATCATCCTTTTGTCTCATGATTTCAGTTAATTCATGCATGTTAAAATGTTCATGCCATAAATTTTTTGCTAAACTCTGACCAGGGTTGGTAAGGTCTTTGAAAATCCATTGGTCTCCAACAGGTGGTAACTGATACAAATCACCAACAGCTATGATGCTAATACCACCAAAATCTTGTTTTCTACCAGTAAGTTGCTGAAGCCTATCATTTATAAATGTCAGCATATTATTTCCAACCATTGAAATTTCATCTATTATCACAACTGACAAATTTCGATACTTTGTCCTAAATGTATTCAATTCATCTGCACTCATGTGCTGCTGTGTTTGATACATTTTTCTGTGAAATGCTGATGCAATGGTAGTTCCCTTGATATTGCATGCGGCTTTACCGGTGTGAGCACAGAGTAATATTCTTATATCATCTGGATTTTCACCTTCTTTTGAATATAGTAATCTGTGTAATGTTTGAAAAATGGCATCAATAACCACAGATTTTCCTGCACCTGCTCCACCAGTAAGAAAAGCATATAATGGCTCTTCTTTATGTTGAATCCAGTTTGTTACATGATTGTAAAATTCTCTTTGTTTTGTATTCAGGGATTGCAGAAGTTTATAATACTGCTCATCGGGAATACGAACAGCACTCATTTCTGTTTCAGATACTTTTGAGGACATGCCCAGTTCTGGACCAATATCAAAATCTCTGTGTTGAGCTGTATCAGGATCAAAATGAACAAATTCTTCAGATGGTTCAGAACCTATTTCTGCATCTTCTGCCTCATCATGTTCTGTATTTGGTGCTAACGTCTCTAAATTATCAAGATCTTCTTCAGCTTGAAGTCGAGCTTGTTCCAATTCTTCAACAAAATGTTCATACTGCTTTTGTTTCATGTTTATTATACTTGATTTTTGCCTGTAGTGCTGTTCATAAGTTTGATAACCACCAAGCAAGTCAGCATTCTCATTTCTCCATGGCAGATAGAGGAGAATTCTTTCTCTATAGTACTGTTCAGAATTTGTTTTTTGGCTGTAGCCTACATTTCTGATAACCCGTTTGTTTTTTCGTCTTCTGATCTTAATTCCATTTTTTAAATGAACTAAAACATCCTGATCAGTGAAAATATTTTCTTCGGAATTTTCTTCTGGGTTATCCTCATTCATTTCCTCATCCAGTTCTTTTTCCATTTCTTTTGGAAAAGTGACTTCCAACTCGGAAACAACATCAGCTAAGCACCAATTTTCTAGTTGTTTTGGTCTTCTTGCATATCTTTGTATCATACCATCTGCTTTAATATCAGTTGAATCCTTGGGTAACTCATTCAATTCATCTTGATGTTTGAGTAAGAATACTCTGTCTTCAGGTGGTGAGGTATTGATAAAAACGACTTCTCTGCTGGATTGTGTAAGTGGCATCTGAAGTATCAAGTAGCTTGCTTCTTGTGCACTGACCTCAACAAAGTTCACGAACTTGTTCCCAATATGTCTAACTTGGCGCTTAAGATCCATATTTCCCTCTGCAGCTTTTTGAGATGCCTTATCAAGCATAGCACTTATTCCTCTTTGAGATTTGCTAATGTAAGCAACAATGTATGTGGCACAAGCATAAGGATCAAGTACAAACTGAATGTCCAAATTAGCATTCCAAGCCTTCAACACTGATGGATTGTAGTAATCCACTCTCATTTCAGATGGACTTCTCTTGAGAAATATTTTTGGACCTTTAAGGGATGCTCGTATACATTTGATATACTCATCCTCACACATTTGCACAACAGTTTCCAAGAAAGATTCATAGTCTAAACTGCAACCATCTTTGTAATCATTCATCTTCCTCTGAATATCAGAATACATCTTTCTATAATGCTCAATATCAACATCTAAGGGTTCAAGAAGCATAGTTTTGGGCAAAGGTGGCAATGGAAATCCAAATCTACATACAGATTTATTGCCCTTTTTGCAAGTCTTTGAGTGTTTATGTACTTGAAGTTCTACAAGCTGCTTCAGGAGGGGATTTTTTTCTTGCAACCCACATGTAACATACTTATCAACGTAAGCTTCAATTTCTTCACTGCTATTTTCATTATGCTTTGGAGCATCACTTGTCCATACCAGCATATGAATATGTGGAGAACCCCTGTTTTGGAATTCTACTCTTCGAAACACATCAGTGACAACACCAAGTGGATTGTGGGAACTCTTAAGAACAGTATTGATGAAGAGTTGAACCCTGTTGTCAAAGAATCTTGCACATGTGACTGGATCTTGCTTTACTAGTTTAGATTTTTCATTCCAGTTCAAATCCTCCAATTCTTCTTGCGACAGTGTTTTTCCATTCAGTGCTGCTAAACTTTTGAGCAAATTTTGCCATCTGGTATCAGCTGATGAGAGAGAAATAAACCAGGTTGGAAGACCCAACTGCCTTATCATGGCAAAAACATCTTTCTTTTTCGATGAAAGATATGCAGGAGAATTTCTTAGCGTTCTGAATATATAGTATCCTTCATTTAATCTTACAATTTTTTCTGCAGAAACTGGATTTAAAACTTGTTCTGCAGTGATTTTCTTACCCTCTGATTTACATCTTCTCAATGCCAAGTTAACTTTGTCACTAACTTGCTTAATTTGAATTTTCTTCAATTTGAAAAATATGTTAGGTACAGATTGTGCTGCTCGCCTATCAACACTGCGCAACTCCCATTTTGCAATATCACTGTAGTGTACTTGAATTTCTCTATCCTCATTTTCAGTTCTCCTATGACCACAAAATATTGTAGGAAAACAGAGATATTCTGCATCTTTATCTGCAAATAAACTTATTGGTTTTTGGTTTTCACCTGGGGCAAACACATAAAGTTTATTGGTATCACTGTCTGCTTCATCAACAAGTGTATCAGAATTGCCTTGAATGCAATCATCTGAACTAACTTCACAAAAACCATCTTCATTCCCTTCAGGTTCACGATCATCTCTATCATTTGAAGTACCAATCAATTCTTGTACTGTTTCCTCATTACTTCTTTCAATTTCATCTCTCCAAGAATGGTCTATCGTTATACCTGAATTCTTATACAATTCACTGTTTTTCATAAGCCACTGTCACAAGATGAAACACTTCCTTTAAGTTTGGCTTAATGGTGGCTTATAGGTCCTTAATGATGGTTTAATGGTTGTCTTTAAGTCACCATTAAGCACCTTTAAGCTACATTTAAGTAATAAATACGCCACCATTAAGTAACCATTAAGCCCTCTCAAAGTCCTTAATGGATGCTTTAAGGTAGCTTAATGGTGGCTTATAGGTGCTTAATGGTAGCTTCTAGACAATCATTAAGTCACCATTAAGCCACCATTAAGCCAGACTTATAGGTGCTTAATGTCCAAACTCCATTAAGCTACCATTAAACAACCTTTAAACCACCATTAAGTCACCATTACGCAGTCGATAAAACTGCTTTTACGGGTTAAATATTATTTTTATAATGATTTCTTCACAAAAATTATAAATGTCGAGTTTATACATTTGTTAATTCAGTGAAAGTAATGTAAAAGAAAGAAAATTAAAAAAAAAATAAATGAAAAAAAAGAAAGCATTCCCAACAGGATTCGATCCCACGACCTTCAGATTGGAGGGCGAACGCATTAACTACTGAGCTATCGAAGCTGTTGAAATTAAAGTGAAATATAAAACCTTTATTTTTAACAAAACTTGTTTGGAATGGTTACACGTACCGTACATGTATTTTTTTTCCTGATGTTTATATTTATTAATCAATAATACGAATAATTATATTTATATATATATGTATATATTTTTAAAAAAGAAATTTTGATAAAGTTTTATATTACGTTAATATTTCTTAACCGTGGACCGAAGTTCGGTGTGATAGTGTGAAACAACTTTTTGATTTAAGTAACTGAATTCCTCGTTCTAGATCTGTTATTCGCCGATTTATAAGCGTGAAAAGATTGAAATTCCACAGATATAACAAAATTTTGTTATTAAAAAGGAATACATCATCGAAAGAGAACGATTGGGGGAAAAAAAACAGATTATAGTTCCTATAAACATGCTGCGGATATTTACGATTTTTGACAATCTTTGCATAACAATTAAGTTATAATATTTTTGTAACATATCTTCAGTTTTAAATCTTTTTATATCATCATGGGTATCAAAATAATTGTCTTTTTGTGTACAATCATAATTTCTAATTTGTTATATGCTTGCGTAAATTTTAAGTTTTGTAAAAAAAATAGATCATCAAAATCTATCACTGTACGTTCCCGTGTATAGTTTCCTGTTAATTGACCGGGGACTGGTGGGGACACCTAATTAAGGTCTATTGTCTAACTAGTCGATATACTGTACACTGATTATTTTAACCCGCTTCTCAATGTGTATAAATCTGGTCGGATACCCTGTTTAATCTGATCGGCTGTTCTTCTGAATATTGATTTTGAAATAACAATCATTGAAGACCGACTACATTTTGATCAATTCTTAATTCTGCATTATTTTAAATAAATTCTTACTTCTGCATTATTTTAAATAAATTCTTACTTCTGCAGTATTTTAAAAGAAAGGAAAAAATAATGGCACTTAACCACGAATTAATTCAAATTATTCATGAATTAATTCAAAGATTGGCAATATAATCTATACCTATATATTTTCTTAATATCTTAAACTTTTCTCTACCCAAAGAAAAATTAAGAGACAGAGATATTCCAGAAGAAAATGACTCTAATTAAATTTCCTATGAATTCGGCAGTGGAACATGGCTCTCCAAACACGAAAGAAAAATATGTGATTTTTAAAAAAAAATTAATATATATTATGTATTTATGGATAAAAATAATTTTAAAACAAGTATTCAAACAAACGGATTTTAGGGAGCGAAAATTTTAAGGCATTTGATGAAGCTGTTCTCAGTTCCCGAGCATTGACAAAGATGTTAGAAATAGCGAGAAAAAAATTATGAATTGAATAAGTATTTGTGGAAATGATACTGAAACAACTTCAAACTTAACAAGTTAGTTTAAAGACTTGATACTGGATGCGTTAAGGTGGTTTAATTAAGTTTGGACATTAAGTCACCATTAAGCTGCAGCTTAAAGGTGGCTTAATGGTAGCTTAATGAAGTTTGGACATTAAGCACCTAGAAGCTGCAGCTTAATGGTGGCTTAATGCTGGCTTAAAGGAATTAACTTCTATAAGTCACCATTAAGCTACCATTAAGCCACCATTAAGCGATTGCTTAAAGATGGTCTTTCGTCCTGTGTGTAATGCATTCATTACTACATTTGGACGAACATTTTCTGTGAAACATGATGACTTGTGAGATAATCTCTTCTTTAATTTCACAGTTATAGTCACATGCTCATCTATTTGACGTGGAAGGGCATTTACAGTTGGCTGAATATCAACTGGAACATTTACAACATTTCCTTTGACTGACATCTGACCTCCTCTTGGTAATTCTCTTATTTGCATAAATGGTATCCGTTGAGATATCAACCTCTCTTCCAATGGATGTAAATTCAAAGCATCGGGTTTGTCAGGCCATTTCATTCCATTTTTAACTGAAAGTCTTGGAATTTTTTCATCCTTCAGAGCCGAACAGCAAGTTAAGCAAAGCCATTCTATACCATCCACAGATCTTAAGCCAGTACAAATACTTCTACTACTAGCACTAAGATTAATTGTATCTAGCTTCACAACGCTTTTGAAAAACCAAGTCTGATGACAACATGTGCACACATAAATTGGGCCAATTTTTACTTGATCATGGAATTTCTTAATGCACTCATCTAAACTATATCCATAACATCTTTTCTTCAATAACTGGTTTTCACGGTCTTTGAATTCTGAATCAAGTCTTCTTTTAGCCTTAGAAACTTTTTCAATCTCCTTTTCTTTTTCTCTATTATTTCTTCTACTTTGCTGTTTATATAAACGTTCCTTCTCCTGTTGTTCCACATCACCTCTTTTTATCCTTTTTGCTTCTCTTTCTATCGATCTAAACTCTGGATTTAGTCTTGCTTTAGTTCTACTTTTCAAGTTGCTTTCTCTGTCTTTCTGCTTTGTCTCTGGATTTTCTCTGGCAATTTTTTTGGCAGCAAGTTCTTTATCTTTATATTCTTTACTAAGTCTTGCTTTAGTTCTACTCTTCAAATTGCTTTCCCTGTCTTTCTGCTTTGTCTCTGGATTTTCTCTGGCAATTTTTTTGGCAGCAAGTTCTTTGTCTTTATATTCTTTACTAAGTCTTGCTTTAGTTCTACTCTTCAAAGCACTTTCTCTGTCTTTCTGCTTTGTCTCTGGATTTTTTCTGGCAATTTTTTTGGCAGCAAGTTCTTTATCTTTATATTCTTTGCAAAGTCTTGCTTTAGTTCTACTTTTCAAAGCACTTTCTCTGTCTTTCTGCTTTGTCTCTGGATTTTTTCTGGCAATTTTTTTGGCAGCAAGTTCTTTATCTTTATATTCTTTGCTAAGTCTTGCTTTAGTTCTACTTTTCAAAGCACTTTCTCTGTCTTTCTGCTTTTCCTCTGGATTTTCTCTGGCAATTTTTTTTGGCAGCAAGTTCTCTATCTTTATATTCTTTGCTAAGTCTTGCTTTACTCTTACTTTTACTACAAAGTGCATTATCACTTTTTCTTGTTTCCGAGTTTTCCCTCCTTTTCCGAATATAATTTTTCATATATTCTTTTCTGTTTGCTTGTGATGATTCACAAGGTACAATTTTTCTCGACATGTTCTCTTGGAACTCAAAATACTTGTCAATTAAAGATAGTCTTTCACTTCCTGAAATGGACGCCCTTGCTTTTAGTGTTGCAGACAATGGTTGTATCTCAAATTGACTTATTACTGAAATATTACAACTTTGATAAAATGCAAACATGTAATCCACAAGATGATTAATATCACTGAAAGTAATTTTAACAGCTCTACCATCTGCAGATGAGAGACCATCTTCTCCATGGGAATGTGAATCAAAAAATACAGGAGAGTTCTCTTCATTCAGATATATTGCAGAGCAAATTCCTCCAACAATAATTAATCCCTGCTTGTACCTCATAAAGAGCAACTCAATGCCTTCCTTCAAATTTCTACTTTGACATGATTGATCCCAATTGATATGAGTCAGTGTTCCATAAATCTGTTCAAAATAGCATATGTCATATTGGCTGTCATTGACATACACAGACCTGGGAAGTTCTTGAAATTGTAGCATTTTTGAAACAAATTGAACAGATGATTGTAATTCTGCAATTCTGACTCTAAATAAATCATCTCCGGCAAAAAGCACACTATCAAGTTGTGCAGAGGTAGATGTATTTTGCAGAATGACAGACATCAAATCATTGCATGTGCACTGAACTCCTCTCGAAAAAACTGAAAACAAATTACTAGATTGATTAATTGTTCCAAATAATTTTGTTATGGGAAAAGTTTTCTCAATGGAAGGCATGGATGTTGTAGCCTGTTCGAAGCTGTTTGAAGGAAGAAAATTAGCTTTGTTTTTTTTACCTAAAGAAAAATTATCAGTGTTCTTGGCATAAAAAGACACATTGTCTGATTTCATAGAATTTGATGACAAATTGTTTGAATCTATAGTGACTGAAGGCAAATTGGCAGAGTTCATGGTGCCCGAAGGTATATTTGCAGAGTTCATAGTGTACGAAGGCAAATTCGCAGAGTCTATATCAGTGTTTCTAGCAATGTTTCTAGTACCCGAAGGTAGATCAGCAATGTTTCTAGCACCCGAAGGCAGATCAGCAATGTTTCTAGCGCCCAAAGGCAAATCTTGTACTCTTTTTAAGGAGGCAATATCCCTCCGGTCTTTTGTACTATTTTTTACGTGGCTAGTGTCCACGAGTCTAAAAGGTCCGTCAACAGTTACGTCACTTGTTGGGTCCTTTGCACTGTTTTTTATGTGGCCAGTATCCACAAGTCTACTGTCATTGTTGACTCGACTCTGGTTTCCCATCTTTGCCAAAGCTACCCGCCAGTTCTTCTTACGAGGCATGACAAAGATTCTGCAAAATAAAATAAATTCAAAGAAACTGCTTGTGAAATGTTGATTTATGTAAAATAATGCAAATAATGGGGAAAAAATACTTATTTTTTATTTTTATTTTTTTAAAAAGAGTACATTACCAATCATGATCGTTTTAAAAAAATGTTCAGAGAATTTGAATTCCAGGCTAAAGGGGAAAAGAAAAGAGGGCGGAAAAACTGATAAAAAAAATACGCAGATGGAGAAAGAAAAATGGTCAACCTTGACCTTTCAGGTCTCTGGCTTAAGGTAACCACAGGGTCTTCTTTAGGCTAAGGAAATTCATGACTTGAAGTTTCACTGCATAAACTTTCAGGGAACTAAAATCAACATTTTCTTAACTTAATTTTTTACCTTTTCACCTTAAAATCAAAAGGAGTACTAGTCTTTCTAATGTTATATTTAATAAATATTAACAAGAGATATTTGTAAAACACTTATGCTCCCCTCCCCCCAAATTTGAATTTTTCTCAGTCCTAGGGGCATAACTGTCAAACTAGAAATATGTCCATAGGACATGAATGCCCCGCCGAGGGTATATTAGTAAAGCAACATGAAAATTTGTATGTGTATAAAATTTGATCAGAATATCTTGAATAGTGATGCAGTTGAATTGCTTACATTAGTATGTATCAGCATATAAAGTTTGACACTAATTTCATTAAAGTTTGACACTAATTTAGGAAATGTGAGGTCAATGTCAAAGAAAAGGTCAAGATCAAAAATGTTGATGCAGTTGCATATCTCTCATCAATTTGTATCAACATGAGAAGTTTGATAAAAATATCTAGAAATGATGTCTTCAATTAAAACTGACTTAAACACAATTGATAAAAGTGAGGTCAAGGTCAAATAAAAGGTCAAAGGAAATGCCAAGGTCACAAACTGTTGATTCAGTTGAAAAGCTCTCATCAGCAAGTATCAGCAAATGAAGTTAAAAATATTATAAATGGTTTCTTTAAAACTGACTTAAACACAAATGGATAAAAGTGAGGTCAAGGTCAAATGAAAGGTCAAGGTAAAAAATGATGATACACTTGAAATGCTTACCTCAATATCTATCAGCTTATGACATTTGACACTAATTTAGGAAAAGTGAGGTCAATGTCAAAGAAAAGGTCAGGTCAAAAATGTTGATGCAGTTGCATATCTCTCATCAATATGTATCAACATAAGAAGTTTGATAAAAATTGCTACAAATGATGTCTTCAATTAAAACTGACTTAAACACAATTTGATAAAAGTGAGGTCAAGGTCAAATAAAAGGTCAAGGTCAAAATTGTTGATGCAGTTGAATTGCTAACATCAGTATGTATCAGCATATGAAGTTTGATACTGATTTAGGAAAAGTGAGGTCAAGGTCAAAGGAAAGGTCAAGGTAAAAATGTTGATGCAATTGAATTGCTCTCATCAATATGTAACAGCATACAAAGTTTGCTAAAAATATCTTGAATGGTATCTTTAAAACTAAGCGAAACACTAATTAAAGATAAGTGAGGTCAAAGGAAAGGTCAAGGTCAAAATGTTGATGCAGTTGAATAGCTTTCATCAGTATGTATCAACATGTGAAGTTTGATAACACCATCTTGAATGGTATGTATAAAACCGAGCTAAACACTAATTTAAGAAAAGTGAGGTCAAGGTCAAAGGAAAGATCAGGGTCAAAAATTTTGATGCAGTTGAATTGCTCTAATCAGCATGTAACAGTATATTAAGTTTGATGAAAATATCTTGAATGGTATCTTTAAAACTAAGAGGAACACCGATTAAAGATAAGTAAGGTCAAAGGAATGGTCAAGGTCAAAAATGTTGATGCAGTTGAATAGCTCTCATCAGTATGTATCAACATGTGAAGTTTGATAACACCATCTTGAATGGTATGTTTAAAACTGAGCTAAAAACTAATTTAAAAAAAGTGAGGTCAAGGTCAAAGGAAAGATCAAGGTCAAAAAATGTTGATGCAGTTGCATAGCTCTCATCAATATCTATCAGCATATGAAGTTTGATGAAAATATCTTGGATAGTTTCTTTGAAACTTAGCTTTGAACAGAGCTAAACGCAAAGTGTGACGGAAGGACAGACGGACATGACAAACACTATATGCCCCGACCATATTCATGGCGGGGCATAAAAATGGCATGATCGTACCCAAAACAGAACTTAGCATAGACATTTATCTGATAAATCTGTATACTAAATTTCATTTCAGTATGTGCAACCTCTGCGAAGAAAATGAATGGAAACTGCGAATAATTGGAATTTTTCTAAGTCCAAGGGGCATAACTCTGTAAAAAAAAAAGGGTGTGATCATACCCAAAACAAGAACTTGACCTAGATATTCATCTGATATATCTGTATACCAAATTTCATTTCAGTATGTGCAACGGTTGTGAAGACAATGAACGGAAACTAAGTGGACTGTTAGTAGTAGAGTTATCATCAAGAAACCATTTTATGAAATGATATGAAATTTTCACCTTGACCTTTTGACTTGCAAAACCAAAAGGGTATTCTTTATTTCATTGGGGCATAAAAAAAATTCAGAGAAAAATCTCAAAGAAAACCAAAGATTTCATACATGAACTTTTTTTTGGCATTGTATGAATTTCTGACTTGAACTTTAGCCTAAATGAAATAGGGGTCTTTTTTAAGTCAATAGGATAACTCTTGTAAACTTGTATTTCCAATACAACTCTTGTAAACCCCTTATTTCATGGCATAAGGCTGGAATGGACAACAGTCATTGATAAGGTTTGATTTTTCTTCATTTCATGAGAACAAACTTTTTTTTTAATCTCAAAAACAGCTTGAGCAACTCTTGTAAACCCCTTATTTCATGGCATAAGACTGGAATGGACAAGAGTCATTGATAAGATTTGATTTTTCTTCATTTCATGAGAACAAACTTTTTTTTAATCTCAAAAACAGCTTGAGCAAACTATTGGTCAAATCAATAGGCAAGCATCCTCATGTTTTTCACCTGAGCAAAATTGGACAAAAAAGACACTTCAACTTGACAAATCTATAATAGAGGAATAATACTTATAGACATTTATCTCATAAAGCGTTATCTCTCTTATCATAGTATCAATGAACCTTAAAGCATAATGTCAATAGCGGTTATAAAAATTTTTATATAAAGACGTTCTGGGAAAAAATCGAACAAATAAAGCTAACCTAATTTTTTTTTTTTGTTTAAAAGCATACACAGTATTTTTATCCCTAGGCATGGAAACCAAAACAAAGATGCCCATGTACGGCAACTTAATGCCATCGTTAACATTTTTTCAAATATAGGTCAAACTTAAAGTCAAGAATTCAATCAAGTTGATACCCCCATGAAAAATCTCACAAAAATACCTGTCAGTAATACATAATAGCCTTCGTACAAACCATTCCAATAACATGGCCAAGATTTAAGTTTTACAAATGGTAGGTCATCAGGCCAAAATATAATGGTACCAAAGGAAATGCATATTTTAAGTGATTAAGTTATTGGCTGTTTTTCTTTTTGATGCACCTCGTTATGCATACTATCTACAAAACTGAATACTCTGTCCTTATTTCCAACCTCATTTCGTTGATATCCCCACTTGAACAGCCTTTGTCAATAAAACACTAGAATATGTACATAGGACATGAATGCCCCCCCCCCCCCCCCAATTAATTATTAATGCAACATAAAATTTGTATTTATGTATGAAATTTGCTGAGAATATCTTAAATAGTATCTTTAAAATTATAATTGAAATCTTAAAAATCGGATGTAGATGAGAAATTTTCACAAATTATAAGTGCATTAGCGTACAAAAAATTTCTTAAATGATTTCTTCTAAATTATGCAAAATGCAAATTAAAGAAACACCCAGAAAAAGCAAGGTCGAAAGTTTTTGAATTACTTAAATAGCTATCACTTACATGTATCAGCATATAAAGTTTGATGAAAATATCTTAAACGGTTACATGTATTTAAATATGAGCTAAACACTAATTTAAGAAAGGTGTGGTCAAGGTCAAATGAAAGGTTGAGGTCAAAAAATGTTCAAGCAGTTGAAAATTTAACATCAGTATGTATCAGCATATGAAGTTTGATTGCACTATCTGGAATGGTTTCTTTAAAACTGAGAAAAACACTAATTTAAGAAAGGTGAGGTCAAGGTCAAAGGGAGGTCAAGTCAAAAAAATATTGATGCATTTGATTAACTTACATTAGTATGTATCAACATAAACTTTGATCACACTGTCTTGAATGGTATCTTTAAAACTGAGCTAAACACGAATTAAAGAAAAAGGAGGTCAAGGTCAGTGGAAAGGTAGAAAAATACTGATGCAGTTGTAAAGCTCTCATTAATATCTCTCAGCATATAAAGTTTGATAAAGATATCTTGAAAAGTTTCTTTGAAAACTAGAACTGTCCAATAGGGACAAATACCCCCCGCTAGGTTTTTCAGAGAAGGTACCAAATCAGTAATGTTTTCTAGATGTGAGAGATATTCACAATTTGCTTAAACATTTAGAATAAAAATTTGATTACTCATTATATTTTTTTTTTGATTGAAACTAAGGTGCAGCCTAATAAAACATCAATAGTAATAATTACAGTGTTTTTTATTACATTGAAAAAATAGTTTGCAACTGTCATCTTTGTGAGACATGACACTCTGCAAATTGATTGTTGAAAAAAAAAATATCATAATTAATTATACAAAATCAAATTTATCTTAATACCTTTATATCAAACTCATTTTTAAAATAAAAGGCTGGTTCCAGTAACTATGTATTTTGACAGACATAAATTACAATTAAGAGGCTTAAACAACAGAGATCTTTATTTCTTTCTGCCCAATTCCCAGGAGATATAGATAAGACCTGCTTGATCAGAGATGCCCTAACAGCTTCCCACACTGAACTCATTAATTAATCTTTAACTGGTTGGTTCTAATTAGAAGTTTTAAGCTGTAGTTCACATTTTTGTACAGATGTTCTAGATTCTATGTCTCAAACCTTAGACATGAACCCGAAATGACTAAGTCAATAAAAATAATAAAAAAAAAAAAAAACACTTGTAAAATGCAGAAAAATTATCAAACAATGTTGAAAACTCCAGGTGCACATCTTGATATGGTATATAATAAGTGTACAAATTTTCATACAAATCTATGCAATAGTCTCTGGGAATAGATCCAGACAAAGCCACATAATAAAAATGAAAAAAAAAAAAAAAAAAAAAAAAAAACACCTGTAAAATGCCAAGAAATTATTCAATCATGATGAAAATACCAGGTGCACACCTTCATATGGTGAATAATAAGTGTACAAATTTTCAGACAAATCCTTGCAACAGTTTCCAAGAAATGGTTCGGACAAAATCTCATCTACA
Organism: Saccostrea echinata; assembly: GCF_033153115.1. NCBI lineage: Eukaryota > Metazoa > Mollusca > Bivalvia > Ostreida > Ostreidae > Saccostrea > Saccostrea echinata. Next base: position 35,555 of record NW_026889806.1, on the reverse strand, counting down.
GACAGACGGACAGAGAGACGGACATGCTGATTCCAATATACCCCCCCTAAACTTCGTTTGCGGGGGGTATAATTAGCTTTGAACTGAGTTAAACAGTACGTGTGACAGAAGGATGGAAGGACATGAGACATGACAAACACTTACATGCGCTGACAATCAATATCTATCAGCATATGAAGTTTAATAAAAATACCTTGAAAAGTTTCTTTGAAACTAAGCTATCAACAGAGCTAAATGCAAAGTGTGACGAAGGACAGTCGGAACTTCGGGAAGGACGGAAGACAGACAGGAAAAACTTTATATCAGGCCCTTACCATTTTCATGACGGGGCATAAAAAGTGTGCAACAACATTTAGTCCCCAAGATTATATGAAATGAGGTTTGAATAATACATATACTAGTATATGAAACATGACAATGTATATTTACCATAACACCTTTCCTGCATTTTTGTCAAGCAAAAAATCTAAATGTACAATATTACCATGATTACAGCTACATAATACCAAGGATGATATTCATACAAGTTCAACAGATTTTGAGTTGTTTATGAATAAATTCATAACTGCAGTTACTGTTTTAAGTAAACCCTCCTATGAAAACTGTTATACATTTCATAGATTATGCATAACAAGAGGCATAGTGTCAATTTATGATAACAACAAAATGAAATTTGGCCATGGAAAAACACACCAGGGAAAACAGTGTTAAGCACCACACCAATAGTTTCTATCATACTAAACAGTAAACACTGAATATTGTTACTCCATTTCTTGTACTAAGATTGAAGTCAAATAACAGCAATTCTGTTTCTTCAGGGAAAACAAATTTTTCACTATATTTTTCATGCGCACACATATATAGACTTTTAAACTAACTTGTATTCATAGATAACCATGTGCGCTGCTGAACCTTGCAAATCTTGCACCCATATCAAAATTTTTTTGCCCACAAATTATCATACCTTCCATTGATTTAAGAAAAAAAAAGCAACCCCATTTTTCATCATTTTTTTTAATCATATTTGCTTTGTGTTTCTTTTCTATTCATTGTAACATTATGCACAACTGAACTTACATAAATTTGAAGTAGAACTCTTCTGTTCTGTTAATGAAGATTGATATGGTTATTCAATATCATATATAGAGCACGTCACATTTTCATTCATAAAATAAGAACAGTACTTTTTGGTTATTTGGGCTCATTGACCAGTCGATGCCACATTGTGCCCAACACAATCACTCAGACGCATTATGTACAAGTACTTCTTACTGCTAATTAAACAGCACTTTACTGATTATGAAATTATTGAGAGAAAAATACATTCAGACAAAATGAAAAACAAATGTTTACAATCGTAAACTGTTAATTTCAAACCCTGATATAATGTACTTAACAGTGCATCAAGATGTAAATATAATGCCGTCAACATTGATTCAAGGAGTTATTCCTAAATAACAAGAGTTTGTTAGAATACTTTAATATTTATAGAAATTGCCATTAAAAATGAACATTAAAAAAGCGTTCAAAAAATTTATCACAATTCTTTTTTTTAATCGCTCCAGATTTTGCAACAGAGTTCCAGATAATTTTTTACCCCAAAGTGTATTTACTCCCTGATTTTCAAATAAATGCAGATTTTGATTTTAAGCAAATAAGCAGATTGAAGAATATTCTGTTTACATATAAATGTGTTGACCTTTATTTTTATTTTAATCTTGTAATCGAAATATAAGTGTTTTTGAAGAGGGAAAAAACTACAAAGGTCAGTTCCTACATGCATTTATTTAAATAAATTTTGAAAATACCAACAAGACTTTTTGCTAAACTTGGAAAGCATTCTTTTTTGACAAGGAATTCTAAGATTATACAGTAGGTCAAGGTACCATAGAGTCAGACACACAGAAAACTTTCTTTCATTTAAGATAAACTGAGAAAAAAGAATCTTCGTTAACATGGAAAATTGAGAGAAAGGAAAAATTGGCTATGAACCCATAATTAAAAAGTTATGCCTAGTGCAAAGTTCTTCCAGCCTAAATGGAGATCGTTGTTGCCATTACTAAAATATTCCTGGTCATTAAATGGCTTTTAAATCTGTACTTCGTTTTGAGAAAAACCAAACACTGAGTTAACCTCAATTCATTTCATATCATTAAGTAAGTTGTACCTGTATTCTTTAACCTGTTGTATGCAGTATCTTCGTGGTGTAATGCTTATCTATGATTGCTAATGTGTAACTGTATGCCCTATTTTAATTTTCAGTGCGTATTTTGTAAAATTCAATGCGTATTTCTGCAAATACGCACCTTATCTGCAGCTCTGTTGCAACATCATTCCCTTGAAATACCATGGACTGCTTTTGCTCCATTAATCTTTGTAAACAGTAAAAAGTGCAACGAAAAACCGTTTGAAGGTATACCACCGTTTATTTTTCCACGGTTCAATTCGCAATTCATGAAACTGTTATCACAGTTCATTTCAATTGGTTCTAATTATGCAAATCAACCTAAACTCCTCGTTTTGTCAACGATATTGCAGTCACTGCAGTTAAACTTGTTTTCAGCCTATTTTAAACCCCATAATTAACATTTCAAAAGATGTTATCACTTTTCTAGTGTTTATAAAAGCTATTGATGTTATAAAGGCAAGTGATGAAGCCTTAAAAACCAATAGCATTATACAGTTATTCACGATATTTCATAATATGTGTATTTATCAGGTTGGGAACATATGCATCGTGACATGTATCGTATCATGAACTGAGTATAGTGATACGAATCATATCGTGGGATACATATATATGTTGCATCCCTAGTAAACAGGTCTGGTACAATCACTAGATTTAGCTACGTAGCTTAAATTACCTACATACCTTTATTTACCTACCAAAACTTTCTTGAATTATAATTTTTCTCATGATGTGCAGAAAATCACACTTTTGATGCAGTGATAATCTTAAGCTTTAAACTAATCTGAAAACAATTCATGGAAAATATATCTTAAAGATGAGAGTCTTTTTTTGGCACAATTGCAATCAAAGTTCTGAAAGTTTGGTGGCTATATTCAACAGTTAATTTTTGACCAAACAGTTACTTCTTGAATGAAATAACAAAGACCTCTTCTGGTCAACATGATAATGGTTGGTAATTTTTCACCAATTTTGAAGCAATCATACTTACCCATGCCTCACTGTACACAAGGTGGACATTTACTCAAACAATAGAACAATAGAAATACAGATACATCATTTGCAGCAATGGTTAAACAAATGATGCATTGGAGTGCTTTTTTAAACATGCATCCTTAGTATATTAATAACGAGCGCAGCAAGGCGTCACAAAGCGCCACTCACATAGCGAGCTCAATAGACTAACGGACACAGAAAATTCAGGTCAAAATCTGCACATTGTTCCAAGACTTTATTTTAAGTCCATGTCAAAAATCCTTTGCAGTGCATAGCAACATGGTGGCTTAAACATTATACATAGCAACAACTTACTTGAGAAAAAATTACAAATGTTTTAGTAAACAACTGTGCTCGCCCCAACGGTGATTATATTGATACCGTAAAACATATTAGTCACATACTTGTAATTTTTGTTTTTATTAAATGAAAAGCAAAATTGTGCAAATTTGATTAAAATAATATTAAGGTACCTGGGGTAGGTAAATAAAGCTAAGGTACGTAATGTTCTACCTACGTATCACAATGTACTGATTGTTCTGGGCCTGGTAATTAGATATCGGAAGTTTCTATGGACATCGTTACACGGATAAACCAAACTTGTAAAATGCTACTTGTATCGAGATAAATCGAACTAAATATATTCAACTACTTTTTAAAAACCATAACAACATATTTAGGGAAAAACAATGAGACATATTATAACACAGTAGAAATAAATTTATTAGGCCTACAATTCGGAAAATGACTAAATGATGACTAAATGTGCAACGTACTTCCACTGCACTTTGATGTCGCCACATTAACTTCGTGCCGAATGGAATCATACCATTCGCGAAAAAAAGTAAATTTCAATCTTATAAATTGCTATATCTACCCACCGTTCGTGAAACAAAAATATAAACCCAGGGAAAGCGTAAATATTAGCAAGATGAATATATTCTCGGCGTCAGGTTGTCTCTCAAGTCTTCCTTCAAAATGGACGCTCGACAATGCGCATGCGTAAACGTCTAAATGACGGAAGTGTACACAAACATAACCATTCCGGGATTGTTTAATTCAATAAACTTTTTAAAGGACTTTTAACTCGTGGGCACATTAAAAATGTATACATATATAAATCAATTCACAAAAAATTCGAAAATACCAATGAAATTAAGAGGAAATTTTTTTTTCAAAGAATTAATGTATTAACACTATATAATCAATAGAGCCCCACCCTAACACCAGAACCCCTGACCCTGGGGCCATGAAATGCACATTTTTGGAAGAGGCACTCTTGCTCATAATAACTATCTACTAATGTAGTTTATATATATAGTACCCAGGAGCAGAGAAGGATATTTTTGAAGAATTTTTGCATTTTCACTATAATTTATAATCATGCAACATATACTTCAGCTTCCACCCCACCAGAACCCCTGTACATGTGTGACAATTATTCTACCCCTGACCCTGGGGCCATGAAATTCACAATTTTGGAAAAAGGCACTCTTGCTCATCATAACTATGTACTTAGTTACTTTATTAAATATCCAGAAGCAGAGAAGAAGATTTTCAAAGAATTAATGCATTTTCACTATATAATCAATAGAGCCCCGCCCTAACACCAGAACCCCTGACCCTGGGGCCATGAAATTCACAATTTTTGAAAAGGCACTTTTGCTCATCATAACTATGTACTTACTTACTTTATTTAATACCCAGGAGCAAAGAAGAAGGTTTTCAAAGAATTAATGCATTTTCACTATATAATCAATAGAGCCCCGCCCTAACACCAGAACCCCTGACCCTGGGGCCATGAATTTCACAATTTTGGAAGAGGCACTCTTGCTCATCATAACTATGTACTTAGTTCCTTTATTTGATACCCAGGAGCAGAGAAGAAGATTTTCAAAGAAATAATGCACTTTCACTATATGATCTATATAGCCCCACCCTGGGGCCAGAACCCCTGACCCTGGGGCCATGAATTTCACAATTTTGGTAGAGGGCTCAATGCTTATTACAATGATGCCAACAGTTTGACTGCTTGATGTCCAGGAGTAAAGAAGAAGATTTTTAAAGATTGCATTATTTTTGGTGGTTTTAGCCCCACCCCTCAGGCCCCTGGGGGCAGGGACCATGAAATTCACAATTTTTGTTCCCCTTCCACCCATAGATGCTGTAAACCAAATTTGGATGTAATTGGTTCAGTGGTTCCAGAGAAGAAGCTAAAAATGTTCAAAAGTTTACGACCGACGAACGACGAACGACGTACGACGTACGACGACGGACGAAAACGGATAGCAATAGGTTACCTGAGTTTACTCAGGTGACCTAAAAAGATAACTCTAGAAATTATAGGACAGATAACTATTGATTAAGAAAGATAACTCTAACTGTGAAATAGATAAATAATTTAGGAAAATAAATATAGAAATATAAATAGAATGTTCATAAACATTACACTCCCCGTCTGATATCTGAGTATATCACTATGAACCTATTTCCAAAAAAATTTTCAATATAACAAATATCAGTTTTCTAAGAATCTGAAATATTGTTACATGTAATTACACTGCAATCAGGAGCACAGTCTCTGTGACCGGAAGCGTATAAAACACATTAATACCGTCCCTGTTCACACGGAGTCTTACTTTACTGACTTTCTTGTCAGATTCACTTGGGTACACTTGCTCCACCACTGCCATCTTCCAGTCACAACGATGTGCTGAGTTATCTTTCAATAAAACGACATCACCGATAGATAAATTTCTCTGGTTATGCGTCCACTTCTGTCGACTTTGCAGCGTGACTAAGAATTCTTTACGCCATCGTTTCCAGAATAGGTCTGTGAGTACCTGAACTCTCTTCCACTGTGCCTTGAATACATCCTTCTCTTCAAAGGGTCCAAGTGGTTCTCCACCTTTGTCCGTCTTCTGGGTCAAAAGAGTGTACGGAGTAAGTATAAATGGATACTCTGGATCCGTTGAAACTGGCACTAGCGGTCTTGAGTTTATTATAGCGCTTGCCTCTGCCAAGAATGTAACAAGACTTTTATGTGTCAACTTCTTTGCAGTACCATCTATCAACAGGGCGTCTAGGATTCGTCTTGTAAGGCTAATTATCCTTTCCCAGGCTCCACCCATGTGGGAGGAGTAGGGTGGATTGAAGATCCATACTGTTCTGTTCTCCGAAAGAAACTTCTTGACAGGTCCATCTTCTACATTAACCATATCGGTTCGTAGATCCCAGCTTATCCCTAGACTACGCTGAATGGGAAGGTTATCTTTCAAGAGATCGAGTGACATCAGGTCTTTTGCAAGGTCTTCAGTAGGAAAATGTTTCATCACATCACTGCTGTTAGATACAAATTTGTGAAGCCTAAGACCTCCTTCTTCCAACAAAGCTTGTTGTGTTCTCTTCATCAGGCTAACGATTTCTTCTGCAGATGACAGAGAAATCAAACCATCGTCAACATAAAAATTGCGCTCCACAAAACTGCGGACGTCATTTCCATAGGTACCTTCAGCATTATATGCAGTTCTTCGAAGTCCATATGTAGCAATAGCAGGTGATGGACTATTGCCAAAAACATGAACCAACTGCTTGTGCGGATCGTTGTTTAAGTACCAGAAGAAACGTAAGTAATTTCTGTGATCTTCTCGCACCTTGAAACAATGAAACATCTGCTGTATATCGGCCATGATACCAATATCACCAAGTCTGAATCTCATAAGAACACCAAGTAGACTGTTCGTCACATCAGGGCCAGATAGAAGCACGTTGTTTAACGATACACCATTACACTGTGCAGATGAATCAAATACCATTCTTACTTGGTCTGGTTTCTTAGGATGGTAAACGCTGAAGATTGGTAAGTACCAGAACTCGTCAGTGTCCTTTAATGGTGGTGCTAACTCTGCATGTTGTGCATCAAGAATGCGTTTCATGAAGGCAACTGCATGTTCACACTTCACTGAGTTCTTCCTTAGGCTAGTGTCTAAAATCATTGCTCTTTTCAGTGATTGTTATCTATTGTCTGGAAGTCTCTGTCTTGGCTCTCGAAACGGTAATGGTGCAACCCATTGGCCACTTTCGTCACGAGAAAACTCCTTATCCATGATGGCCAAAAATTCTTTGTCCTCCACAGACAATCCAGGCTCATCATCATCATGAGATGTCTGGAAAATGTTCTTCCCAATCGATTCACTTCTAATTTGATGTTTTAAGAATACATCACACTGTCTCTCTGCAGGTAAGTTTTCCTTTACTTTGATATTGTTCGGACATGGTGTGGATAATGTCGCTCTTCCATCAGACAAAACTGCAATTTTGTTTGCTACGACAACGTCTGGTCTATGAGTTCTTCCGAGACAAATTTCTCCCACAATTACCCATCCAAGATGAAGTTTCTGGGCATGTGGAGTATTAGTTGGTCCAATTCTCTGTTCAATAACGTGATGCACGTCACCAAGGTCACGTCCCATCAATAGAAGAATGTTGGTACTTGCTTCTAATGGCATCAGGTGTTTAGATATGTCCTGTAAATGAGGATATCTGTCTGCTACTTCAGGTATTGGTATTTCTCGTCTATTATCAGGTATTTCATCACACTCGATAACTGTTGGAAGGTTGAATCGACAACTTCCATCAATTGCTTCTACGACTAGTCCCTTGACTCTTCTTCCGCTACAGGTAGATTGTCCGCTGCATGAAAACAGAGTATATGATTCTGCATCACTCTGAATATTGAAGAAGTCGAATAATTCGGATCTAGCTAGCGTGCAATTACTCTGTTCATCAATGATTGCATACACCTTGATAGCGTGCTCTTTGTTGTCAAAAGGATAAACAAGTACAGGAAGGACCTTCGCACATGATCGACCACTGAATGTAGTTCCACAAAGTTCGGTACACTTATTGGAGACATGTGTTTTCGTCTGAGTTTTCTCCCCGCCGTAAACAAGTCCTTTGTTAACTTTATATTGTTCTTGTCTCCTTCGCCAGCAGATCTGGGTTCAAACTTTCTTTGTTCTGTGTGCTATGCTGTTGCATGGCAGCTGCTTCCACAAAGGTCACATTTTACATTGGCTTTACAGTGTCTTGACAAATGTTTAGATTCACAGCATTTGTAACAGAAGTCCTTTTCCCGGAGAAAATCCTTCCTTTCTTGTAATCTTGTAATGGCATTGCTCGAAAAGCTCTACAGTGGTTCAATGAATGAGACGCTTTGTGTATTGGACATCTTGAAGATTGTTCCTGTCTTTCGTGTTTGTTTCCGTCATCTACTGCGAGATCAGTTTTCCGATTGTGAACACTTAACGATCGCTTCAGTTCATTTGTCCTTTTCTCCGCTGTTGGTACTGTAGATCCATCGTAATGGAATGCTGGATCATTCTTTACAATGCTGAGTTCCCGTATGAAATTCACTAGGAAACTGAATGGCGGAAACGGAACGTTGTAGTATTTCTTATACTTGGATGCTTGCGACACCCACTTATCTTGTAGACTTTGGGGCAACTTACTGATGATAGGAATAACACCGGACGATGAGTCATAGTATGACAGGAGTGTAGCATACTGGGCATTCTCCTTTGCCGATTCTATCTCTGTTAGGATGTCCAGCAGATCGTACAGCATTTTAGGTTCCTTCATGGTTATCTTAGGAAATTTGTTGAGCTTATTCTTCAAAGCAGCTTCTATCATTTCTGGTCTACCATAACGCTCTTCAAGTCGTTCCCAAATTCGGTAGAGTCCTTTGGGTGGGTCATTGATGTTAGAACCTCTAATGCTGCTAGCGAATTTCTTCGATTCTGGTCCCAACCACTTGATCAACAAATTCATTTCTTCAAATGCGGAAATGTTCAATTCTCTCACTATACTGATGAAACTAGCCTTCCATGTTTGGTAACAATCTGGTTTATCATTGAATGGACTGAACCTTGACATCAGAAGATCTTTCTTCAGAAGAAATTGTGTCAAGTTCGCAATCACTCCTGTATGTGAATATGGATAGAATTCCTGAGCTGCTGGATTAAGGTGGAAGTTATTGACGTTTGGAGCAGCAGGTTCAGTTGATGTATTGACATTGGTTTGTGATAGAGTATCTCTAGTATCTTTGTTGAATTCTTTGTACATATCATCCTTTTTATGCAGTTGTTCAAATGACACATAATCACTCTTTGCTTCACTGAACTTTGAATGTTCACTAACATAGTTTGCAGTGTATTCTTGTTTAGTTGCTCTCAAGGAATCATTACTGCCTGGGGGATGTTGTTCCGGGAATGAAATTATCTGAGATCTTTGATCCTCAAGCCCATCTATTTCTGCTTTTATCGAATCTACATTCTTCTGGCATTCTAAGAGTCTTAATTTGGCTTCAAGTAAGGCTTTCTGTTTCTGAAGTTCTGTTTCTTTCTCAGCATACTGGAGTTTCTTTATCTGTGTTTTAGAGGTCTCTTGTTTTTTCTTAGATGCTGATGAATGACGGCTGCTGTTTGAGATAGAAACTTCGGATCGTGTTTCATATTTCTCAGAAAGTATTTCTGCAGCATCTATAAGCAAGTCTTGAATCTGATGATCAAAATTGTTCATGACACTCAAACATTTCTGATGTCGAATCATCTGGTTGTCTAGTTTTGCATCACTTTCATCTGTGCAAGTGCGATTGAGAAAAGAAATGAGGGACTCATAACTTTCCATGTATTCAGATTTGGCCTCTTCAAATCTGGCTTCAATTTTCCTTAGATACTTAATATCCGTGCAGGAGTCATCAAATTCTGTCAAGATTGCTTCAAAAACTCTCCATGCATTCTTGAGGGTGCTCAAGTAAGACGTCAAGTTGGATTGGTACATCTGGCCTCTTGGAGTAAACTTGCGTACTCTTCTTTCCATTTCTGACATCACTGTACACTTTCTTTACTATTCTGCCTGTATCTTGCAGATAGTATAACCACATAATATTTCGGTGCATAGATTTATTGTGTAAATGCGGTAAAGAAATGAAACAAAACAAAAAATAGAATTACTTATCAATAACATGATAAATAGTATCAATATATAACTATAGATATAGCATAAACTTTGTAGTAAGTTGTAAATGAAAATATTCAAGAGGTAAATAAAAATAAAGATTCACTATTAAATCCAGAATATAAAGTTTTGACACAAGTGGGTTTCCATAGAAAAATGTTATGTACGTACTCCAGTTTTATGTTTAAAGATTATGACAATGATAGGGTTCCATACTTTAGAGTGATAACAATAGATATTCCTAATATATTCAAATTACAAACATTTCATTCAAAACCAGTATAAATATAATAAATATACGCGTTATAAATATAAACAGCATAAGTAACTTACAGTGTGTGGCAGCATAGGTCAGAAATTTGACATAATGGGATAAGTCTCCTAGTATCAAAATTTAGTACGAGAAAATATGCTTCACAGGTCAATTTCGGTCATTTTTTAATATTTTTATGGACTCAATTTTCAAAAAATTGCTTTCTATTTACTAAATAACATCTAAGAAAAAGAATAAGCTAAAGAAATTTATATGTTGACGCATTACTTTTCGTGATATGAGCTCTGCGCTAAAGGTATCCCCATGAAATTTTTCTTCCAAAAGTATTATATTGCCACATTTTACTATAATACAATTAAAGTTTGAGTGCACATTTGTATTTACAAAGTTGTACATATTTAAAACAATAATAATACACGACCAATACCTATTGTTCCAAAAATTTATTTTGTTTTACATTAAACTAAAAAAAAAGGGGGGGGGACATTTGTCAATAAATTAAATTAGAGACAATAAATAAGAAGGTGATCAACTGATTCTCACAAACTGGATGATCTGGTTAAAAACAGTAAGTGTGCTGCAAGTGAATCAACTATTTTCATATACTAGTATTCATAGGTAATTTTGCATTGTGATTACATGTAAATGCGAGGGGTCTGCGGGGCCGGGGGAGGGGGTGCGTCTTATGTGATAATTGTTATTCAAGATAAATATTGCAATGTTTGAAATAATAAAATCGTAGCAACTCCTTTTCTTGCGAACTATCAGTGTTAGCTTCAATTTGTCCGCCGACAATAGTCTGTATGCCACATCGATTTGATACATGTAGCATACTTGTGGTCCATGTTACCGGCATATTCTCATCCACAGAAATGTCGTTTTATATAATATCTTTATTACCTAACCATCTCTCTGTCAACCAAAAGTTATTTCCAGCCTTCCTTTTTTTAATTAATTTCTCCTTAAGCTGTATAAGCAATGTTTTTAAGTTTGTTGACGCGACCGACTAAGAGCATATTTAAAATGCCAAGTAAAAGTCAAACCAATATAGTTCAAAAATCACATCTGGGAAATAAGAAGTGTGGTTCCGGTTTTACTATTTGTTAGTGACGCAGTGCAATTAATGGTCTACTTTAACTTCCCCTAACTTTTGTTCGACCAAAGCTAGCAAGCGTAACGTATTTCGTTTGTTTTTGAAAGGAGGTGGGGGGGGGGGGCTTTTTTCTGCAAGTTCTCACTTCTTCAAGTATTAAAGAATCTTACAGCTTATAGTTTAGTTCAGGGTGACATACGCTAATGCTTGCAATGGGAGACTTTCTAGTTATTCTTCTTCTTATTAAGGTCTTCCGTTTCAGTCGGAAGACCTTATAGTGATTCTACTGTTTCTTCTTTTTAAGGTCTTCCGTCAGACGGAAGACCTTATAGTGATTCTACTGTTTCTTTTTATTATTATTTTTTTTTCCCCTTTTCTTGTCGGAGCGATTTCTCAGAGATGGCTGGACGGATTTTCTTGAAATTTTCAGGAATGATAGAGAATAAAAATACCCCCAGGCGTTTTTTTCATTTTTTCAAAATTCACTTCCGGTCGTCAGATATCTCCGATTTCCGTCTTTTTAAAAAATATTTTGTCCCAGTCATATCTCAAAAACGGTAAGAGATTAAGACACCAAACTCTAATGGTTAATAGATCTTGAGGAGTAGGCAAAACCATTTGGGATAAGAGCGTCAGCCGTCACTTCCGGTTGTCACAGGAAGTGATAATAGAAATCGAAAATTTCAACTTTTCTTTTTTTAATCTTCTTTTGCATCACGTTATTGCATTTCATTTGTAGTTTTGAAATATGTCAGTCCCACCGGAAACAAAAACGACAACTTCCGGTTATAAGAGAAAAACTACATAATTTGGGTATTTTTCTTTCCCATAAATATTTTTTATAGATGACGTATTTGAACTGATTTTTACTTATGTTATTAGGACTGCAAATGTCTAGAGTAACGTCAAAAATCTTTGTAAAATTCACTTCCGGTCGCGCGTTTAGGTGTCCGTAAAATGAGAAATTGTCGGAGTGAGACCTCAGAAACGGTAAGAGATTTTGACACCAAACTTTTATGAGTAATAGACCTTGAGGAGTAGACAAAATCATTTGGGTTAAGAGCGTCAATCGTCACTTCCGGTCGTCACAGGAAGTGATCAAAGAAATCGAAAATTTCAACTATTCTCTTTTGGAATAAGACTTGCATCATATAATTGTATCTTTTTCACAGTTTTGATATGTGTTGGTTCCACCCGAAACAAAAAACAACAACTTCCGGTTATAAGAGAAAAACTACATCATAGGGTTTTTGGATTTTCCCATACATATCGCTTATAGATAGAGTTCTTTAAATGATTTTTATATATGTTATTGAGACTGCAGATGTCTAAATTGACGTCAAACATCTTAGTATAATTCACTTCCGGTTGCGTATTTTCCTGCCCTCAAATTGAGATTTTATTCACCTAATTGCTCAGCACCAGTAAACGACTGAAGTCTAAAACTTTCAGGACTGATAGTCAGTCACCAGTTTTTCTACATCATGTGAAAATCGTACGTTGCCGTCAGTTTCCGTCGTGACCGGAAGCGATGCAAAAAAAGTGAATTTTCCAAGTTTTGTTTTCTTTTTACAGAAATGTTTGGCTAATGCAGATGTTAGATAGACTAAAACCATGCAAATCATTTTCACTGGGAGTGCCGGCCTAAAAACCGGACGTTGTTTCAAACATGAGTAGTTTTTCATGGAAACTTTTAGGGATGATCAGTTGTGAATAATTTAGGTGTAGAATGAACATTTTATTTGTTTGGAGTAATTTCAGTCTTGATGAAGTAAAAAAAAAAAACATAGAAAGTAAATTTATTTCCGGGATTTTCTCATGACCTTGACCTTTGATCTTAACCTTTGATCTTGACCTTGAACTTCGATGACCTTGACTTTTGACCAAAAGGTCAGAATCAATAATAAATTTACTCCTCTTTCTCCCCTCCCCTTCCCCAAAAAAATCAAAAAAAAAAAAAAATCAGATTAATATCAGCCTAGAATATTTCTCTAGAACTCATACAACACCTCGGATCGACATAAAATTTCGGGGTTTTGCAGAAGATACCTGAAAGAAAGTTTCCTGAAAATTTGACAGTGAATCTCTGAAGTATATAGAAATTATGAATGTTAACGGCAAACACTACATCTTTTTTTCGTATCTGAAATTTAGGTGCTGATGAACATAAAAATTAATTAAAGCTTTTCTCGCTTATTTCTTCAGTTGTTATGAATAGCACTCGATTCTCTTGATATGATATGATATTTTAACACCAAGCATTCTTGCTTTCTCTAGTATGTGGAATTTATTTCAATTTTATTTAGAATTAATATTAATCGAATGAATGTCGAAAACAGCGATTTTTTCCCAGCAAATAAATTTTCACTCTCTCATTGGCACATTTTTCTTTCTAAAATGCATATCTGAAATTTTGATTCATGCTACTTACATTTAATTCAATCCACACAGAGATGCTTACCTATTATTTCAGGATATTCAGTCACATCCGAACCCGATCCGACATTTTCATATATTTGTAAACAAAGTCTCGACACTGCAGTTCTAATGCATCATAGGCTCTGAATGATTAATTCAATGCATTCCAAATATAGACCAACTCAAATAATTTTTTAAACCGACAATCTGCATTTGCATTATACACCAATCGTGTTTCTCAATCTATTCAATACTGATCACTACATTCCATAACAAACAAAAGAACACGTGCTTTTATTCCTATTTATTCTTAAACAATTAATTTACTACCTCCATCTTCATCGGAATACGTGGTCTAGTGGTTAGCGCACAGGTCTTATAACCCGAAGGTTTTGAGTTCGATCCATGCTGGGAGAACTTTTTTTTTTTTTTTTTTTTTTTTTTTTTGCATTTTCTGCTTTTTTTTCAGAACAGTTGACAAAAGAATCAAGAAAACGGAAGACCTGTTATTGCCTAGGCAATAAGTATCTAGTTATTATTATTATTTTTTTTTCCCCTTTTCTTGTCCCCTCGATTTCTCAGAGATGGCTGGGCGGATTTTCTTGAAATTCTCAGGGATGACAGAGAATGAAAATACCCCCAGGCGTTTTTTTTCATTTTTTCAAAATTCACTTCCGGTCGTCAGATATGTCCGATTTCCGTCTTTTTCAAAAATATTTTGTCCCAGTCATATCTCAGAAACGGTAAGAGATTAAGACACCAAACTCTAATTGTTAATAGATCTTGAGGAGTAGGCAAAACCATTTGGGTTAAGAGCGTCAGCCGTCACTTCCGGTCGTCACAGGAAGTGATAATGGAAATCGAAAATTTCAACTTTTCTTTTTTTAATCTTCTTTTGCATCACGTTATTGCATTTCATTTGTAGTTTCGAAATATGTCAGTCTCACCGGAAACAAAAACGACAACTTCCGGTTATAAGAGAAAAACTACATAATTTGGGTATTTTTCTTTCCCATAAATGTTTTTTATAGATAACGTATTTGAACTGATTTTTACATATGTTATTAAGACTGCAAATGTCTAGAGTATCCTCAAATATCTTTGTAAAATTCACTTCCGGTCGCGCGTTTAGGTGTCCGTAAAATGAGAAATTGTCGGAGTGAGATCTCAGAAACGGTAAGAGATTTTGACACCAAACCTTTATGAGTAATACACCTTGAGGAGAAGACAAAATCATTTGGGTTAAGAGCGTCAGTCGTCACTTCCGGTCGTCACAGGAAGTGATCAAAGAAATCGAAAATTTCAACTTTTCTCTTTTGGAATAAGACTTGCATCATATAATTGTATCTTTTTGACAGTTTTGATATGTGTTGGTCCCACCCGAAACAAAAAACAACAACTTCCGGTTATAAGAGAAAAGCTACATCATAGGGTTTTTGGATTTTCCCATACATATCGCTTATAGATAGAGTTCTTTAAATGATTTTTATATATGTTATTGAGACTGCAGATGTCTAAATTGACGTCAAACATCTTAGTATAATTCACTTCCGGTTGCGTATTTTCCTGCCCTCAAATTGAGATTTTATTCACCTAATTGCTCAGTACCAGTAAACGACTGAAGTCTAAAACTTTCAGGACTGATAGTCAGTCACCAGTTTTTCTACATCATGTGAAAATCGTACGTTGCCGTCAGTTTCCGTCGTGACCGGAAGCGATGCAAAAAAAGTGAATTTTCCAAATTTTGATTTCTTTTTACAGAAATGTTTGGCTAATGCAGATGTTAAATAGACTAAAACCATGCAAATCATTTTCACTGGAAGTGCCGGCCTAAAAACCGGACGTTGTTTCAAACATTAGTAGTTTTTCATAGAAACTTTTAGGGATGATCAGTTGTGAATAATTTAGGTGTAGAATGAACATTTTATTTGTTTGGAGTAATTTCAGTCTTGATGAAGTAAAAAAAAAACATAGAAAGTAAATTTATTTCCGGGATTTTCTCATGACCTTGACCTTTGATCTTAACCTTTGACCTTGAACTTTGATGACCTTGACCTTTGACCAAAAGGTCAGAATCAATAATTAATTTACTCCTCTTTCTCCCCTCCCCTTCTCCCCAAAAAAAAATCAAAAAAAAAAAAAAAAAAAAAAAAAAAAAAAAAAAAAATCAGATTAATATCAGCCTAGAATATTTCTCTAGAACTCATACAACACCTCGGATCGACATAAAATTTCGGGGTTTTGCAGAAGATACCTGAAAGAAAGTTTCCTGAAAATTTGATGGTGAATCTCTGAAGAATATAGAAATTCTGAATGTTAACGGCAAACACAACATCTTTTTTCGTATCTGAAATTTAGGTGCCGATGAACATAAAAATTAATTAAAGCTTTTCTCGGTTATTTCTTCAATTGTTATGAATAGCAATCGATTCTCTTGATATGATATGATATTTTAACACCAAGCATTCTTGTTTTCTCTAGTATGTGGAATTTATTTCAATTTTATTTAGAATTAATATTAATCGAATGAATGTCGAAAACAGCGATTTTTTCCTAGCAAATAAATTTTCACGCTCTCATTGACACATTTTTCTTTCTGAAATGCATATCTGAAATTTTGCTTCATGCTACTTACATTTAATTCAGTCCACACAGAGATGCTTATTTTAATCTTACCTATTATTTCAGGATATTCAGTCACATCCGAACCCGATCCGACATTTTCATATATTTGTAAACAAAGTCTCGACACTGCAGTTCTAATGCATCATAGGCTCTGAATGATTAATTCAATGCATTCAAAATCTAGACAAACTCAAATAATTTTTTAAACCGACAATCTGCATTTGCATTATACACCAATCGTGTTTCTCAATCTATTCAATACTGATCACTACATTCCATAACAAACAAAAGAACACGTGCTTTTATTCCTATTTATTCTTAAACAATTAATTTACTACCTCCATCTTCATCGGAATACGTGGTCTAGTGGTTAGCGCACAGGTCTTATAACCCGAAGGTTTTGAGTTCGATCCATGCTGGGAGAACTTTTTTTTTTTTTTTTTTTTTTTTTTTTTTGCATTTTCTGCTTTTTTTTCAGAACAGTTGACAAAAGAATCAAGAAAACGGAAGACCTGTTATTGCCTAGGCAATAAGTATCTAGTTATTATTATTATTTTTTTTTCCCCTTTTCTTGTCCCCTCGATTTCTCAGAGATGGCTGGGCGGATTTTCTTGAAATTCTCAGGGATGACAGAGAATGAAAATACCCCCAGGCGTTTTTTTTCATTTTTTCAAAATTCACTTCCGGTCGTCAGATATGTCCGATTTCCGTCTTTTTCAAAAATATTTTGTCCCAGTCATATCTCAGAAACGGTAAGAGATTAAGACACCAAACTCTAATTGTTAATAGATCTTGAGGAGTAGGCAAAACCATTTGGGTTAAGAGCGTCAGCCGTCACTTCCGGTCGTCACAGGAAGTGATAATGGAAATCGAAAATTTCAACTTTTCTTTTTTTAATCTTCTTTTGCATCACGTTATTGCATTTCATTTGTAGTTTCGAAATATGTCAGTCTCACCGGAAACAAAAACGACAACTTCCGGTTATAAGAGAAAAACTACATAATTTGGGTATTTTTCTTTCCCATAAATGTTTTTTATAGATAACGTATTTGAACTGATTTTTACATATGTTATTAAGACTGCAAATGTCTAGAGTATCCTCAAATATCTTTGTAAAATTCACTTCCGGTCGCGCGTTTAGGTGTCCGTAAAATGAGAAATTGTCGGAGTGAGATCTCAGAAACGGTAAGAGATTTTGACACCAAACCTTTATGAGTAATACACCTTGAGGAGAAGACAAAATCATTTGGGTTAAGAGCGTCAGTCGTCACTTCCGGTCGTCACAGGAAGTGATCAAAGAAATCGAAAATTTCAACTTTTCTCTTTTGGAATAAGACTTGCATCATATAATTGTATCTTTTTGACAGTTTTGATATGTGTTGGTCCCACCCGAAACAAAAAACAACAACTTCCGGTTATAAGAGAAAAGCTACATCATAGGGTTTTTGGATTTTCCCATACATATCGCTTATAGATAGAGTTCTTTAAATGATTTTTATATATGTTATTGAGACTGCAGATGTCTAAATTGACGTCAAACATCTTAGTATAATTCACTTCCGGTTGCGTATTTTCCTGCCCTCAAATTGAGATTTTATTCACCTAATTGCTCAGTACCAGTAAACGACTGAAGTCTAAAACTTTCAGGACTGATAGTCAGTCACCAGTTTTTCTACATCATGTGAAAATCGTACGTTGCCGTCAGTTTCCGTCGTGACCGGAAGCGATGCAAAAAAAGTGAATTTTCCAAATTTTGATTTCTTTTTACAGAAATGTTTGGCTAATGCAGATGTTAAATAGACTAAAACCATGCAAATCATTTTCACTGGAAGTGCCGGCCTAAAAACCGGACGTTGTTTCAAACATTAGTAGTTTTTCATAGAAACTTTTAGGGATGATCAGTTGTGAATAATTTAGGTGTAGAATGAACATTTTATTTGTTTGGAGTAATTTCAGTCTTGATGAAGTAAAAAAAAAACATAGAAAGTAAATTTATTTCCGGGATTTTCTCATGACCTTGACCTTTGATCTTAACCTTTGACCTTGAACTTTGATGACCTTGACCTTTGACCAAAAGGTCAGAATCAATAATTAATTTACTCCTCTTTCTCCCCTCCCCTTCTCCCCAAAAAAAAATCAAAAAAAAAAAAAAAAAAAAAAAAAAAAAAAAAAAAAAATCAGATTAATATCAGCCTAGAATATTTCTCTAGAACTCATACAACACCTCGGATCGACATAAAATTTCGGGGTTTTGCAGAAGATACCTGAAAGAAAGTTTCCTGAAAATTTGATGGTGAATCTCTGAAGAATATAGAAATTCTGAATGTTAACGGCAAACACAACATCTTTTTTCGTATCTGAAATTTAGGTGCCGATGAACATAAAAATTAATTAAAGCTTTTCTCGGTTATTTCTTCAATTGTTATGAATAGCAATCGATTCTCTTGATATGATATGATATTTTAACACCAAGCATTCTTGTTTTCTCTAGTATGTGGAATTTATTTCAATTTTATTTAGAATTAATATTAATCGAATGAATGTCGAAAACAGCGATTTTTTCCTAGCAAATAAATTTTCACGCTCTCATTGACACATTTTTCTTTCTGAAATGCATATCTGAAATTTTGCTTCATGCTACTTACATTTAATTCAGTCCACACAGAGATGCTTATTTTAATCTTACCTATTATTTCAGGATATTCAGTCACATCCGAACCCGATCCGACATTTTCATATATTTGTAAACAAAGTCTCGACACTGCAGTTCTAATGCATCATAGGCTCTGAATGATTAATTCAATGCATTCAAAATCTAGACAAACTCAAATAATTTTTTAAACCGACAATCTGCATTTGCATTATACACCAATCGTGTTTCTCAATCTATTCAATACTGATCACTACATTCCATAACAAACAAAAGAACACGTGCTTTTATTCCTATTTATTCTTAAACAATTAATTTACTACCTCCATCTTCATCGGAATACGTGGTCTAGTGGTTAGCGCACAGGTCTTATAACCCGAAGGTTTTGAGTTCGATCCATGCTGGGAGAACTTTTTTTTTTTTTTTTTTTTTTTTTTTTTTGCATTTTCTGCTTTTTTTTCAGAACAGTTGACAAAAGAATCAAGAAAACGGAAGACCTGTTATTGCCTAGGCAATAAGTATCTAGTTATTATTATTTTTTTTTTTCCCCTTTTCTTGTCCCCTCGATTTCTCAGAGATGGCTGGGCGGATTTTCTTGAAATTCTCAGGGATGACAGAGAATGAAAATACCCCCAGGCGTTTTTTTTCATTTTTTCAAAATTCACTTCCGGTCGTCAGATATGTCCGATTTCCGTCTTTTTCAAAAATATTTTGTCCCAGTCATATCTCAGAAACGGTAAGAGATTAAGACACCAAACTCTAATTGTTAATAGATCTTGAGGAGTAGGCAAAACCATTTGGGTTAAGAGCGTCAGCCGTCACTTCCGGTCGTCACAGGAAGTGATAATGGAAATCGAAAATTTCAACTTTTCTTTTTTTAATCTTCTTTTGCATCACGTTATTGCATTTCATTTGTAGTTTCGAAATATGTCAGTCTCACCGGAAACAAAAACGACAACTTCCGGTTATAAGAGAAAAACTACATAATTTGGGTATTTTTCTTTCCCATAAATGTTTTTTATAGATAACGTATTTGAACTGATTTTTACATATGTTATTAAGACTGCAAATGTCTAGAGTATCCTCAAATATCTTTGTAAAATTCACTTCCGGTCGCGCGTTTAGGTGTCCGTAAAATGAGAAATTGTCGGAGTGAGATCTCAGAAACGGTAAGAGATTTTGACACCAAACCTTTATGAGTAATACACCTTGAGGAGAAGACAAAATCATTTGGGTTAAGAGCGTCAGTCGTCACTTCCGGTCGTCACAGGAAGTGATCAAAGAAATCGAAAATTTCAACTTTTCTCTTTTGGAATAAGACTTGCATCATATAATTGTATCTTTTTGACAGTTTTGATATGTGTTGGTCCCACCCGAAACAAAAAACAACAACTTCCGGTTATAAGAGAAAAGCTACATCATAGGGTTTTTGGATTTTCCCATACATATCGCTTATAGATAGAGTTCTTTAAATGATTTTTATATATGTTATTGAGACTGCAGATGTCTAAATTGACGTCAAACATCTTAGTATAATTCACTTCCGGTTGCGTATTTTCCTGCCCTCAAATTGAGATTTTATTCACCTAATTGCTCAGTACCAGTAAACGACTGAAGTCTAAAACTTTCAGGACTGATAGTCAGTCACCAGTTTTTCTACATCATGTGAAAATCGTACGTTGCCGTCAGTTTCCGTCGTGACCGGAAGCGATGCAAAAAAAGTGAATTTTCCAAATTTTGATTTCTTTTTACAGAAATGTTTGGCTAATGCAGATGTTAAATAGACTAAAACCATGCAAATCATTTTCACTGGAAGTGCCGGCCTAAAAACCGGACGTTGTTTCAAACATTAGTAGTTTTTCATAGAAACTTTTAGGGATGATCAGTTGTGAATAATTTAGGTGTAGAATGAACATTTTATTTGTTTGGAGTAATTTCAGTCTTGATGAAGTAAAAAAAAAACATAGAAAGTAAATTTATTTCCGGGATTTTCTCATGACCTTGACCTTTGATCTTAACCTTTGACCTTGAACTTTGATGACCTTGACCTTTGACCAAAAGGTCAGAATCAATAATTAATTTACTCCTCTTTCTCCCCTCCCCTTCTCCCCAAAAAAAAATCAAAAAAAAAAAAAAAAAAAAAAAAAAAAAAAAAAAAAATCAGATTAATATCAGCCTAGAATATTTCTCTAGAACTCATACAACACCTCGGATCGACATAAAATTTCGGGGTTTTGCAGAAGATACCTGAAAGAAAGTTTCCTGAAAATTTGATGGTGAATCTCTGAAGAATATAGAAATTCTGAATGTTAACGGCAAACACAACATCTTTTTTCGTATCTGAAATTTAGGTGCCGATGAACATAAAAATTAATTAAAGCTTTTCTCGGTTATTTCTTCAATTGTTATGAATAGCAATCGATTCTCTTGATATGATATGATATTTTAACACCAAGCATTCTTGTTTTCTCTAGTATGTGGAATTTATTTCAATTTTATTTAGAATTAATATTAATCGAATGAATGTCGAAAACAGCGATTTTTTCCTAGCAAATAAATTTTCACGCTCTCATTGACACATTTTTCTTTCTGAAATGCATATCTGAAATTTTGCTTCATGCTACTTACATTTAATTCAGTCCACACAGAGATGCTTATTTTAATCTTACCTATTATTTCAGGATATTCAGTCACATCCGAACCCGATCCGACATTTTCATATATTTGTAAACAAAGTCTCGACACTGCAGTTCTAATGCATCATAGGCTCTGAATGATTAATTCAATGCATTCAAAATCTAGACAAACTCAAATAATTTTTTAAACCGACAATCTGCATTTGCATTATACACCAATCGTGTTTCTCAATCTATTCAATACTGATCACTACATTCCATAACAAACAAAAGAACACGTGCTTTTATTCCTATTTATTCTTAAACAATTAATTTACTACCTCCATCTTCATCGGAATACGTGGTCTAGTGGTTAGCGCACAGGTCTTATAACCCGAAGGTTTTGAGTTCGATCCATGCTGGGAGAACTTTTTTTTTTTTTTTTTTTTTTTTTTTTTTGCATTTTCTGCTTTTTTTTCAGAACAGTTGACAAAAGAATCAAGAAAACGGAAGACCTGTTATTGCCTAGGCAATAAGTATCTAGTTATTATTATTATTTTTTTTTCCCCTTTTCTTGTCCCCTCGATTTCTCAGAGATGGCTGGGCGGATTTTCTTGAAATTCTCAGGGATGACAGAGAATGAAAATACCCCCAGGCGTTTTTTTTCATTTTTTCAAAATTCACTTCCGGTCGTCAGATATGTCCGATTTCCGTCTTTTTCAAAAATATTTTGTCCCAGTCATATCTCAGAAACGGTAAGAGATTAAGACACCAAACTCTAATTGTTAATAGATCTTGAGGAGTAGGCAAAACCATTTGGGTTAAGAGCGTCAGCCGTCACTTCCGGTCGTCACAGGAAGTGATAATGGAAATCGAAAATTTCAACTTTTCTTTTTTTAATCTTCTTTTGCATCACGTTATTGCATTTCATTTGTAGTTTCGAAATATGTCAGTCTCACCGGAAACAAAAACGACAACTTCCGGTTATAAGAGAAAAACTACATAATTTGGGTATTTTTCTTTCCCATAAATGTTTTTTATAGATAACGTATTTGAACTGATTTTTACATATGTTATTAAGACTGCAAATGTCTAGAGTATCCTCAAATATCTTTGTAAAATTCACTTCCGGTCGCGCGTTTAGGTGTCCGTAAAATGAGAAATTGTCGGAGTGAGATCTCAGAAACGGTAAGAGATTTTGACACCAAACCTTTATGAGTAATACACCTTGAGGAGAAGACAAAATCATTTGGGTTAAGAGCGTCAGTCGTCACTTCCGGTCGTCACAGGAAGTGATCAAAGAAATCGAAAATTTCAACTTTTCTCTTTTGGAATAAGACTTGCATCATATAATTGTATCTTTTTGACAGTTTTGATATGTGTTGGTCCCACCCGAAACAAAAAACAACAACTTCCGGTTATAAGAGAAAAGCTACATCATAGGGTTTTTGGATTTTCCCATACATATCGCTTATAGATAGAGTTCTTTAAATGATTTTTATATATGTTATTGAGACTGCAGATGTCTAAATTGACGTCAAACATCTTAGTATAATTCACTTCCGGTTGCGTATTTTCCTGCCCTCAAATTGAGATTTTATTCACCTAATTGCTCAGTACCAGTAAACGACTGAAGTCTAAAACTTTCAGGACTGATAGTCAGTCACCAGTTTTTCTACATCATGTGAAAATCGTACGTTGCCGTCAGTTTCCGTCGTGACCGGAAGCGATGCAAAAAAAGTGAATTTTCCAAATTTTGATTTCTTTTTACAGAAATGTTTGGCTAATGCAGATGTTAAATAGACTAAAACCATGCAAATCATTTTCACTGGAAGTGCCGGCCTAAAAACCGGACGTTGTTTCAAACATTAGTAGTTTTTCATAGAAACTTTTAGGGATGATCAGTTGTGAATAATTTAGGTGTAGAATGAACATTTTATTTGTTTGGAGTAATTTCAGTCTTGATGAAGTAAAAAAAAAACATAGAAAGTAAATTTATTTCCGGGATTTTCTCATGACCTTGACCTTTGATCTTAACCTTTGACCTTGAACTTTGATGACCTTGACCTTTGACCAAAAGGTCAGAATCAATAATTAATTTACTCCTCTTTCTCCCCTCCCCTTCTCCCCAAAAAAAAATCAAAAAAAAAAAAAAAAAAAAAAAAAAAAAAAAAAAAAAATCAGATTAATATCAGCCTAGAATATTTCTCTAGAACTCATACAACACCTCGGATCGACATAAAATTTCGGGGTTTTGCAGAAGATACCTGAAAGAAAGTTTCCTGAAAATTTGATGGTGAATCTCTGAAGAATATAGAAATTCTGAATGTTAACGGCAAACACAACATCTTTTTTCGTATCTGAAATTTAGGTGCCGATGAACATAAAAATTAATTAAAGCTTTTCTCGGTTATTTCTTCAATTGTTATGAATAGCAATCGATTCTCTTGATATGATATGATATTTTAACACCAAGCATTCTTGTTTTCTCTAGTATGTGGAATTTATTTCAATTTTATTTAGAATTAATATTAATCGAATGAATGTCGAAAACAGCGATTTTTTCCTAGCAAATAAATTTTCACGCTCTCATTGACACATTTTTCTTTCTGAAATGCATATCTGAAATTTTGCTTCATGCTACTTACATTTAATTCAGTCCACACAGAGATGCTTATTTTAATCTTACCTATTATTTCAGGATATTCAGTCACATCCGAACCCGATCCGACATTTTCATATATTTGTAAACAAAGTCTCGACACTGCAGTTCTAATGCATCATAGGCTCTGAATGATTAATTCAATGCATTCAAAATCTAGACAAACTCAAATAATTTTTTAAACCGACAATCTGCATTTGCATTATACACCAATCGTGTTTCTCAATCTATTCAATACTGATCACTACATTCCATAACAAACAAAAGAACACGTGCTTTTATTCCTATTTATTCTTAAACAATTAATTTACTACCTCCATCTTCATCGGAATACGTGGTCTAGTGGTTAGCGCACAGGTCTTATAACCCGAAGGTTTTGAGTTCGATCCATGCTGGGAGAACTTTTTTTTTTTTTTTTTTTTTTTTTTTTTTGCATTTTCTGCTTTTTTTTCAGAACAGTTGACAAAAGAATCAAGAAAACGGAAGACCTGTTATTGCCTAGGCAATAAGTATCTAGTTATTATTATTATTTTTTTTTCCCCTTTTCTTGTCCCCTCGATTTCTCAGAGATGGCTGGGCGGATTTTCTTGAAATTCTCAGGGATGACAGAGAATGAAAATACCCCCAGGCGTTTTTTTTCATTTTTTCAAAATTCACTTCCGGTCGTCAGATATGTCCGATTTCCGTCTTTTTCAAAAATATTTTGTCCCAGTCATATCTCAGAAACGGTAAGAGATTAAGACACCAAACTCTAATTGTTAATAGATCTTGAGGAGTAGGCAAAACCATTTGGGTTAAGAGCGTCAGCCGTCACTTCCGGTCGTCACAGGAAGTGATAATGGAAATCGAAAATTTCAACTTTTCTTTTTTTAATCTTCTTTTGCATCACGTTATTGCATTTCATTTGTAGTTTCGAAATATGTCAGTCTCACCGGAAACAAAAACGACAACTTCCGGTTATAAGAGAAAAACTACATAATTTGGGTATTTTTCTTTCCCATAAATGTTTTTTATAGATAACGTATTTGAACTGATTTTTACATATGTTATTAAGACTGCAAATGTCTAGAGTATCCTCAAATATCTTTGTAAAATTCACTTCCGGTCGCGCGTTTAGGTGTCCGTAAAATGAGAAATTGTCGGAGTGAGATCTCAGAAACGGTAAGAGATTTTGACACCAAACCTTTATGAGTAATACACCTTGAGGAGAAGACAAAATCATTTGGGTTAAGAGCGTCAGTCGTCACTTCCGGTCGTCACAGGAAGTGATCAAAGAAATCGAAAATTTCAACTTTTCTCTTTTGGAATAAGACTTGCATCATATAATTGTATCTTTTTGACAGTTTTGATATGTGTTGGTCCCACCCGAAACAAAAAACAACAACTTCCGGTTATAAGAGAAAAGCTACATCATAGGGTTTTTGGATTTTCCCATACATATCGCTTATAGATAGAGTTCTTTAAATGATTTTTATATATGTTATTGAGACTGCAGATGTCTAAATTGACGTCAAACATCTTAGTATAATTCACTTCCGGTTGCGTATTTTCCTGCCCTCAAATTGAGATTTTATTCACCTAATTGCTCAGTACCAGTAAACGACTGAAGTCTAAAACTTTCAGGACTGATAGTCAGTCACCAGTTTTTCTACATCATGTGAAAATCGTACGTTGCCGTCAGTTTCCGTCGTGACCGGAAGCGATGCAAAAAAAGTGAATTTTCCAAATTTTGATTTCTTTTTACAGAAATGTTTGGCTAATGCAGATGTTAAATAGACTAAAACCATGCAAATCATTTTCACTGGAAGTGCCGGCCTAAAAACCGGACGTTGTTTCAAACATTAGTAGTTTTTCATAGAAACTTTTAGGGATGATCAGTTGTGAATAATTTAGGTGTAGAATGAACATTTTATTTGTTTGGAGTAATTTCAGTCTTGATGAAGTAAAAAAAAAACATAGAAAGTAAATTTATTTCCGGGATTTTCTCATGACCTTGACCTTTGATCTTAACCTTTGACCTTGAACTTTGATGACCTTGACCTTTGACCAAAAGGTCAGAATCAATAATTAATTTACTCCTCTTTCTCCCCTCCCCTTCTCCCCAAAAAAAAATCAAAAAAAAAAAAAAAAAAAAAAAAAAAAAAAAAAAAAAATCAGATTAATATCAGCCTAGAATATTTCTCTAGAACTCATACAACACCTCGGATCGACATAAAATTTCGGGGTTTTGCAGAAGATACCTGAAAGAAAGTTTCCTGAAAATTTGATGGTGAATCTCTGAAGAATATAGAAATTCTGAATGTTAACGGCAAACACAACATCTTTTTTCGTATCTGAAATTTAGGTGCCGATGAACATAAAAATTAATTAAAGCTTTTCTCGGTTATTTCTTCAATTGTTATGAATAGCAATCGATTCTCTTGATATGATATGATATTTTAACACCAAGCATTCTTGTTTTCTCTAGTATGTGGAATTTATTTCAATTTTATTTAGAATTAATATTAATCGAATGAATGTCGAAAACAGCGATTTTTTCCTAGCAAATAAATTTTCACGCTCTCATTGACACATTTTTCTTTCTGAAATGCATATCTGAAATTTTGCTTCATGCTACTTACATTTAATTCAGTCCACACAGAGATGCTTATTTTAATCTTACCTATTATTTCAGGATATTCAGTCACATCCGAACCCGATCCGACATTTTCATATATTTGTAAACAAAGTCTCGACACTGCAGTTCTAATGCATCATAGGCTCTGAATGATTAATTCAATGCATTCAAAATCTAGACAAACTCAAATAATTTTTTAAACCGACAATCTGCATTTGCATTATACACCAATCGTGTTTCTCAATCTATTCAATACTGATCACTACATTCCATAACAAACAAAAGAACACGTGCTTTTATTCCTATTTATTCTTAAACAATTAATTTACTACCTCCATCTTCATCGGAATACGTGGTCTAGTGGTTAGCGCACAGGTCTTATAACCCGAAGGTTTTGAGTTCGATCCATGCTGGGAGAACTTTTTTTTTTTTTTTTTTTTTTTTTTTTTTGCATTTTCTGCTTTTTTTTCAGAACAGTTGACAAAAGAATCAAGAAAACGGAAGACCTGTTATTGCCTAGGCAATAAGTATCTAGTTATTATTATTATTTTTTTTTCCCCTTTTCTTGTCCCCTCGATTTCTCAGAGATGGCTGGGCGGATTTTCTTGAAATTCTCAGGGATGACAGAGAATGAAAATACCCCCAGGCGTTTTTTTTCATTTTTTCAAAATTCACTTCCGGTCGTCAGATATGTCCGATTTCCGTCTTTTTCAAAAATATTTTGTCCCAGTCATATCTCAGAAACGGTAAGAGATTAAGACACCAAACTCTAATTGTTAATAGATCTTGAGGAGTAGGCAAAACCATTTGGGTTAAGAGCGTCAGCCGTCACTTCCGGTCGTCACAGGAAGTGATAATGGAAATCGAAAATTTCAACTTTTCTTTTTTTAATCTTCTTTTGCATCACGTTATTGCATTTCATTTGTAGTTTCGAAATATGTCAGTCTCACCGGAAACAAAAACGACAACTTCCGGTTATAAGAGAAAAACTACATAATTTGGGTATTTTTCTTTCCCATAAATGTTTTTTATAGATAACGTATTTGAACTGATTTTTACATATGTTATTAAGACTGCAAATGTCTAGAGTATCCTCAAATATCTTTGTAAAATTCACTTCCGGTCGCGCGTTTAGGTGTCCGTAAAATGAGAAATTGTCGGAGTGAGATCTCAGAAACGGTAAGAGATTTTGACACCAAACCTTTATGAGTAATACACCTTGAGGAGAAGACAAAATCATTTGGGTTAAGAGCGTCAGTCGTCACTTCCGGTCGTCACAGGAAGTGATCAAAGAAATCGAAAATTTCAACTTTTCTCTTTTGGAATAAGACTTGCATCATATAATTGTATCTTTTTGACAGTTTTGATATGTGTTGGTCCCACCCGAAACAAAAAACAACAACTTCCGGTTATAAGAGAAAAGCTACATCATAGGGTTTTTGGATTTTCCCATACATATCGCTTATAGATAGAGTTCTTTAAATGATTTTTATATATGTTATTGAGACTGCAGATGTCTAAATTGACGTCAAACATCTTAGTATAATTCACTTCCGGTTGCGTATTTTCCTGCCCTCAAATTGAGATTTTATTCACCTAATTGCTCAGTACCAGTAAACGACTGAAGTCTAAAACTTTCAGGACTGATAGTCAGTCACCAGTTTTTCTACATCATGTGAAAATCGTACGTTGCCGTCAGTTTCCGTCGTGACCGGAAGCGATGCAAAAAAAGTGAATTTTCCAAATTTTGATTTCTTTTTACAGAAATGTTTGGCTAATGCAGATGTTAAATAGACTAAAACCATGCAAATCATTTTCACTGGAAGTGCCGGCCTAAAAACCGGACGTTGTTTCAAACATTAGTAGTTTTTCATAGAAACTTTTAGGGATGATCAGTTGTGAATAATTTAGGTGTAGAATGAACATTTTATTTGTTTGGAGTAATTTCAGTCTTGATGAAGTAAAAAAAAAACATAGAAAGTAAATTTATTTCCGGGATTTTCTCATGACCTTGACCTTTGATCTTAACCTTTGACCTTGAACTTTGATGACCTTGACCTTTGACCAAAAGGTCAGAATCAATAATTAATTTACTCCTCTTTCTCCCCTCCCCTTCTCCCCAAAAAAAAATCAAAAAAAAAAAAAAAAAAAAAAAAAAAAAAAAAAAAAAATCAGATTAATATCAGCCTAGAATATTTCTCTAGAACTCATACAACACCTCGGATCGACATAAAATTTCGGGGTTTTGCAGAAGATACCTGAAAGAAAGTTTCCTGAAAATTTGATGGTGAATCTCTGAAGAATATAGAAATTCTGAATGTTAACGGCAAACACAACATCTTTTTTCGTATCTGAAATTTAGGTGCCGATGAACATAAAAATTAATTAAAGCTTTTCTCGGTTATTTCTTCAATTGTTATGAATAGCAATCGATTCTCTTGATATGATATGATATTTTAACACCAAGCATTCTTGTTTTCTCTAGTATGTGGAATTTATTTCAATTTTATTTAGAATTAATATTAATCGAATGAATGTCGAAAACAGCGATTTTTTCCTAGCAAATAAATTTTCACGCTCTCATTGACACATTTTTCTTTCTGAAATGCATATCTGAAATTTTGCTTCATGCTACTTACATTTAATTCAGTCCACACAGAGATGCTTATTTTAATCTTACCTATTATTTCAGGATATTCAGTCACATCCGAACCCGATCCGACATTTTCATATATTTGTAAACAAAGTCTCGACACTGCAGTTCTAATGCATCATAGGCTCTGAATGATTAATTCAATGCATTCAAAATCTAGACAAACTCAAATAATTTTTTAAACCGACAATCTGCATTTGCATTATACACCAATCGTGTTTCTCAATCTATTCAATACTGATCACTACATTCCATAACAAACAAAAGAACACGTGCTTTTATTCCTATTTATTCTTAAACAATTAATTTACTACCTCCATCTTCATCGGAATACGTGGTCTAGTGGTTAGCGCACAGGTCTTATAACCCGAAGGTTTTGAGTTCGATCCATGCTGGGAGAACTTTTTTTTTTTTTTTTTTTTTTTTTTTTTGCATTTTCTGCTTTTTTTTCAGAACAGTTGACAAAAGAATCAAGAAAACGGAAGACCTGTTATTGCCTAGGCAATAAGTATCTAGTTATTATTATTATTTTTTTTTCCCCTTTTCTTGTCCCCTCGATTTCTCAGAGATGGCTGGGCGGATTTTCCTTGAAATTCTCAGGGATGACAGAGAATGAAAATACCCCCAGGCGTTTTTTTTCATTTTTTCAAAATTCACTTCCGGTCGTCAGATATGTCCGATTTCCGTCTTTTTCAAAAATATTTTGTCCCAGTCATATCTCAGAAACGGTAAGAGATTAAGACACCAAACTCTAATTGTTAATAGATCTTGAGGAGTAGGCAAAACCATTTGGGTTAAGAGCGTCAGCCGTCACTTCCGGTCGTCACAGGAAGTGATAATGGAAATCGAAAATTTCAACTTTTCTTTTTTTAATCTTCTTTTGCATCACGTTATTGCATTTCATTTGTAGTTTCGAAATATGTCAGTCTCACCGGAAACAAAAACGACAACTTCCGGTTATAAGAGAAAAACTACATAATTTGGGTATTTTTCTTTCCCATAAATGTTTTTTATAGATAACGTATTTGAACTGATTTTTACATATGTTATTAAGACTGCAAATGTCTAGAGTATCCTCAAATATCTTTGTAAAATTCACTTCCGGTCGCGCGTTTAGGTGTCCGTAAAATGAGAAATTGTCGGAGTGAGATCTCAGAAACGGTAAGAGATTTTGACACCAAACCTTTATGAGTAATACACCTTGAGGAGAAGACAAAATCATTTGGGTTAAGAGCGTCAGTCGTCACTTCCGGTCGTCACAGGAAGTGATCAAAGAAATCGAAAATTTCAACTTTTCTCTTTTGGAATAAGACTTGCATCATATAATTGTATCTTTTTGACAGTTTTGATATGTGTTGGTCCCACCCGAAACAAAAAACAACAACTTCCGGTTATAAGAGAAAAGCTACATCATAGGGTTTTTGGATTTTCCCATACATATCGCTTATAGATAGAGTTCTTTAAATGATTTTTATATATGTTATTGAGACTGCAGATGTCTAAATTGACGTCAAACATCTTAGTATAATTCACTTCCGGTTGCGTATTTTCCTGCCCTCAAATTGAGATTTTATTCACCTAATTGCTCAGTACCAGTAAACGACTGAAGTCTAAAACTTTCAGGACTGATAGTCAGTCACCAGTTTTTCTACATCATGTGAAAATCGTACGTTGCCGTCAGTTTCCGTCGTGACCGGAAGCGATGCAAAAAAAGTGAATTTTCCAAATTTTGATTTCTTTTTACAGAAATGTTTGGCTAATGCAGATGTTAAATAGACTAAAACCATGCAAATCATTTTCACTGGAAGTGCCGGCCTAAAAACCGGACGTTGTTTCAAACATTAGTAGTTTTTCATAGAAACTTTTAGGGATGATCAGTTGTGAATAATTTAGGTGTAGAATGAACATTTTATTTGTTTGGAGTAATTTCAGTCTTGATGAAGTAAAAAAAAAACATAGAAAGTAAATTTATTTCCGGGATTTTCTCATGACCTTGACCTTTGATCTTAACCTTTGACCTTGAACTTTGATGACCTTGACCTTTGACCAAAAGGTCAGAATCAATAATTAATTTACTCCTCTTTCTCCCCTCCCCTTCTCCCCAAAAAAAAATCAAAAAAAAAAAAAAAAAAAAAAAAAAAAAAAAAAAAAAATCAGATTAATATCAGCCTAGAATATTTCTCTAGAACTCATACAACACCTCGGATCGACATAAAATTTCGGGGTTTTGCAGAAGATACCTGAAAGAAAGTTTCCTGAAAATTTGATGGTGAATCTCTGAAGAATATAGAAATTCTGAATGTTAACGGCAAACACAACATCTTTTTTCGTATCTGAAATTTAGGTGCCGATGAACATAAAAATTAATTAAAGCTTTTCTCGGTTATTTCTTCAATTGTTATGAATAGCAATCGATTCTCTTGATATGATATGATATTTTAACACCAAGCATTCTTGTTTTCTCTAGTATGTGGAATTTATTTCAATTTTATTTAGAATTAATATTAATCGAATGAATGTCGAAAACAGCGATTTTTTCCTAGCAAATAAATTTTCACGCTCTCATTGACACATTTTTCTTTCTGAAATGCATATCTGAAATTTTGCTTCATGCTACTTACATTTAATTCAGTCCACACAGAGATGCTTATTTTAATCTTACCTATTATTTCAGGATATTCAGTCACATCCGAACCCGATCCGACATTTTCATATATTTGTAAACAAAGTCTCGACACTGCAGTTCTAATGCATCATAGGCTCTGAATGATTAATTCAATGCATTCAAAATCTAGACAAACTCAAATAATTTTTTAAACCGACAATCTGCATTTGCATTATACACCAATCGTGTTTCTCAATCTATTCAATACTGATCACTACATTCCATAACAAACAAAAGAACACGTGCTTTTATTCCTATTTATTCTTAAACAATTAATTTACTACCTCCATCTTCATCGGAATACGTGGTCTAGTGGTTAGCGCACAGGTCTTATAACCCGAAGGTTTTGAGTTCGATCCATGCTGGGAGAACTTTTTTTTTTTTTTTTTTTTTTTTTTTTTTGCATTTTCTGCTTTTTTTTCAGAACAGTTGACAAAAGAATCAAGAAAACGGAAGACCTGTTATTGCCTAGGCAATAAGTATCTAGTTATTATTATTATTTTTTTTTCCCCTTTTCTTGTCCCCTCGATTTCTCAGAGATGGCTGGGCGGATTTTCTTGAAATTCTCAGGGATGACAGAGAATGAAAATACCCCCAGGCGTTTTTTTTCATTTTTTCAAAATTCACTTCCGGTCGTCAGATATGTCCGATTTCCGTCTTTTTCAAAAATATTTTGTCCCAGTCATATCTCAGAAACGGTAAGAGATTAAGACACCAAACTCTAATTGTTAATAGATCTTGAGGAGTAGGCAAAACCATTTGGGTTAAGAGCGTCAGCCGTCACTTCCGGTCGTCACAGGAAGTGATAATGGAAATCGAAAATTTCAACTTTTCTTTTTTTAATCTTCTTTTGCATCACGTTATTGCATTTCATTTGTAGTTTCGAAATATGTCAGTCTCACCGGAAACAAAAACGACAACTTCCGGTTATAAGAGAAAAACTACATAATTTGGGTATTTTTCTTTCCCATAAATGTTTTTTATAGATAACGTATTTGAACTGATTTTTACATATGTTATTAAGACTGCAAATGTCTAGAGTATCCTCAAATATCTTTGTAAAATTCACTTCCGGTCGCGCGTTTAGGTGTCCGTAAAATGAGAAATTGTCGGAGTGAGATCTCAGAAACGGTAAGAGATTTTGACACCAAACCTTTATGAGTAATACACCTTGAGGAGAAGACAAAATCATTTGGGTTAAGAGCGTCAGTCGTCACTTCCGGTCGTCACAGGAAGTGATCAAAGAAATCGAAAATTTCAACTTTTCTCTTTTGGAATAAGACTTGCATCATATAATTGTATCTTTTTGACAGTTTTGATATGTGTTGGTCCCACCCGAAACAAAAAACAACAACTTCCGGTTATAAGAGAAAAGCTACATCATAGGGTTTTTGGATTTTCCCATACATATCGCTTATAGATAGAGTTCTTTAAATGATTTTTATATATGTTATTGAGACTGCAGATGTCTAAATTGACGTCAAACATCTTAGTATAATTCACTTCCGGTTGCGTATTTTCCTGCCCTCAAATTGAGATTTTATTCACCTAATTGCTCAGTACCAGTAAACGACTGAAGTCTAAAACTTTCAGGACTGATAGTCAGTCACCAGTTTTTCTACATCATGTGAAAATCGTACGTTGCCGTCAGTTTCCGTCGTGACCGGAAGCGATGCAAAAAAAGTGAATTTTCCAAATTTTGATTTCTTTTTACAGAAATGTTTGGCTAATGCAGATGTTAAATAGACTAAAACCATGCAAATCATTTTCACTGGAAGTGCCGGCCTAAAAACCGGACGTTGTTTCAAACATTAGTAGTTTTTCATAGAAACTTTTAGGGATGATCAGTTGTGAATAATTTAGGTGTAGAATGAACATTTTATTTGTTTGGAGTAATTTCAGTCTTGATGAAGTAAAAAAAAAACATAGAAAGTAAATTTATTTCCGGGATTTTCTCATGACCTTGACCTTTGATCTTAACCTTTGACCTTGAACTTTGATGACCTTGACCTTTGACCAAAAGGTCAGAATCAATAATTAATTTACTCCTCTTTCTCCCCTCCCCTTCTCCCCAAAAAAAAATCAAAAAAAAAAAAAAAAAAAAAAAAAAAAAAAAAAAAAAATCAGATTAATATCAGCCTAGAATATTTCTCTAGAACTCATACAACACCTCGGATCGACATAAAATTTCGGGGTTTTGCAGAAGATACCTGAAAGAAAGTTTCCTGAAAATTTGATGGTGAATCTCTGAAGAATATAGAAATTCTGAATGTTAACGGCAAACACAACATCTTTTTTCGTATCTGAAATTTAGGTGCCGATGAACATAAAAATTAATTAAAGCTTTTCTCGGTTATTTCTTCAATTGTTATGAATAGCAATCGATTCTCTTGATATGATATGATATTTTAACACCAAGCATTCTTGTTTTCTCTAGTATGTGGAATTTATTTCAATTTTATTTAGAATTAATATTAATCGAATGAATGTCGAAAACAGCGATTTTTTCCTAGCAAATAAATTTTCACGCTCTCATTGACACATTTTTCTTTCTGAAATGCATATCTGAAATTTTGCTTCATGCTACTTACATTTAATTCAGTCCACACAGAGATGCTTATTTTAATCTTACCTATTATTTCAGGATATTCAGTCACATCCGAACCCGATCCGACATTTTCATATATTTGTAAACAAAGTCTCGACACTGCAGTTCTAATGCATCATAGGCTCTGAATGATTAATTCAATGCATTCAAAATCTAGACAAACTCAAATAATTTTTTAAACCGACAATCTGCATTTGCATTATACACCAATCGTGTTTCTCAATCTATTCAATACTGATCACTACATTCCATAACAAACAAAAGAACACGTGCTTTTATTCCTATTTATTCTTAAACAATTAATTTACTACCTCCATCTTCATCGGAATACGTGGTCTAGTGGTTAGCGCACAGGTCTTATAACCCGAAGGTTTTGAGTTCGATCCATGCTGGGAGAACTTTTTTTTTTTTTTTTTTTTTTTTTTTTTGCATTTTCTGCTTTTTTTTCAGAACAGTTGACAAAAGAATCAAGAA